>NC_054469.1:72453895-72769211 GCF_017639515.1 Carcharodon carcharias | reverse complement strand
CTCTCTCTTCCAGTTTGTGTGTGTCTCTCTCTCTTCCACTTTGTGAGTCTCTCTCTCTCTTCCACTTTGTGAGTCTCTCTCTCTCTCTTCCACTTTGTGTGTCTCTCTCTCTTCCACTTTGTGTGTCTCTCTCTCTCTTCCACTTTGTATGTGTCTCTCTCTCTCTTCCACTTTGTGTGTGTCTCTCTCTCTTCCACTTTGTGTGTGTCTCTCTCTCTTCCACTTTGTGTGTTTCTCTCTCTCTCTTCCAGTTAGTAATTGTCTCGCTCCCAGCTTCTGTCTTTCTTTCACCCTCTTCCAGTTTGCGTTTCTCACTCTCTCTCTCTCTTCCAGCTTTTGTTTCTGTTCCAATTTGTGTGTCTCTCTCTCTCTTCCATCTTGTTTATCTCTCTGTCTCTTATAGTTTGTCTTTCCCTCTGTCTCTTCCAGTTCGTGTTTCTCTCTCTCATCAAGCTTGTGTTTCTCTTTCTCTCTATTCCAGCCTGTGTTTTTCTCTCGCTCTGTCTTCCAGCCTGTGTTTCTCTCTCTCTCGTTCTTCCAGTTTGTGTTTCTCTCTCTCTGTCTCTCTCTCTCTCTTGCAGTTAGTGTTTATTTCTCTCTTGCAGTTCGTGTTTCTCTCTCTCCCTCTTGCAGTTAGTGTTTATTTCTCTCTTCCAATTTGTGTGTGTGTCTCTCTCTCTCTTCCAATTTGTGTGTCTCTCTCTCTCTTCCAATTTGTGTGTCTCTCTCTCTCTTCCAATTTGTGTGTCTCTCTCTCTCTTCCAATTTGTGTGTGTCTCTCTCTCTTCCAATTTGTGTGTCTCTCTCTCTCTTCCACTTTGTGTGTCTCTCTCTCTTCCACTTTGTGTGTCTCTCTCTCTCTTCCACTTTGTGTGTCTCTCTCTCTCTTCCACTTTGTGCGTGTCTCTCTCACTTCCACTTGGTGTGTCTCTCTCTCTCCTCCACTTGGTGTGTCTCTCTCTCTTCCACTTTGTGTGTCTCTCTCTCTCTTCCACTTTGTGTGTCTCTCTCTCTCTTCCACTTTGTGTGTGTCTCTCTCTCTTCCACTTTGTGTGTCTCTCTCTCTATCTCTTCCACTTTGTGTGTCTCTCTCTCTATCTCTTCCAGTTTATGTTTCTCTCTCTCTTCCAGTAAGTGTTTCTCTCTCTCTTCCAGTAAGTGTTTCTCTCTCTCTTCCAGTAAGTGTTTCTCTCTCTCTTCCAGTAAGTGTTTCTCTCTCTCTCTTCCCGTTTGTGTTTTTGTGTTTTTCTCTCTTCCAGTCAGAGTTTTTGTGAAACTCTCTCTTCCAGTGTGTTTTTGTGTTTTTCTCTCTCTTCCAGTTTGTGATTTTCTCTCTCTTCCAGTTTGTGTTTCTCTCTCTCTTCCAGTTTGTGTGTGTCTCTCTCTCTTCCAGTTTGTGTGTGTCTCTCTCTCTTCCAGTGTGTGTGTGTCTCTCTCTCTTACACTGTGTGTGTGTCTCTCTCTCTTCCACTGTGTGTGTGTCTCTCTCTCTTCCACTGTGTGTGTGTCTCTCTCTCTCTCTTCCACTTGGTGTGCGTCTCTCTCTGTCTCTTCCACTTGGTGTGCGTCTCTCTCTGTCTCTTCCACTTGGTGTGCGTCTTTCTCTCTCTCTTCCACTTGGTGTGTGTCTCTCTCTCTCTCTCTTCCACTTGGTGTGTGTCTCTCTCTCTCTCTCTTCCACTTGGTGTGTGTCTCTCTCTCTCTCTCTTCCACTTGGTGTGTGTCTCTCTCTCTCTCTCTTCCACTTGGTGTGCGTCTCTCTCTCTCTCTTCCACTTGGTGTGCGTCTCTCTCTCTCTCTTCCACTTGGTGTGCCTCTCTCTCTCTCTCTCTTCCACTTGGTGTGCCTCTCTCTCTCTCTTCCACTTGGTGCGTCTCTCTCTCTCTTCCACTTTGTGTGTCTCTCTCTCTCTTCCACTTTGTGTGTCTCTCTCTCTCTTCCACTTTGTGTGTCTCTCTCTCTCTTCCACTTTGTGTGTCTCTCTCTCTCTTCCACTTTGTGAGTCTCTCTCTCTCTTCCACTTTGTGAGTCTCTCTCTCTCTTCCACTTTGTGAGTCTCTCTCTCTCTCTTCCACTTTGTGTGTCTCTCTCTCTTCCACTTTGTGTGTCTCTCTCTCTCTTCCACTTTGTATGTGTCTCTCTCTCTCTTCCACTTTGTGTGTGTCTCTCTCTCTTCCACTTTGTGTGTTTCTCTCTCTCTCTTCCAGTTAGTAATTGTCTCGCTCCCAGCTTCTGTCTTTCTTTCACCCTCTTCCAGTTTGCGTTTCTCACTCTCTCTCTCTCTTCCAGCTTTTGTTTCTGTTCCAATTTGTGTGTCTCTCTCTCTCTTCCATCTTGTTTATCTCTCTGTCTCTTATAGTTTGTCTTTCCCTCTGTCTCTTCCAGTTCGTGTTTCTCTCTCTCATCAAGCTTGTGTTTCTCTTTCTCTCTATTCCAGCCTGTGTTTTTCTCTCGCTCTGTCTTCCAGCCTGTGTTTCTCTCTCTCTCGTTCTTCCAGTTTGTGTTTCTCTCTCTCTGTCTCTCTCTCTCTCTTGCAGTTAGTGTTTATTTCTCTCTTGCAGTTCGTGTTTCTCTCTCTCCCTCTTGCAGTTAGTGTTTATTTCTCTCTTCCAATTTGTGTGTGTGTCTCTCTCTCTCTTCCAATTTGTGTGTCTCTCTCTCTCTCTCTTCCAATTTGTGTGTCTCTCTCTCTCTTCCAATTTGTGTGTCTCTCTCTCTCTTCCAATTTGTGTGTGTCTCTCTCTCTTCCAATTTGTGTGTCTCTCTCTTCCACGTTGTGTGTGTGTCTCTCTCTCTTCCACTTTGTGTGTGTGTCTCTCTCTTCCACTTTGTGTGTGTCTCTCTCTCTTCCACTTGGTGTGTGTCTCTCTCTCTTCCACTTGGTGTGTGTCTCTCTCTCTCTCACTTCCACTTGGTGTGTGTCTCTCTCTCTCTCTCTTCCACTTGGTGTGTGTCTCTCTCTCTCTCTCTTCCACTTGGTGTGTGTCTCTCTCTCTCTCTCTTCCACTTGGTGTGCGTCTCTCTCTCTCTCTTCCACTTGGTGTGCGTCTCTCTCTCTCTCTTCCACTTGGTGTGCCTCTCTCTCTCTCTCTCTTCCACTTGGTGTGCCTCTCTCTCTCTCTTCCACTTGGTGCGTCTCTCTCTCTCTTCCACTTTGTGTGTCTCTCTCTCTCTTCCACTTTGTGTGTCTCTCTCTCTCTTCCACTTTGTGTGTCTCTCTCTCTCTTCCACTTTGTGTGTCTCTCTCTCTCTCTTCCAGTTTGTTTCTCTCTCTCTCTTCCAGTTAGTAATTGTCTCGCTCCCAGCTTCTGTCTCTCTCTCACCCTCATCCAGTTTGCCTTTCTCACTCTGTCTCTCTCTTCCAGCTTTTGTTTCTGTTCCAATTTATGTATCTCTCTCTCTTCCATCTTGTTTTTCTCTGTCTCTTATAGTTTGTCTTTCCCTCTGTCTCTTCCAGTTCATGTTTCTGTCTCTCATCCAGCTTCTGTTTCTCTTTCTCACTCTTACAGCTTGTGTTTCTCTTTCTCTCTATTCCAGCCTGTGTTTTTCTCTCTCTCTCTCTCTCTTCCACTTTGTGTCTCTCTCTCTCTCTTCCAGTTTGTGTGTGTCTCTCTCTCTTCCACTTTGTGAGTCTCTCTCTCTCTTCCACTTTGTGAGTCTCTCTCTCTCTCTTCCACTTTGTGTGTCTCTCTCTCTTCCACTTTGTGTGTCTCTCTCTCTCTTCCACTTTGTATGTGTCTCTCTCTCTCTTCCACTTTGTGTGTGTCTCTCTCTCTTCCACTTTGTGTGTTTCTCTCTCTCTCTTCCAGTTAGTAATTGTCTCGCTCCCAGCTTCTGTCTTTCTTTCACCCTCTTCCAGTTTGCGTTTCTCACTCTCTCTCTCTCTTCCAGCTTTTGTTTCTGTTCCAATTTGTGTGTCTCTCTCTCTCTTCCATCTTGTTTATCTCTCTGTCTCTTATAGTTTGTCTTTCCCTCTGTCTCTTCCAGTTCGTGTTTCTCTCTCTCATCAAGCTTGTGTTTCTCTTTCTCTCTATTCCAGCCTGTGTTTTTCTCTCGCTCTGTCTTCCAGCCTGTGTTTCTCTCTCTCTCGTTCTTCCAGTTTGTGTTTCTCTCTCTCTGTCTCTCTCTCTCTCTTGCAGTTAGTGTTTATTTCTCTCTTGCAGTTCGTGTTTCTCTCTCTCCCTCTTGCAGTTAGTGTTTATTTCTCTCTTCCAATTTGTGTGTGTGTCTCTCTCTCTCTTCCAATTTGTGTGTCTCTCTCTCTCTTCCAATTTGTGTGTCTCTCTCTCTCTTCCAATTTGTGTGTGTCTCTCTCTCTTCCAATTTGTGTGTCTCTCTCTCTCTTCCACTTTGTGTGTCTCTCTCTCTTCCACTTTGTGTGTCTCTCTCTCTCTTCCACTTTGTGTGTCTCTCTCTCTCTTCCACTTTGTGCGTGTCTCTCTCACTTCCACTTGGTGTGTCTCTCTCTCTCCTCCACTTGGTGTGTCTCTCTCTCTTCCACTTTGTGTGTCTCTCTCTCTCTTCCACTTTGTGTGTCTCTCTCTCTCTTCCACTTTGTGTGTGTCTCTCTCTCTTCCACTTTGTGTGTCTCTCTCTCTATCTCTTCCACTTTGTGTGTCTCTCTCTCTATCTCTTCCAGTTTATGTTTCTCTCTCTCTTCCAGTAAGTGTTTCTCTCTCTCTTCCAGTAAGTGTTTCTCTCTCTCTTCCAGTAAGTGTTTCTCTCTCTCTTCCAGTAAGTGTTTCTCTCTCTCTCTTCCCGTTTGTGTTTTTGTGTTTTTCTCTCTTCCAGTCAGAGTTTTTGTGAAACTCTCTCTTCCAGTGTGTTTTTGTGTTTTTCTCTCTCTTCCAGTTTGTGATTTTCTCTCTCTTCCAGTTTGTGTTTCTCTCTCTCTTCCAGTTTGTGTGTGTCTCTCTCTCTTCCAGTTTGTGTGTGTCTCTCTCTCTTCCAGTGTGTGTGTGTCTCTCTCTCTTACACTGTGTGTGTGTCTCTCTCTCTTCCACTGTGTGTGTGTCTCTCTCTCTTCCACTGTGTGTGTGTCTCTCTCTCTCTCTTCCACTTGGTGTGCGTCTCTCTCTGTCTCTTCCACTTGGTGTGCGTCTCTCTCTGTCTCTTCCACTTGGTGTGCGTCTTTCTCTCTCTCTTCCACTTGATGTGCGTCTCTCTCTCTCTCTTCCACTTGGTGTGCGTCTCTCTCTCTCTTCCACTTGGTGTGCGTCTCTCTCTCTCTTCCACTTTGTGTGTCTCTCTCTCTCTTCCACTTTGTGTGTGTCTCTCTCTCTTCCACTTTGTGTGTCTCTCTCTCTATCTCTTCTACTTTGTGTGTCTCTCTCTCTATCCCTTCCAGTTTATGTTTCTCTCTCTCTTCCAGTTTATGTTTCTCTCTCTCTTCCAGTAAGTGTTTCTCTCTCTCTTCCAGTAAGTGTTTCTCCCTCTCTTCCAGTAAGTGTTTCTCTCTCTCTTCCAGTAAGTGTTTCTCTCTCTCTTCCAGTAAGTGTTTCTCTCTCTCTTCCAGTAAGTGTTTCTCTCTCTCTTCCAGTAAGTGTTTCTCTCTCTCTTCCAGTAAGTGTTTCTCTCTCTCTTCCAGTAAGTGTTTCTCTCTCTCTCTTCCCGTTTGTGTTTTTGTGTTTTTCTCTCTTCCAGTCAGAGTTTTTGTGAAACTCTCTCTTCCAGTTTGTGTTTTGGTGTTTTTCTCTCTCTTCCAGTTTGTGTTTTTCTCTCTCTTCCAGTTTGTGTTTCTCTCTCTCTTCCAGTTTGTGTGTCTCTCTCTCTCTTCCAGTTTGTGTGTGCCTCTCTCTCTTCCACTGTGTGTGTGTCTCTCTCTCTCTCTTCCAGTTGGTGTGCGTCTCTCTCTCTCTCTTCCACTTGGTGTGCGTCTCTCTCTCTCTCTTCCACTTGGTGTGCGTCTCTCTCTCTCTCTTCCACTTGGTGTGCGTCTCTCTCTCTCTCTTCCACTTGGTGTGCGTCTCTCTCTCTCTCTTCCACTTGGTGTGCGTCTCTCTCTCTCTCTTCCACTTGGTGTGCGTCTCTCTCTCTCTCTTCCACTTGGTGTGCGTCTCTCTCTCTCTCTTCCACTTGGTGTGCGTCTCTCTCTCTCTCTTCCACTTGGTGTGCGTCTCTCTCTCTCTCTTCCACTTGGTGTGCGTCTCTCTCTCTCTCTTCCACTTGGTGTGCGTCTCTCTCTCTCTTCCACTTGGTGTGCGTCTCTCTCTCTCTCTTCCACTTGGTGTGCGTCTCTCTCTCTCTTCCACTTGGTGTGCGTCTCTCTCTCTCTCTTCCACTTGGTGTGCGTCTCTCTCTCTCTCTTCCACTTGGTGTGCGTCTCTCTCTCTCTCTTCCACTTGGTGTGCGTCTCTCTCTCTCTCTTCCACTTGGTGTGCGTCTCTCTCTCTCTCTTCCACTTGGTGTGCGTCTCTCTCTCTCTCTTCCACTTGGTGTGCGTCTCTCTCTCTCTCTTCCACTTGGTGTGCGTCTCTCTCTCTCTCTTCCACTTGGTGTGCGTCTTTCTCTCTCTCTTCCACTTGGTGTGCGTCTCTCTCTCTTCCACTTGGTGTGCGTCTCTCTCTCTCTCTTCCACTTGGTGTGCGTCTCTCTCTCTCTCTTCCACTTGGTGTGCGTCTTTCTCTCTCTCTTCCACTTTGTGTGTGTCTCTCTCTCTCTCTTCCACTTTGTGTGTCTTTCTCTCTTCCAATTTGTGTGTCTCTCTCTCTCTTCCAATTTGTGTGTCTCTCTCTCTCTCTTCCAATTTGTGTGCCTCTCTCTTCCAATTTGTGTGTTTCTCTCTCTCTTCCAATTTGTGTGTGTGTATCTCTCTCTCTCTTCCAGTTTGTTTCTCTCTCTCTCTTCCAGTTAGTAATTGTCTCGCTCCCAGCTTCTGTCTCTCTCTCACCCTCATCCAGTTTGCCTTTCTCACTCTCTCCCTCTCTCTCTTCCAGCTTTTGTTTCTGTTCCAATTTATGTATCTCTCTCTCTTCCATCTTGTTTTTCTCTGTCTCTTATAGTTTGTCTTTCCCTCTGTCTCTTCCAGTTCATGTTTCTGTCTCTCATCCAGCTTCTGTTTCTCTTTCTCACTCTTACAGCTTGTGTTTCTCTTTCTCTCTATTCCAGCCTGTGTTTTTCTCTCTCTCTCTCTCTCTTCCACTTTGTGTCTCTCTCTCTCTCTTCCAGTTTGTGTGTGTCTCTCTCTTCCAGTTTGTGTGTGTCTCTCTCTCTTCCACTTTGTGTGTGTCTCTCTCTCTTCCACTTTGTGTGTGTCTCTCTCTCTTCCACTTTGTGTGTGTCTCTCTCTGTTCCACTTTGTGTGTGTCTCTCTTCCACGTTGTGTGTGTCTCTCTCTCTCTTCCACTTTGTGTGTGTGTCTCTCTCTTCCACTTTGTGTGTGTCTCTCTCTCTTCCACTTGGTGTGTGTCTCTCTCTCTTCCACTTGGTGTGTGTCTCTCTCTCTCTCACTTCCACTTGGTGTGTGTCTCTCTCTCTCTCTCTTCCACTTGGTGTGTGTCTCTCTCTCTCTCTCTTCCACTTGGTGTGTGTCTCTCTCTCTCTCTCTTCCACTTGGTGTGCGTCTCTCTCTCTCTCTTCCACTTGGTGTGCGTCTCTCTCTCTCTCTTCCACTTGGTGTGCCTCTCTCTCTCTCTCTCTTCCACTTGGTGTGCCTCTCTCTCTCTCTTCCACTTGGTGCGTCTCTCTCTCTCTTCCACTTTGTGTGTCTCTCTCTCTCTTCCACTTTGTGTGTCTCTCTCTCTCTTCCACTTTGTGTGTCTCTCTCTCTCTTCCACTTTGTGTGTCTCTCTCTCTCTTCCACTTTGTGAGTCTCTCTCTCTCTTCCACTTTGTGAGTCTCTCTCTCTCTTCCACTTTGTGAGTCTCTCTCTCTCTCTTCCACTTTGTGTGTCTCTCTCTCTTCCACTTTGTGTGTCTCTCTCTCTCTTCCACTTTGTATGTGTCTCTCTCTCTCTTCCACTTTGTGTGTGTCTCTCTCTCTTCCACTTTGTGTGTTTCTCTCTCTCTCTTCCAGTTAGTAATTGTCTCGCTCCCAGCTTCTGTCTTTCTTTCACCCTCTTCCAGTTTGCGTTTCTCACTCTCTCTCTCTCTTCCAGCTTTTGTTTCTGTTCCAATTTGTGTGTCTCTCTCTCTCTTCCATCTTGTTTATCTCTCTGTCTCTTATAGTTTGTCTTTCCCTCTGTCTCTTCCAGTTCGTGTTTCTCTCTCTCATCAAGCTTGTGTTTCTCTTTCTCTCTATTCCAGCCTGTGTTTTTCTCTCGCTCTGTCTTCCAGCCTGTGTTTCTCTCTCTCTCGTTCTTCCAGTTTGTGTTTCTCTCTCTCTGTCTCTCTCTCTCTCTTGCAGTTAGTGTTTATTTCTCTCTTGCAGTTCCTGTTTCTCTCTCTCCCTCTTGCAGTTAGTGTTTATTTCTCTCTTCCAATTTGTGTGTGTGTCTCTCTCTCTCTTCCAATTTGTGTGTCTCTCTCTCTCTCTCTTCCAATTTGTGTGTCTCTCTCTCTCTTCCAATTTGTGTGTCTCTCTCTCTCTTCCAATTTGTGTGTGTCTCTCTCTCTTCCAATTTGTGTGTCTCTCTCTCTCTTCCAATTTGTGTGTGTCTCTCTCTCTTCCAATTTGTGTGTGTGTCTCTCTCTCTCTTCCAATTTGTGTGTGTCTTTCTCTCTTCCAATTTGTGTGTCTCTCTCTCTCTTCCAATTTGTGTGTCTCTCTCTCTCTTCCAATTTGTGTGTCTCTCTCTCTCTTCCAATTTGTGTGTCTCTCTCTCTCTTCCAATTTGTGTGTCTCTCTCTCTCTTCCAATTTGTGTGTCTCTCTCTCTCTTCCAATTTGTGTGTCTCTCTCTCTCTCTTCCAATTTGTGTGTCTCTCTCTCTCTCTTCCAATTTGTGTGTCTCTCTCTCTCTCTTCCAATTTGTGTGCCTCTCTCTCTCTTCCAATTTGTGTGCCTCTCTCTCTTCCAATTTGTGTGTTTCTCTCTCTCTTCCAATTTGTGTGTGTGTGTCTCTCTCTCTCTCTTCCAGTTTGTTTCTCTCTCTCTCTTCCAGTTAGTAATTGTCTCGCTCCCAGCTTCTGTCTCTCTCTCACCCTCATCCAGTTTGCCTTTCTCACTCTGTCTCTCTCTTCCAGCTTTTGTTTCTGTTCCAATTTATGTATCTCTCTCTCTTCCATCTTGTTTTTCTCTGTCTCTTATAGTTTGTCTTTCCCTCTGTCTCTTCCAGTTCATGTTTCTGTCTCTCATCCAGCTTCTGTTTCTCTTTCTCACTCTTACAGCTTGTGTTTCTCTTTCTCTCTATTCCAGCCTGTGTTTTTCTCTCTCTCTCTCTCTCTTCCACTTTGTGTCTCTCTCTCTCTCTTCCAGTTTGTGTGTGTCTCTCTCTCTTCCACTTTGTGTGTGTCTCTCTCTCTTCCACTTTGTGTGTGTCTCTCTCTGTTCCACTTTGTGTGTGTCTCTCTTCCACGTTGTGTGTGTCTCTCTCTCTCTTCCACTTTGTGTGTGTGTCTCTCTCTTCCACTTTGTGTGTGTCTCTCTCTCTCTCTCTTCCATTTGGTGTGTGTCTCTCTCTCTCTCTCTTCCACTTGGTGTGTGTCTCTCTCTCTCTCTCTTCCACTTGGTGTGCGTCTCTCTCTCTCTCTCTTCCACTTGGTGTGCGTCTCTCTCTCTCTCTTCCACTTGGTGTGCATCTCTTTCTGTCCCTTCCACTTGGTGTGCGTCTCTGTCTCTCTCTTCCACTTGGTGTGCCTCTCTCTCTCTCTTCCACTTGGTGCGTCTCTCTCTCTCTTCCACTTTGTGTGTCTCTCTCTCTCTTCCACTTTGTGTGTCTCTCTCTCTCTTCCACTTTGTGTGTCTCTGTCTCTCTTCCACTTTGTGTGTCTCTCTGTCTCTTCCACTTTGTGAGTCTCTCTCTCTTCCACTTTGTGTGTGTCTCTCTCTCTTCCACTTTGTGTGTGTCTCTCTCTGTTCCACTTTGTGTGTGTCTCTCTTCCACGTTGTGTGTGTCTCTCTCTCTCTTCCACTTTGTGTGTGTGTCTCTCTCTTCCACTTTGTGTGTGTGTCTCTCTCTTCCACTTTTTGTGTGTCTCTCTCTCTTCCACTTGGTGTGTGTCTCTCTCTCTTCCACTTGGTGTGTGTCTCTCTCTCTCTCTTCCACTTGGTGTGTGTCTCTCTCTCTCTCTCTCTTCCACTTGGTGTGTGTCTCTCTCTCTCTCTCGTCCACTTGGTGTGCGTCTCTCTCTCTCTCTCGTCCACTTGGTGTGCGTCTCTCTCTCTCTCTTCCACTTGGTGTGCATCTCTCTCTCTCTCTCTTCCACTTGGTGTGCGTCTCTTTCTGTCCCTTCCACTTGGTGTGTGTCTCTCTCTCTCTCTTCCACTTGGTGTGCGTCTCTCTCTCTCTCTTCCACTTTGTGCGTGTCTCTCTCTCTCTTCCACTTGGTGAGTGTCTCTCTCTCTTCCACTTGGTGTCTCTCTCTCTCTCTTCCACTTGGTGTCTCTCTCTCTCTCTTCCACTTGGTGTCTCTCTCTCTCTCTTCCACTTGGTGTCTCTCTCTCTCTCTTCCACTTGGTGTCTCTCTCTCTCTCTTCCACTTGGTGTCTCTCTCTCTCTCTTCCACTTGGTGTCTCTCTCTCTCTCTTCCACTTGGTGTCTCTCTCTCTCTCTCTTCCACTTGGTGTCTCTCTCTCTCTCTTCCACTTGGTGTCTCTCTCTCTCTCTTCCACTTGGTGTGTCTCGCTCTCTCTTCCACTTGGTGTGTGTCTCTCTCTCTTCCACTTGGGGTGTCTCTCTCTCTCTTCCACTTGGTGTGTCTCTCTCTCTCTTCCACTTGGTGTGTCTCTCGCTCTCTTCCACTTGGTGTGTCTCTCGCTCTCTTCCACTTGGTGTGTCTCTCGCTCTCTTCCACTTGGTGTGTCTCTCTCTCTCTTCCACTTCGTGTGTCTCTCTCTCTCTCTTCCACTTGGTGTGTGTCTTTCTCTCTCTTCCACTTGATGTGTCTCTCTCTCTCCTCCACTTGGTGTGTCTCTCTCTCTTCCACTTGGTGTGTGTCTCTCTCTCTTCCACTTGGTGTCTCTCTCTCTCTCTTCCACTTGGTGTGTCTCTCTCTCTCTCTTCCACTTGGTGTGTGTCCCTCTCTCTTCCACTTGGTGTGTGCCTCTCTCTCTCTTCCACTGTGTGTGTCTCTCTCTCTCTTCCACTTGGTGTGTCTCTCTCTCTCTCTCTCTTCCACTTGGTGTCTTTCTCTCTCTCTCTCTTCCACTTGGTGTGTGTCTCTCTCTCTCTCTTCCACTTGGTGTGTGTCTCTCTCTCTCTCTTCCACTTGGTGTGTGTGTCTCTCTCTCTCTTCCACTTGGTGTGTGTGTCTCTCTCTGTCCCTTCCACTTGGTGTGCGTCTCTCTCTGTCCCTTCCACTTGGTGTGCGTCTCTCTCTCTCTCTTCCACTTGGTGTGTGTCTTTCTCTCTCTTCCACTTGATGTGTCTCTCTCTCTCCTCCACTTGGTGTGTCTCTCTCTCTTCCACTTGGTGTGTGTCTCTCTCTCTTCCACTTGGTGTCTCTCTCTCTCTCTTCCACTTGGTGTGTCTCTCTCTCTCTCTTCCACTTGGTGTGTGTCCCTCTCTCTTCCACTTGGTGTGTGCCTCTCTCTCTCTCTTCCACTGTGTGTGTCTCTCTCTCTCTTCCACTTGGTGTGTCTCTCTCTCTCTCTCTCTTCCACTTGGTGTCTTTCTCTCTCTCTCTCTTCCACTTGGTGTGTGTCTCTCTCTCTCTCTTCCACTTGGTGTCTTTCTCTCTCTCTCTCTTCCACTTGGTGTGTGTGTGTCTCTCTCTCTTCCACTTGGTGTGTGTGTCTCTCTCTGTCCCTTCCACATGGTGTGCGTCTCTCTCTCTCTCTTCCACTTGGTGTGCGTCTCTCTCTCTCTCACTTCCACTTGGTGTGCGTCTCTCTCTCTCTCTTCCACTTGGTGTGCGTCTCTCTCTGTCCCTTCCACTTGGTGTGCGTCTCTCTCTCTCTCTTCCACTTGGTGTGCGTCTCTCTCTCTCTCTTCCACTTGGTGTGTGTGTCTCTCTCTCTCTTCCACTTGGTGTGTGTCTCTCTCTCTCTCTTCCACTTGGTGTGTGTCTCTCTCTCTCTCTCTTCCACTTGGTGTGTGTCTCTCTCTCTCTCTCTCTTCCACTTGGTGTGCGTCTCTCTCTCTCTTCCACTTGGTGTGCGTCTCTCTCTCTCTCTTCCACTTGGTGTGCGTCTCTCTCTCTCTCTTCCACTTGGTGTGCGTCTCTCTCTGTCCCTTCCACTTGGTGTGCGTCTCTCTCTCTCTCTTCCACTTGGTGTGCGTCTCTCTCTCTCTCTTCCACTTGGTGTGTCTCTCTCTCTCTTCCACTTGGTGTCTCTCTCTCTCTCTCTTCCACTTGGTGTGTGTCTTTCTCTCTCTTCCACTTGGTGTGTCTCTCTCTCTTCCACTTGGTGTGTGTCTCTCTCTCTTCCACTTGGTGTCTCTCTCTTCCACTTGGTGTGTCTCTCTCTCTCTTCCACTTGGTGTGTCTCTCTCTCTCTCTTCCACTTGGTGTGCCTCTCTCTCTCTTCCACTTGGTGTGTCTCTCTCTCTCTTCCACTTGGTGTGTCTCTCTCTCTCTTCCAATTGGTGTGTGTCTCTCTCTCCTCCACTTGGTGTGTCTCTCTCTCTTCCACTTGGTGTGTGTCTCTCTCTCTCTCTCTCTCTCTTCCACTTGGTGTCTTTCTCTCTCTCTCTCTCTTCCACTTGGTGTGTGTCTCTCTCTCTCTCTTCCACTTGGTGTGTGTCTCTCTCTCTCTCTTCCACTTGGTGTGTGTCTCTCTCTCTCTCTTCCACTTGGTGTGTCTCTCTCTCTTCCACTTGGTGTGTGTCTCTCTCTCTTCCACTTGGTGTCTCTCTCTCTCTCTTCCACTTGGTGTGTCTCTCTCTCTCTTCCACTTTGTGTGTCTCTCTCTCTCTCTTCCACTTGGTGTGTGTCCCTCTCTCTTCCACTTGGTGTGTGCCTCTCTCTTCCATTTGGTGTGTCTCTCTCTCTCTCTTCCACTTTGTGAGTCTCTCTCTCTCTCTCTTCCACTTGGTGTGCGTCTCTCTCTCTCTCTTCCACTTGGTGTGTGTCTCTCTCTCTTTTCCACTTGGTGTCTCTCTCTCTCTCTTCCACTTGGTGTCTCTCTCTCTCTCTTCCACTTGGTGTCTCTCTCTCTCTCTTCCACTTGGTGTCTCTCTCTCTCTCTTCCACTTGGTGTGTCTCGCTCTCTCTTCCACTTGGTGTGTCTCTCTCTCTCTCTCTCTTCCACTTGGTGTCTTTCTCTCTCTCTCTCTTCCACTTGGTGTGTGTCTCTCTCTCTCTCTTCCACTTGGTGTCTTTCTCTCTCTCTCTCTTCCACTTGGTGTGTGTGTGTCTCTCTCTCTTCCACTTGGTGTGTGTGTCTCTCTCTGTCCCTTCCACATGGTGTGCGTCTCTCTCTCTCTCTTCCACTTGGTGTGCGTCTCTCTCTCTCTCACTTCCACTTGGTGTGCGTCTCTCTCTCTCTCTTCCACTTGGTGTGCGTCTCTCTCTGTCCCTTCCACTTGGTGTGCGTCTCTCTCTCTCTCTTCCACTTGGTGTGCGTCTCTCTCTCTCTCTTCCACTTGGTGTGTGTGTCTCTCTCTCTCTTCCACTTGGTGTGTGTCTCTCTCTCTCTCTTCCACTTGGTGTGTGTCTCTCTCTCTCTCTCTTCCACTTGGTGTGTGTCTCTCTCTCTCTCTCTCTTCCACTTGGTGTGCGTCTCTCTCTCTCTTCCACTTGGTGTGCGTCTCTCTCTCTCTCTTCCACTTGGTGTGCGTCTCTCTCTCTCTCTTCCACTTGGTGTGCGTCTCTCTCTGTCCCTTCCACTTGGTGTGCGTCTCTCTCTCTCTCTTCCACTTGGTGTGCGTCTCTCTCTCTCTCTTCCACTTGGTGTGTCTCTCTCTCTCTTCCACTTGGTGTCTCTCTCTCTCTCTCTTCCACTTGGTGTGTGTCTTTCTCTCTCTTCCACTTGGTGTGTCTCTCTCTCTTCCACTTGGTGTGTGTCTCTCTCTCTTCCACTTGGTGTCTCTCTCTTCCACTTGGTGTGTCTCTCTCTCTCTTCCACTTGGTGTGTCTCTCTCTCTCTCTTCCACTTGGTGTGCCTCTCTCTCTCTTCCACTTGGTGTGTCTCTCTCTCTCTTCCACTTGGTGTGTCTCTCTCTCTCTTCCAATTGGTGTGTGTCTCTCTCTCCTCCACTTGGTGTGTCTCTCTCTCTTCCACTTGGTGTGTGTCTCTCTCTCTCTCTCTCTCTTCCACTTGGTGTCTTTCTCTCTCTCTCTCTCTTCCACTTGGTGTGTGTCTCTCTCTCTCTCTTCCACTTGGTGTGTGTCTCTCTCTCTCTCTTCCACTTGGTGTGTGTCTCTCTCTCTCTCTTCCACTTGGTGTGTCTCTCTCTCTTCCACTTGGTGTGTGTCTCTCTCTCTTCCACTTGGTGTCTCTCTCTCTCTCTTCCACTTGGTGTGTCTCTCTCTCTCTTCCACTTTGTGTGTCTCTCTCTCTCTCTTCCACTTGGTGTGTGTCCCTCTCTCTTCCACTTGGTGTGTGCCTCTCTCTTCCATTTGGTGTGTCTCTCTCTCTCTCTTCCACTTTGTGAGTCTCTCTCTCTCTCTCTTCCACTTGGTGTGCGTCTCTCTCTCTCTCTTCCACTTGGTGTGTGTCTCTCTCTCTTTTCCACTTGGTGTCTCTCTCTCTCTCTTCCACTTGGTGTCTCTCTCTCTCTCTTCCACTTGGTGTCTCTCTCTCTCTCTTCCACTTGGTGTCTCTCTCTCTCTCTTCCACTTGGTGTGTCTCGCTCTCTCTTCCACTTGGTGTGTGTCTCTCTCTCTTCCACTTGGGGTGTCTCTCTCTCTCTTCCACTTTGTGTGTCTCTCTCTCTCTTCCACTTGGTGTGTCTCTCGCTCTCTTCCACTTGGTGTGTCTCTCGCTCTCTTCCACTTGGTGTGTCTCTCGCTCTCTTCCACTTGGTGTGTCTCTCGCTCTCTTCCACTTGGTGTGTCTCTCGCTCTCTTCCACTTGGTGTGTCTCTCTCTCTCTTCCACTTGGTGTGTGTCTTTCTCTCTCTTCCACTTGATGTGTCTCTCTCTCTCCTCCACTTGGTGTGTCTCTCTCTCTTCCACTTGGTGTGTGTCTCTCTCTCTTCCACTTGGTGTCTCTCTCTCTCTCTTCCACTTGGTGTGTGTCTCTCTCTCTCTTCCACTTGGTGTGTGTCCCTCTCTCTCTTCCACTTGGTGTGGTCTCTCTCTCTCTCTCTTCCACTTGGTGTGCGTCTCTCTCTCTCTCTTCCACTTGGTGTGCCTCTCTCTCTCTCTCTCTTCCACTTGGTGTGCCTCTCTCTCTCTCTTCCACTTGGTGCGTCTCTCTCTCTCTTCCACTTTGTGTGTCTCTCTCTCTCTTCCACTTTGTGTGTCTCTCTCTCTCTTCCACTTTGTGTGTCTCTCTCTCTCTTCCACTTTGTGTGTCTCTCTCTCTCTTCCACTTTGTGAGTCTCTCTCTCTCTTCCACTTTGTGAGTCTCTCTCTCTCTCTTCCACTTTGTGTGTCTCTCTCTCTTCCACTTTGTGTGTCTCTCTCTCTCTTCCACTTTGTATGTGTCTCTCTCTCTCTTCCACTTTGTGTGTGTCTCTCTCTCTTCCACTTTGTGTGTTTCTCTCTCTCTCTTCCAGTTAGTAATTGTCTCGCTCCCAGCTTCTGTCTTTCTTTCACCCTCTTCCAGTTTGCGTTTCTCACTCTCTCTCTCTCTTCCAGCTTTTGTTTCTGTTCCAATTTGTGTGTCTCTCTCTCTCTTCCATCTTGTTTATCTCTCTGTCTCTTATAGTTTGTCTTTCCCTCTGTCTCTTCCAGTTCGTGTTTCTCTCTCTCATCAAGCTTGTGTTTCTCTTTCTCTCTATTCCAGCCTGTGTTTTTCTCTCGCTCTGTCTTCCAGCCTGTGTTTCTCTCTCTCTCGTTCTTCCAGTTTGTGTTTCTCTCTCTCTGTCTCTCTCTCTCTCTTGCAGTTAGTGTTTATTTCTCTCTTGCAGTTCCTGTTTCTCTCTCTCCCTCTTGCAGTTAGTGTTTATTTCTCTCTTCCAATTTGTGTGTGTGTCTCTCTCTCTCTTCCAATTTGTGTGTCTCTCTCTCTCTCTCTTCCAATTTGTGTGTCTCTCTCTCTCTCTCTTCCAATTTGTGTGTCTCTCTCTCTCTTCCAATTTGTGTGTCTCTCTCTCTCTTCCAATTTGTGTGTGTCTCTCTCTCTTCCAATTTGTGTGTCTCTCTCTCTCTTCCAATTTGTGTGTGTCTCTCTCTCTTCCAATTTGTGTGTGTGTCTCTCTCTCTCTTCCAATTTGTGTGTGTCTTTCTCTCTTCCAATTTGTGTGTGTCTCTCTCTCTTCCAATTTGTGTGTCTCTCTCTCTCTTCCAATTTGTGTGTCTCTCTCTCTCTTCCAATTTGTGTGTCTCTCTCTCTCTTCCAATTTGTGTGTCTCTCTCTCTCTTCCAATTTGTGTGTCTCTCTCTCTCTTCCAATTTGTGTGTCTCTCTCTCTCTTCCAATTTGTGTGTCTCTCTCTCTCTCTTCCAATTTGTGTGTCTCTCTCTCTCTCTTCCAATTTGTGTGTCTCTCTCTCTCTCTTCCAATTTGTGTGTCTCTCTCTCTCTCTTCCAATTTGTGTGTCTCTCTCTCTCTCTCTTCCAATTTGTGTGTCTCCCTCTCTCTTCCAATTTGTGTTTCTCTCTCTCTTCCAATTTGTGTGTGTCTCTCTCTCTCTTCCAGTTTGTTTCTCTCTCTCTCTTCCAGTTAGTAATTGTCTCGCTCCCAGCTTCTGTCTCTCTCTCACCCACATCCAGTTTGCCTTTCTCACTCTCTCTCTCTTCCAGCTTTTGTTTCTGTTCCAATTTATGTATCTCTCTCTCTTCCATCTTGTTTTTCTCTGTCTCTTATAGTTTGTCTTTCCCTCTGTCTCTTCCAGTTCATGTTTCTGTCTCTCATCCAGCTTCTGTTTCTCTTTCTCACTCTTACAGCTTGTGTTTCTCTTTCTCTCTATTCCAGCCTGTGTTTTTCTCTCTCTCTCTCTCTCTTCCACTTTGTGTCTCTCTCTCTCTCTTCCAGTTTGTGTGTGTCTCTCTCTCTTCCACTTTGTGTGTGTCTCTCTCTCTTCCACTTTGTGTGTGTCTCTCTCTGTTCCACTTTGTGTGTGTCTCTCTCTGTTCCACTTTGTGTGTGTCTCTCTTCCACGTTGTGTGTGTCTCTCTCTCTCTTCCACTTTGTGTGTGTGTCTCTCTCTTCCACTTTGTGTGTGTCTCTCTCTCTTCCACTTGGTGTGTGTCTCTCTCTCTCTCTTCCACTTGGTGTGTGTCTCTCTCTCTCTCTCTTCCACTTGGTGTGTGTCTCTCTCTCTCTCTCTTCCACTTGGTGTGTGTCTCTCTCTCTCTCTCTTCCACTTGGTGTGCGTCTCTCTCTCTCTCTCTTCCACTTGGTGTGCGTCTCTCTCTCTCTCTTCCACTTGGTGTGCATCTCTTTCTGTCCCTTCCACTTGGTGTGCGTCTCTGTCTCTCTCTTCCACTTGGTGTGCCTCTCTCTCTCTCTCTTCCACTTGGTGCGTCTCTCTCTCTCTTCCACTTTGTGTGTCTCTCTCTCTTTTCCACTTTGTGTGTCTCTCTCTCTCTTCCACTTTGTGTGTCTCTCTCTCTCTTCCACTTTGTGTGTCTCTCTGTCTCTTCCACTTTGTGAGTCTCTCTCTCTTCCACTTTGTGTGTGTCTCTCTCTCTTCCACTTTGTGTGTGTCTCTCTCTGTTCCACTTTGTGTGTGTCTCTCTTCCACGTTGTGTGTGTCTCTCTCTCTCTTCCACTTTGTGTGTGTGTCTCTCTCTTCCACTTTGTGTGTGTGTCTCTCTCTTCCACTTTTTGTGTGTCTCTCTCTTCCACTTTTTGTGTGTCTCTCTCTCTTCCACTTGGTGTGTGTCTCTCTCTCTTCCACTTGGTGTGTGTCTCTCTCTCTCTCTTCCACTTGGTGTGTGTCTCTCTCTCTCTCTCTCTTCCACTTGGTGTGTGTCTCTCTCTCTCTCTCGTCCACTTGGTGTGCGTCTCTCTCTCTCTCTCGTCCACTTGGTGTGCGTCTCTCTCTCTCTCTTCCACTTGGTGTGCGTCTCTCTCTCTCTCTCTTCCACTTGGTGTGCGTCTCTTTCTGTCCCTTCCACTTGGTGTGTGTCTCTCTCTCTCTCTTCCACTTGGTGTGCGTCTCTCTCTCTCTCTTCCACTTTGTGCGTGTCTCTCTCTCTCTTCCACTTGGTGAGTGTCTCTCTCTCTTCCACTTGGTGTCTCTCTCTCTCTCTTCCACTTGGTGTCTCTCTCTCTCTCTTCCACTTGGTGTCTCTCTCTCTCTCTTCCACTTGGTGTCTCTCTCTCTCTCTTCCACTTGGTGTCTCTCTCTCTCTCTTCCACTTGGTGTCTCTCTCTCTCTCTTCCACTTGGTGTCTCTCTCTCTCTCTTCCACTTGGTGTCTCTCTCACTCTCTTCCACTTGGTGTCTCTCTCTCTCTCTTCCACTTGGTGTCTCTCTCTCTCTCTTCCACTTGGTGTCTCTCTCTCTCTCTTCCACTTGGTGTGTCTCGCTCTCTCTTCCACTTGGTGTGTGTCTCTCTCTCTTCCACTTGGGGTGTCTCTCTCTCTCTTCCACTTTGTGTGTCTCTCTCTCTCTTCCACTTGGTGTGTCTCTCTCTCTCTTCCACTTGGTGTGTCTCTCGCTCTCTTCCACTTGGTGTGTCTCTCGCTCTCTTCCACTTGGTGTGTCTCTCGCTCTCTTCCACTTGGTGTGTCTCTCTCTCTCTTCCACTTCGTGTGTCTCTCTCTCTCTCTTCCACTTGGTGTGTGTCTTTCTCTCTCTTCCACTTGATGTGTCTCTCTCTCTCCTCCACTTGGTGTGTCTCTCTCTCTTCCACTTGGTGTGTGTCTCTCTCTCTTCCACTTGGTGTCTCTCTCTCTCTCTTCCACTTGGTGTGTCTCTCTCTCTCTCTTCCACTTGGTGTGTGTCCCTCTCTCTTCCACTTGGTGTGTGCCTCTCTCTCTCTTCCACTGTGTGTGTCTCTCTCTCTCTTCCACTTGGTGTGTCTCTCTCTCTCTTCCACTTGGTGTGTCTCTCTCTCTCTCTCTCTTCCACTTGGTGTCTTTCTCTCTCTCTCTCTTCCACTTGGTGTGTGTCTCTCTCTCTCTCTTCCACTTGGTGTGTGTCTCTCTCTCTCTCTTCCACTTGGCGTGTGTGTCTCTCTCTCTCTTCCACTTGGTGTGTGTGTCTCTCTCTGTCCCTTCCACTTGGTGTGCGTCTCTCTCTGTCCCTTCCACTTGGTGTGCGTCTCTCTCTCTCTCTTCCACTTGGTGTGTGTCTTTCTCTCTCTTCCACTTGATGTGTCTCTCTCTCTCCTCCACTTGGTGTGTCTCTCTCTCTTCCACTTGGTGTGTGTCTCTCTCTCTTCCACTTGGTGTCTCTCTCTCTCTCTTCCACTTGGTGTGTCTCTCTCTCTCTCTTCCACTTGGTGTGTGTCCCTCTCTCTTCCACTTGGTGTGTGCCTCTCTCTCTCTTCCACTGTGTGTGTCTCTCTCTCTCTTCCACTTGGTGTGTCTCTCTCTCTCTCTCTCTTCCACTTGGTGTCTTTCTCTCTCTCTCTCTTCCACTTGGTGTGTGTCTCTCTCTCTCTCTTCCACTTGGTGTCTTTCTCTCTCTCTCTCTTCCACTTGGTGTGTGTGTCTCTCTCTCTCTTCCACTTGGTGTGTGTGTCTCTCTCTGTCCCTTCCACTTGGTGTGCGTCTCTCTCTCTCTCTTCCACTTGGTGTGCGTCTCTCTCTCTCTCTTCCACTTGGTGTGCGTCTCTCTCTCTCTCTTCCACTTGGTGTGCGTCTCTCTCTCTCTCTCTCTTCCACTTGGTGTGCGTCTCTCTCTCTCTCTTCCACATGGTGTGCGTCTCTCTCTCTCTCTTCCACTTGGTGTGCGTCTCTCTCTCTCTCACTTCCACTTGGTGTGCGTCTCTCTCTCTCTTTTCCACTTGGTGTGCGTCTCTCTCTGTCCCTTCCACTTGGTGTGCGTCTCTCTCTCTCTCTTCCACTTGGTGTGCGTCTCTCTCTCTCTCTTCCACTTGGTGTGTGTGTCTCTCTCTCTCTTCCACTTGGTGTGTGTCTCTCTCTCTCTCTTCCACTTGGTGTGTGTCTCTCTCTCTCTCTCTTCCACTTGGTGTGTGTCTCTCTCTCTCTCTCTCTTCCACTTGGTGTGCGTCTCTCTCTCTCTTCCACTTGGTGTGCGTCTCTCTCTCTCTCTTCCACTTGGTGTGCGTCTCTCTCTCTCTCTTCCACTTGGTGTGCGTCTCTCTCTGTCCCTTCCACTTGGTGTGCGTCTCTCTCTCTCTCTTCCACTTGGTGTGCGTCTCTCTCTCTCTCTTCCACTTGGTGTGTCTCTCTCTCTCTCTTCCACTTGGTGTGTGTCTTTCTCTCTCTTCCACTTGGTGTGTCTCTCTCTCTTCCACTTGGTGTGTGTCTCTCTCTCTTCCACTTGGTGTCTCTCTCTTCCACTTGGTGTGTCTCTCTCTCTCTTCCACTTGGTGTGTCTCTCTCTCTCTCTTCCACTTGGTGTGCCTCTCTCTCTCTTCCACTTGGTGTGTCTCTCTCTCTCTTCCACTTGGTGTGTCTCTCTCTCTCTTCCAATTGGTGTGTGTCTCTCTCTCCTCCACTTGGTGTGTCTCTCTCTCTTCCACTTGGTGTGTGTCTCTCTCTCTCTCTCTCTCTTCCACTTGATGTCTTTCTCTCTCTCTCTCTCTTCCACTTGGTGTGTGTCTCTCTCTCTCTCTTCCACTTGGTGTGTGTCTCTCTCTCTCTCTTCCACTTGGTGTGTGTCTCTCTCTCTCTCTTCCACTTGGTGTGTCTCTCTCTCTTCCACTTGGTGTGTGTCTCTCTCTCTTCCACTTGGTGTCTCTCTCTCTCTCTTCCACTTGGTGTGTCTCTCTCTCTCTTCCACTTTGTGTGTCTCTCTCTCTCTCTTCCACTTGGTGTGTGTCCCTCTCTCTTCCACTTGGTGTGTGCCTCTCTCTTCCATTTGGTGTGTCTCTCTCTCTCTCTTCCACTTTGTGAGTCTCTCTCTCTCTCTTCCACTTGGTGTGCGTCTCTCTCTCTCTCTTCCACTTGGTGTGTGTCTCTCTCTCTTTTCCACTTGGTGTCTCTCTCTCTCTCTTCCACTTGGTGTCTCTCTCTCTCTCTTCCACTTGGTGTCTCTCTCTCTCTCTTCCACTTGGTGTCTCTCTCTCTCTCTTCCACTTGGTGTCTCTCTCTCTCTCTTCCACTTGGTGTGTCTCGCTCTCTCTTCCACTTGGTGTGTGTCTCTCTCTCTTCCACTTGGGGTGTCTCTCTCTCTCTTCCACTTTGTGTGTCTCTCTCTCTCTTCCACTTGGTGTGTCTCTCTCTCTCTTCCACTTGGTGTGTCTCTCGCTCTCTTCCACTTGGTGTGTCTCTCGCTCTCTTCCACTTGGTGTGTCTCTCGCTCTCTTCCACTTGGTGTGTCTCTCTCTCTCTTCCACTTCGTGTGTCTCTCTCTCTCTCTTCCACTTGGTGTGTGTCTTTCTCTCTCTTCCACTTGATGTGTCTCTCTCTCTCCTCCACTTGGTGTGTCTCTCTCTCTTCCACTTGGTGTGTGTCTCTCTCTCTTCCACTTGGTGTCTCTCTCTCTCTCTTCCACTTGGTGTGTCTCTCTCTCTCTCTTCCACTTGGTGTGTGTCCCTCTCTCTTCCACTTGGTGTGTGCCTCTCTCTCTCTTCCACTGTGTGTGTCTCTCTCTCTCTTCCACTTGGTGTGTCTCTCTCTCTCTCTCTCTTCCACTTGGTGTCTTTCTCTCTCTCTCTCTTCCACTTGGTGTGTGTCTCTCTCTCTCTCTTCCACTTGGTGTGTGTCTCTCTCTCTCTCTTCCACTTGGTGTGTGTGTCTCTCTCTCTCTTCCACTTGGTGTGTGTGTCTCTCTCTGTCCCTTCCACTTGGTGTGCGTCTCTCTCTGTCCCTTCCACTTGGTGTGCGTCTCTCTCTCTCTCTTCCACTTGGTGTGTGTCTTTCTCTCTCTTCCACTTGATGTGTCTCTCTCTCTCCTCCACTTGGTGTGTCTCTCTCTCTTCCACTTGGTGTGTGTCTCTCTCTCTTCCACTTGGTGTCTCTCTCTCTCTCTTCCACTTGGTGTGTCTCTCTCTCTCTCTTCCACTTGGTGTGTGTCCCTCTCTCTTCCACTTGGTGTGTGCCTCTCTCTCTCTTCCACTGTGTGTGTCTCTCTCTCTCTTCCACTTGGTGTGTCTCTCTCTCTCTCTCTCTTCCACTTGGTGTCTTTCTCTCTCTCTCTCTTCCACTTGGTGTGTGTCTCTCTCTCTCTCTTCCACTTGGTGTGTGTCTCTCTCTCTCTCTTCCACTTGGTGTGTGTGTCTCTCTCTCTCTTCCACTTGGTGTGTGCGTCTCTCTCTCTCTCTTCCACTTGGTGTGCGTCTCTCTCTCTCTCTTCCACTTGGTGTGCGTCTCTCTCTCTCTCTTCCACTTGGTGTGCGTCTCTCTCTCTCTCTTCCACTTGGTGTGCGTCTCTCTCTCTCTCTCTCTTCCACTTGGTGTGCGTCTCTCTCTCTCTCTTCCACATGGTGTGCGTCTCTCTCTCTCTCTTCCACTTGGTGTGCGTCTCTCTCTCTCTCACTTCCACTTGGTGTGCGTCTCTCTCTCTCTCTTCCACTTGGTGTGCGTCTCTCTCTGTCCCTTCCACTTGGTGTGCGTCTCTCTCTCTCTCTTCCACTTGGTGTGCGTCTCTCTCTCTCTCTTCCACTTGGTGTGTGTGTCTCTCTCTCTCTTCCACTTGGTGTGTGTCTCTCTCTCTCTCTTCCACTTGGTGTGTGTCTCTCTCTCTCTCTCTTCCACTTGGTGTGTGTCTCTCTCTCTCTCTCTTCCACTTGGTGTGCGTCTCTCTCTCTCTCTCTTCCACTTGGTGTGCGTCTCTCTCTCTCTCTTCCACTTGGTGTGCGTCTCTCTCTCTCTCTTCCACTTGGTGTGCCTCTCTCTCTCTCTGTCTTCCAATTTGTGTGTGTCTCTCTCTCTCTTCCAATTTGTGTGTGTCTCTCTCTTCTGGTTTGTGTCTCTCTCTCTCTCTTCCAATTTGTGTCTCTCTCTCTCTCTTCCAATTTGGGTGTCTCTCTCTCTCTCTTCCAATTTGTGTGTGTCTCTCTCTCTCTCTTCCAATTTGTGTGTGTCTCTCTCTCTCTCTTCCAATTTGTGTGTGTCTCTCTCTCTCTTCCAATTTGTGTGTCCCTCTCTCTCTTCCAATTTGTGTGTCTCTCTCTCTCTCTTCCAATTTGTGTGTCTCTCTCTCTCTCTTCCAATTTGTGTGTCTCTCTCTCGCTTCCAATTTGTGTGTGTCTCTCTCTCTTCCAACTTGTGTGTCTCTTTCTCTTCCAATTTGTGTGTCTCTTTCTCTTCCAATTTGTGTGTCTCTCTCTCTTCCAATTTGTGTGTCTCCCTCTCTCTTCCAATTTGTGTTTCTCTCTCTCTCTTCCAATTTGTGTGTCTCTCTCTCTTCCAATTTGTGTGTCTCTCTCTCTTCCAATTTGTGTGTCTCTCTCTCTTCCAATTTGTGTGTCTCTCTCTCTTCCAATTTGTGTGTCTCTCTCCCTCTCTTCCACTTGGTGTGTGTCTCTCTCTCTCTCTTCCACTTGGTGTGTGTCTCTCTCTCTCTCTTCCACTTGGTGTGTGTCTCTCTCTCTCTCTTCCACTTGGTGTGTCTCTCTCTCTCTCTCTCTTCCACTTGGTGTGTGTGTCTCTCTCTCTCTTCCACTTGGTGTGCGTCTCTCTCTCTCTCTTCCACTTGGTGTGCGTCTCTCTCTCTCTCTCTTCCACTTGATGTGCATCTCTCTCTGTCCCTTCCACTTGGTGTGCGTCTCTCTCTCTCTCTTCCACGTGGTGTGCGTCTCTCTCTCTCTCTTCCACTTGGTGTGCGTCTCTTTGTCTCTCTTCCACTTTGTGTGTGTCTCTCTCTCTTTTCCACTTGGTGTCTCTCTCTCTCTCTTCCACTTGGTGTGTCACTCTCTCTCTTCCACTTGGTGTGTCTCTCTCTCTCTTCCACTTGGTGTGTCTCTCTCTCTCTTCCACTTGGTGTGTCTCTCTCTCTCTTCCACTTGGTGTGTCTCTCTCTCTCTTCCACTTGGTGTGTCTCTCTCTCTCTTCCACTTGGTGTGTCTCTCTCTCTCTTACACTTGGTGTGTCTCTCTCTCTCTTCCACTTGGTGTGTCTCTCGCTCTCTTCCACTTGGTGTGTCTCTCGCTCTCTTCCACTTGGTGTGTCTCTCGCTCTCTTCCACTTGGTGTGTCTCTCTCTCTCTTCCACTTGGTGTGTGTCTCTCTCTCTTCCACTTGGAGTGTCTCTCTCGCTCTTCCACTTGGTGTGTCTCTCTCTCTCTTCCAACTGGTGTGTGTCTTTCTCTCTCTTCCACTTGGTGTGTCTCTCTCTCTCCTCCGCTTGGTGTGTCTCTCTCTCTTCCACTTGGTGTGTGTCTCTCTCTCTTCCACTTGGTGTCTCTCTCTCTCTCTTCCACTTGGTGTGTCTCTCTCTCTCTCTTCCACTTTGTATGTCTCTCTCTCTCTCTTCCACTTTGTGTGTCTCTCTCTCTCTTCCACTTTGTGTGTCTCTCTCTCTCTTCCACTTTGTGTGTCTCTCTCTCTCTTCCACTTTGTGTCTCTCTCTCTCTTCCACTTTGTTGTCTCTCTCTCTCTTCCACTTTGTGTGTCTCTCTCTCTCTTCCACTTTGTGTGTCTCTCTCTCTCTTCCACTTTGTGTGTCTCTCTCTCTCTTCCACTTTGTGTGTGTCTCTCACTCTTCCACTTTGTGTGTCTCTCTCTCTCTTCCACTTTGTGTGTGTCTCTCTCTCTTCCACTTGGTGTGTGTCTCTCTCTCTCTTCCACTTGGTGTGTGTCTCTCTCTCTCTTCCACTTGGTGTGCCTCTCTCTCTCTTCCACTTGGTGTGTCTCTCTCCCTCTTCCACTTGGTGTGTCTCTCTCTCTCCTCCACTTGGTGTGTCTCTCTCTCTTCCACTTGGTGTGTGTCTCTCTCTCTTCCACTTTGTGTGTGTCTCTCTCTCTTCCACTTTGTGTGTCTCTCTCTCTCTTCCACTTTGTGTGTCTCTCTCTCTCTTCCACTTTGTGAGTCTCTCTCTCTCTCTTCCACTTTGTGTGTCTCTCTCTCTCTTCCACTTTGTGTGTCTCTCTCTCTCTTCCACTTTGTGTGTGTCTCTCCCTCTTCCACTTGGTGTGTCTCTCTCTCTCCTCCACTTGGTGTGTCTCTCTCTCTTCCACTTGGTGTGTGTCTCTCTCTCTTCCACTTTGTGTGTGTCTCTCTCTCTCTTCCACTTTGTGTGTGTCTCTCTCTCTTCCACTTTGTGTGTGTCTCTCTCTCTTCCACTTTGTGTGTGTCTCTCTCTCTTCCACTTTGTGTGTGTCTCTCTCTCTTCCACTTTGTGTGTGTCTCTCTCTCTTCCACTTTGTGTGTCTCTCTCTCTTCCACTTTGTGTGTCTCTCTCTCTCTTCCACTTTGTGTGTCTCTCTCTCTCTTCCACTTTGTGTGTCTCTCTCTCTCTCTTCCACTTTGTGAGTCTCTCTCTCTCTCTTCCACTTTGTGTGTCTCTCTCTCTCTTCCACTTTGTGTGTGTCTCTCTCTCTTCCACTTTGTGTGTTTCTCTCTCTCTCATCCAGATAATAATTGTCTCGCTCCCAGCTTGTCTTTCTTTCACCCTCTTCCAGTTTGCGTTTCTCACTCTCTCTCTCTCTCTTCCAGCTTTTGTTTCTGTTCCAATATGTGTCTCTCTCTCTCTTCCAATTTGTGTCTCTCTCTCTTCCAATTTGTCTCTCTCTCTTCCAATTTGTCTCTCTCTCTTCCAATTTGTCTCTCTCTCTTCCAATTTGTCTCTCTCTCTCTTCCAATTTGTCTCTCTCTCTCTTCCAATTTGTCTCTCTCGCTCTTCCAATTTGTGTGTGTGTCTCTCTCTCTTCCAATTTGTGTGTGTGTCTCTCTCCCAATTTGTGTGTCTCTCTCTCACTCTTCCAATTTGTGTCTCTCTCTCTCTTCCAATTTGTGTGTCTCTCTGTCTTCCAATTTGTGTGTGTCTCTGTGTCTTCCAATTTGTTTGTGTCTCTCTCTCTTCCAATTTGTGTGTGTCTCTCTCTCTTCCAATTTGTGTGTGTCTCTCTCTCTTCCAATTTGTGTGTGTCTCTCTCTCTTCCAATTTGTGTGTGTCTCTCTCTCTTCCAATTTGTGTGTGTCTCTCTCTCTTCCAATTTGTGTGTCTCTCTCTCTTCCACTTTGTGTGTCTCTCTCTCTCTTCCACTTTGTGTGTCTCTCTCTCTCTTCCACTTTGTGTGTCTCTCTCTCTCTCTACCACTTTGTGTGTCTCTCTCTCTCTTCCACTTTGTGTGTGTCTCTCTTCCACTTTGTGTGTGTCTCTCTTCCACTTTGTGTGTGTCTCTCTCTCTCTTCCACTTTGTGTGTGTGTCTCGCTCTTCCACTTTGTGTGTGTCTCTCTCTCTTCCACTTTGTGTGTGTCTCTCTCTCTTCCAGTTTCTGTGTGTCTCTCTCACTTCCACTTTGTGTGTGTCTCTCTCTCTTCCACTTTGTGTGTCTCTCTCTCTTCCACTTTGTGTGTCTCTCTCTCTCTTCCACTTTGTGTGTCTCTCTCTCTCTTCCACTTTGTGTGTCTCTCTCTCTCTCTTCCACTTTGTGAGTCTCTCTCTCTCTCTTCCACTTTGTGTGTCTCTCTCTCTTCCACTTTGTGTGTCTCTCTCTCTCTTCCACTTTGTGTGTCTCTCTCTCTCTTCCACTTTGTGTGTCTCTCTCTCTCTCTTCCACTTTGTGAGTCTCTCTCTCTCTCTTCCACTTTGTGTGTCTCTCTCTCTCTTCCACTTTGTGTGTGTCTCTCTCTCTTCCACTTTGTGTGTTTCTCTCTCTCTCATCCAGATAATAATTGTCTCGCTCCCAGCTTGTCTTTCTTTCACCCTCTTCCAGTTTGCGTTTCTCACTCTCTCTCTCTCTCTTCCAGCTTTTGTTTCTGTTCCAATATGTGTCTCTCTCTCTCTTCCAATTTGTGTCTCTCTCTCTTCCAATTTGTCTCTCTCTCTTCCAATTTGTCTCTCTCTCTTCCAATTTGTCTCTCTCTCTTCCAATTTGTCTCTCTCTCTCTTCCAATTTGTCTCTCTCTCTCTTCCAATTTGTCTCTCTCGCTCTTCCAATTTGTGTGTGTGTCTCTCTCTCTTCCAATTTGTGTGTGTGTCTCTCTCCCAATTTGTGTGTCTCTCTCTCGCTCTTCCAATTTGTGTCTCTCTCTCTCTTCCAATTTGTGTGTCTCTCTGTCTTCCAATTTGTGTGTGTCTCTGTGTCTTCCAATTTGTTTGTGTCTCTCTCTCTTCCAATTTGTGTGTGTCTCTCTCTCTTCCAATTTGTGTGTGTCTCTCTCTCTTCCAATTTGTGTGTGTCTCTCTCTCTTCCAATTTGTGTGTGTCTCTCTCTCTTCCAATTTGTGTGTCTCTCTCTCTTCCACTTTGTGTGTCTCTCTCTCTCTTCCACTTTGTGTGTCTCTCTCTCTCTTCCACTTTGTGTGTCTCTCTCTCTCTCTACCACTTTGTGTGTCTCTCTCTCTCTTCCACTTTGTGTGTGTCTCTCTTCCACTTTGTGTGTGTCTCTCTTCCACTTTGTGTGTGTCTCTCTCTCTCTTCCACTTTGTGTGTGTGTCTCGCTCTTCCACTTTGTGTGTGTCTCTCTCTCTTCCACTTTGTGTGTGTCTCTCTCTCTTCCAGTTTCTGTGTGTCTCTCTCACTTCCAGTTTTTTGTGTCGCTCTCTCCCTCTTCCAATTTGTGTGTCGCTCTCTCCCTCTTCCAATTTGTGTCTCTCTCTCTCCCTTCAAATTTGTGTGTCTCTCTCTCTCTCTTCCAATTTGTGTCGCTCTCTCTCTCTTCCAGTTTGTGTCTCTCTCTCTCTCTTCCAATTAGTGTGTGTCTCTCTCTCTCTTCCAATTTGTGTGTCTCTCTCTCTCTCTTCCAATTTGTGTGTCTCTCTCTCTCGCTTCCAATTTGTGTGTGTCTCTCTCTCTCTTCCAATTTGTGTGTGTCTCTCTCTTCCGGTTTGTGTCTCTCTCTCTCTCTTCCAATTTGTGTCTCTCTCTCTCTCTTCCACTTTGTGTGTCTCTCTCTCTCTTCCACTTTGTGTGTCTCTCTCTCTCTTCCACTTTGTGTGTCTCTCTCTCTCTTCCACTTGGTGTGTCTCTCTCTCTCTTCCACTTGGTGTGTCTCTCTCTCTCTTCCACTTTGTGTGTCGCTCTCTCTCTTCCACTTTGTGTGTCGCTCTCTCTCTTCCACTTTGTGTGTTTCTCTCTCTTCCACTTTGTGTGTGTCTCTCTCTCTTCCAGTTTCTGTGTGTCTCTCTCACTTCCAGTTTGTGTGTCGCTCTCTCTCTTCCACTTTGTGTGTCGCTCTCTCCCTCTTCCAATTTGTGTCTCTCTCTCTTCCAATTTGTGTCTCTCTCTCTTCCAATTTGTGTCTCTCTCTCTTCCAATTTGTGTGTGTCTCTCTCTCTTCCAATTTGTGTGTCTCTCTCTCTTCCAATTTGTGTGTGTCTCTCTCTCTTCCAATTTGTGTGTGTCTCTCTCTCTTCCAATTTGTGTGTGTCTCTCTCTCTTCCAATTTGTGTGTCTCTCTCTCTTCCAATTTGTGTGTGTCTCTCTCTCTCTTCCAATTTGTGTGTCTCTCTGTCTTCCAATTTGTGTGTGTCTCTCTGTCTTCCAATTTGTGTGTGTCTCTCTGTCTTCCAATTTGTGTGTGTCTCTCTCTCTTCCAATTTGTGTGTGTCTCTCTCTCTTCCAATTTGTGTGTGTCTCTCTCTCTTCCAATTTGTGTGTGTCTCTCTCTCTTCCAATTTGTGTGTCTCTCTCTCTCTTCCAATTTGTGTGTCTCTCTCTCTCTTCCAATTTGTGTGTCTCTCTCTCTCTTCCAATTTGTGTGTCTCTCTCTCTTCCAATTTGTGTGTGTCTCTCTCTCTTCCAATTTGTGTGTGTCTCTCTCTCTTCCAATTTGTGTGTGTCTCTCTCTCTTCCAATTTTTGTGTCTCTCTCTCTCTTCCAATTTGTGTGTGTCTCTCTCTCTCTTCCAATTTGTGCGTGTCTCTCTCTCTTCCAATTTGTGTGTGTCTTTCTCTCTTCCAATTTGTGTGTGTCTCTCTCTCTTCCAATTTGTGTGTCTCTCTCTCGCTCTTCCAATTTGTGTGTCTCTCTCTCTCTCTTCCAATTTGTGTGTCTCTCTCTCTCTTCCAATTTGTGTCTCTCTCTCTCTCTTCCAATTTGTGTCTCTCTCTCTCTTCCAATTTGTGTGTCTCTCTCTCTTCCAATTTGTGTGTCTCTCTCTCTCTTCCAATTAGTGTGCCTCTCTCTCTCTTCCAATTTGTGTGTTTCTCTCTCTCTTCCAATTTGTGTGTGTGTCTCTCTCTCTCTCTTCCAGTTTGTTTCTCTCTCTCTCTTCCAGTTAGTAATTGTCTTGCTCCCAGCTTCTGTCTCTCTCTCACCCTCATCCAGTTTGCCTTTCTCACTCTGTCTCTCTCTCTCTTCCAGCTTTTGTTTCTGTTCCAATCTGTGTATCTCTCTCTCTTCCATCTTGTTTTTCTCTCTGTCTCTTATAGTTTGTCTTTCCCTCTGTCTCTTCCAGTTCATGTTTCTGTCTCTCATCCAGCTTCTGTTTCTCTTTCTCACTCTTACAGCTTGTGTTTCTCTTTCTCTCTATTCCAGCCTGTGTTTTTCTCTCTCTCTCTCTCTTCCACTTTGTGTGTCTCTCTCTCTGTTCCACTTTGTGTGTGCCTCTCTCTGTTCCACTTTGTGTGTGCCTCTCTCTGTTCCACTTTGTGTGTGCCTCTCTCTCTTCCACTTTGTGTGTGCCTCTCTCTCTTCCACTTTGTGTGTGCCTCTCTCTCTTCCACTTTGTGTGTGCCTCTCTCTCTTCCACTTTGTGTGTGCCTCTCTCTCTTCCACTTTGTGTGTGCCTCTCTCTCTTCCACTTTGTGTGTGCCTCTCTCTCTTCCACTTTGTGTGTGCCTCTCTCTCTTCCAGTTCCTGTGTGTCTCTCTCACTTCGTTTGTGTGTCTCTCTCACTTCCAGTTTGTGTGTTTCTCTCTCTCTTCCACTTTGTGTGTCGCTCTCTCCCTCTTCCAATTTGTGTGTCGCTCTCTCCCTCTTCCAATTTGTGTCTCTCTCTCTCCCTTCAAATTTGTGTGTCTCTCTCTCTCTCTCTTCCAATTTGTGTCACTCTCTCTCTCTTCCAGTTTGTGTCTCTCTCTCTCTCTTCCAGTTTGTGTTTCTCTCTCTTCCAGTTTGTGTTTCTCTCTCTTCCCGTTTGTGTTTCTCTTTCTCTCTATTCCAGCCTGTGTTTTTCTCTCTCTCTCTCTCTCTTCCACTTTGTGTGTGCCTCTCTCTCTTCCACTTTGTGTGTGCCTCTCTCTCTTCCACTTTGTGTGTGCCTCTCTCTCTTCCACTTTGTGTGTGCCTCTCTCTCTTCCACTTTGTGTGTGCCTCTCTCTCTTCCACTTTGTGTGTGCCTCTCTCTCTTCCACTTTGTGTGTGCCTCTCTCTCTTCCACTTTGTGTGTGCCTCTCTCTCTTCCACTTTGTGTGTGCCTCTCTCTCTTCCACTTTGTGTGTGCCTCTCTCTCTCTTCCACTTTGTGTGTGCCTCTCTCTCTTCCACTTTGTGTGTGCCTCTCTCTCTTCCACTTTGTGTGTGTCTCTCTCTTCCAATTTGTGTGTGTCTCTCTCTCTTCCACTTTGTGTGTGCCTCTCTCTCTTCCACTTTGCGTGTGCCTCTCTCTCTTCCACCTTGTGTGTGCCTCTCTCTCTTCCACTTTGTGTGTCTCTCTCTCTTCCACTTTGTGTGTGTCTCTCTCTTTTCCAGTTCCTGTGTGTCTCTCTCACTTCGTTTGTGTGTCTCTCTCACTTCCAGTTTGTGTGTCGCTCTCTCTCTTCCACTTTGTGTGTCGCTCTCTCCCTCTTCCAATTTGTGTGTCGCTCTCTCCCTCTTCCAATTTGTGTCTCTCTCTCTCCCTTCAAATTTGTGTGTCTCTCTCTCTCTCTCTTCCAATTTGTGTCGCTCTCTCTCTCTTCCAGTTTGTGTCTCTCTCTCTCTCTTCCAGTTTGTGTTTCTCTCTCTTCCAGTTTGTGTTTCTCTCTCTTCCCGTTTGTGTTTCTCTTTCTCTCTATTCCAGCCTGTGTTTTTCTCTCTCTCTCTCTCTCTCTTCCACTTTGTGTGTGTCTCTCTCTCTTCCACTTTGTGTGTGTCTCTCTCTATCTTCCACTTTGTGTGTCTCTCTCTCTATCTTCCACTTTGTGCGTCTCTCTCTCTCTTCCACTTTGTGTGTGCCTCTCTCTCTTCCACTTTGTGTGTGCCTCTCTCTGTTCCACTTTGTGTGTGCCTCTCTCTGTTCCACTTTGTGTGTGCCTCTCTCTCTTCCACTTTGTGTGTGCCTCTCTCTCTTCCACTTTGTGTGTGCCTCTCTCTCTTCCACTTTGTGTGTGCCTCTCTCTCTTCCACTTTGTGTGTGCCTCTCTCTCTTCCACTTTGTGTGTGCCTCTCTCTCTTCCAGTTCCTGTGTGTCTCTCTCACTTCGTTTGTGTGTCTCTCTCACTTCCAGTTTGTGTGTTTCTCTCTCTCTTCCACTTTGTGTGTCGCTCTCTCCCTCTTCCAATTTGTGTGTCGCTCTCTCCCTCTTCCAATTTGTGTCTCTCTCTCTCCCTTCAAATTTGTGTCACTCTCTCTCTCTTCCAGTTTGTGTCTCTCTCTCTCTCTTCCAGTTTGTGTTTCTCTCTCTTCCAGTTTGTGTTTCTCTCTCTTCCAGTTTGTGTTTCTCTCTCTTCCAGTTTGTGTTTCTCTCTCTTCCCGTTTGTGTTTCTCTTTCTCTCTATTCCAGCCTGTGTTTTTCTCTCTCTCTCTCTCTCTCTTCCACTTTGTGTGTGCCTCTCTCTCTTCCACTTTGTGTGTGCCTCTCTCTCTTCCACTTTGTGTGTGCCTCTCTCTCTTCCACTTTGTGTGTGCCTCTCTCTCTTCCACTTTGTGTGTGCCTCTCTCTCTTCCACTTTGTGTGTGTCTCTCTCTTCCAATTTGTGTGTGTCTCTCTCTCTTCCACTTTGCGTGTGCCTCTCTCTCTTCCACCTTGTGTGTGCCTCTCTCTCTTCCACTTTGTGTGTCTCTCTCTCTTCCACTTTGTGTGTGTCTCTCTCTCTTTTCCACTTTGTGTGTGTCTCTCTCTCTTTTCCACTTTGTGTGTGTGTCTCTCTCTCTTCCACTTTGTGTGTGTCTCTCTCTCTTCCACTTTGTGTGTGTCTCTCTCTCTTCCAGTTCCTGTGTGTCTCTCTCACTTCGTTTGTGTGTCTCTCTCACTTCGTTTGTGTGTCTCTCTCACTTCCAGTTTGTGTGTCGCTCTCTCTCTTCCACTTTGTGTGTCGCTCTCTCCCTCTTCCAATTTGTGTGTCGCTCTCTCCCTCTTCCAATTTGTGTCTCTCTCTCTCCCTTCAAATTTGTGTGTCTCTCTCTCTCTCTCTTCCAATTTGTGTCGCTCTCTCTCTCTTCCAGTTTGTGTCTCTCTCTCTCTCTTCCAGTTTGTGTTTCTCTCTCTTCCAGTTTGTGTTTCTCTCTCTTCCCGTTTGTGTTTCTCTTTCTCTCTATTCCAGCCTGTGTTTTTCTCTCTCTCTCTCTCTCTTCCACTTTGTGTGTGTCTCTCTCTCTTCCACTTTGTGTGTGTCTCTCTCTATCTTCCACTTTGTGTGTGTCTCTCTCTATCTTCCACTTTGTGTGTCTCTCTCTCTATCTTCCACTTTGTGTGTCTCTCTCTCTCTTCCACTTTGTGTGTCTCTCTCTCTCTTCCACTTTGTGTGTCTCTCTCTCTCTTCCACTTTGTGTGTCTCTCTCTCTCTTCCACTTTGTGTGTCTCTCTCTCTCTTCCACTTTGTGTGTCTATCTCTCTCTTCCACTTTGTGTGTCTCTCTCTCTCTTCCACTTTGTGTGTCTCTCTCTCTCTTCCACTTTGTGTGTGTGTCTCTCTCTTCCACTTTGTGTGTGTGTCTCTCTCTTCCACTTTGTGTGTGTGTCTCTCTCTTCCACTTTGTGTGTGTGTCTCTCTCTTCCACTTTGTGTGTGTGTCTCTCTCTTCCACTTTGTGTGTGTGTCTCTCTCTTCCACTTTGTGTGTGTGTCTCTCTCTTCCACTTTGTGTGTGTCTCTCTCTCTTCCACTTTGTGTGTGTCTCTCTCTCTTCCACTTTGTGTGTGTCTCTCTCTCTTCCACTTTGTGTGTGTCTCTCTCTCTTCCACTTTGTGTGTGTCTCTCTCTCTTCCAGTTTCTGTGTGTCTCTCTCACTTCCAGTTTGTGTGTCGCTCTCTCTCTTCCACTTTGTGTGTCGCTCTCTCCCTCTTCCAATTTGTGTGTCGCTCTCTCCCTCTTCCAATTTGTGTCTCTCTCTCTCCCTTCCAATTTGTGTGTCTCTCTCTCTCCCTTCCAATTTGTGTCGCTCTCTCTCTCTTCCAGTTTGTGTGTCTCTCTCTCTCTTCCAGTTTGTGTCTCTCTCTCTCTCTTCCAGTTTGTGTCTCTCTCTCTCTCTTCCAGTTTGTGTCTCTCTCTCTCTTCCAGTTTGTGTTTCTCTCTCTTCCAGTTTGTGTTTCTCTCTCTTCCAGTTTGTGTTTCTCTCTCTTCCAGTTTGTGTTTCTCTCTCTTCCAGTTTGTGTTTCTCTCTTTTCCAGTTTGTGTTTCTCTCTCTTCCAGTCTGTGTTTCTCTCTCTTCCAGTCTGTGTTTCTCTCTCTCTCTCCAATGTCCATTAATTATGCATTAATTTATTCTAAAATTAAAATATGGCAGAGGTTCGATGGGTGGGAATGCCATTTTCAAACATCCATGTGAATGTCTCAAAAATAGATTTTAGTCGATATAATAGCGAAGCTGAAACTGCACGGAAGGTAACGCACCTCACTTCAGGCACAACAAATAATAGCAGTGTTTTCACTCTCGTTTTCATATTACCATGAATTAGACATAGAACTCATCTGTGCCTAATAGCTTATGTCTGTTTCCATGGCTAGTTATTCCTGGAACAGGTCACCAGCCTGTCACCAGAGGCTAAAGCTTGAGGAGTGCCTCTCTGCATCAAGCATGGCTGACCAGGACACTCTCCCACTCTCACCACCTGCCATAGGTGTATTGGAAGGATTTGTACTTTGATAATCAATCTGTTTGGCCAGGTTATGAAAGCACCTTCCATGGCCATCGAGTCCTGGGGTGGATCTCAAAAATGGAGCTTCTGGCTCAGAGACAGTGCGTCACAAGACCTCATCTGATATTACCATTACTTAACGTCAAAATGGGCAATACTTTCCTATTCCCCGCAAAAATCAGTGAACATTTAATTTATTATGTGCTCTCTTATCATAGATGGAACACTACTATCTCCAGAGTGCCACTGAGGGCTGCCTGGTAAAATCTGTCTGCAGGAGCTGTCACTCATTTTATAGAGTGAACCTTAGGAGCTGACAACTGAAGCTTCCAGAAGATTCTCACAAAATAACTGCAATGATGATTGATGATTTAGATATGCACTCCCTATATCCAATTTTAAGTGAAATATGTCAGTTTTTCCAAAGTTTGATTTGCCAGTAGCCACAACCAGTATAAATAAAACATACTCTGCTGTTGTCAGACTAATGATGTATATAACATAAAGCTTAACAGCACTACTCTTCAAAAGAAATAAAATATACATCACAAAAGCTGCAAATAACAACTTCAGATAAGGCTTTAATTTAAAAGAAAAGCATATTTGTTACCATCTGTAACCCCATGCTCCTTTGAAAGCTAAGTGCTAAACTGTAAGCAATCTCTGTATAGGCTAATGGACAGCCAACTTTATCAAAACGGCTGGACTGTGTAGATTGCTCTCTGTCTTTTGGTGCTCCAGGCAAACAATTAGAGTGACAGGCAAGAGGGATGTGACTGATGCAGTGCTATACTTCAACAACAAAATTGTCAGGAGAAAAATGCTGATTCCTATACCTGGTCTGTACCATACAAAAAAAATGGAAAAAAGATTCTGTGAGCAGTACAAATACAGTGGCTCGCCAATGAAGGATGCTGAAATCCAACATCATTGATGCAACAATACAATATTTTGTTTATAGCTCGCTCATTAAATTATCTGCAACATTTTTTATATGGCTCACATAGTCACCACTGTACAAGGGCCTATTGTACTAAAATTCAGAGTATCCGATCCTGCAGTAGTGCCTGTTTCCCATCTTTGATGAGTTCAGGTGGTATAGCATTATCACCTGGAGCATAGCCAATGGCAAGTGAGTCAATAGCTTTGTTAAGTTGCTTCACTGTGGTTCAATATCCAGGTCTTCCATGTCAGGCTGACTCTCTGCAGTGCTTAGAGGTATCTTGGTGTTGCCATTTTGCCTAGAGTTCTCGTGCTCTCTGCTAGAACAAGGGGACAGTACTTCAGGTTATTATGTGATGCAAAGATTGTGAACAAGGGTGACTGCAACAATTGCAACAACATTGAGGCAGCTCCCTGTGATATTGTTGAAAAAATATTTGCCCGTATTAATCTTGTCAGACTGCAAATCTTGGCTGAGTGCATCTATCCCAAATCCTATTTCAGACTGGAAGATCCATATTCTACATGATGTTCTCAGTCTGGCAACTGCAAGAGAAATGCCGTGAACAGTGTCACAACAGCGGTTCACAGCTTCGAATTACTTGCGGGCATATTGAACTTTTAAGAAAGATGTGTTTATTTTAAAAAGACATTCAAGCAAAAGCTGGCTGAGAATGTAAAGTTAAAACGTTCTGGAAAATTCCTATGTGGATTATTCTTGACCAACTAGCCCAGAGAGACCCTGGAATATCACACCTTAAAAGGACTCAAGGTCTCTTTCAGACAGAGACACTTGAAAGGAAGCGATGAAATGCAAACAATTGACTTTAATCTCCTGCGGTTGCAGAGGCGATGGAGACTGATTACCACATCTCAGTGGGGAAAGTAAATTGTTCTTTGAAATTAATATTAAAAGTGCAAAAAGGTTTTCTTGACTCTATACCACTAAAGTGTAGAAATGTCCACATTTGTTGCCAATGCTTTTCTAGAAGAAGTAAGTGAAGTTACTTTTGAGGATATAAAAGTTCTGTCCCTCGAACAGTTAAAAGTGCTAGTGAGGCACTTAGGATTAGAATTTCACCCAAAAACCAGAAAACCCAAAATTTTAAAGGGATGACCAACGGTCTATAGGTGGAAATTGAGGACGATGAAATGGATAGCGTAGAGGGAGAGAGATTAAAATTTGAGCAGCGGAAGGATAGAGAAAAGAAAAGGGAAAGAGAGAGAAAAAGGCAGGAGAGGGCAAGGAGAAAAGAGAATTTCAGGGGAGAGAGAGGGAAAGAGAGTTTAAACTAAAACCGCTCAAGATGAGGGGCAGGAATCCTACTGTGTGTCCCTTAAAGACACCACTAGCTCAGGCTTAAGCACTGAGGCAATCTGGTTTGCTCATTTAATCCCTACGTTTGATGAACCAGAGGAGGAAGCCTTCTTCATCTCTTTCAAGTGGTTAGCACAGCAGTTAAAATGGCCAGTCCAACATTGGTCCCGATTACTGCAGAGTAAATTTTCAGGGAAAGCTGATGGGGTTTACTCCCTCTTGCCTGAGGAAAGTGCCACTATGAGGCAGCAAAAAAGACTATTTTAAGTGCCTACCAGTTAGTGCCAGAGGCGTATCATCAGAAGTTCCATACCCTTAGGAATTGGCCTGACCAGATGTAACTGTAATTTGAAAGGCTTAAGCAACTTGCTTTTGACCAGTGGGTGTGGGCAGTTAAGACAGAAGACACTTATGAAAACCTCCATGAAATAATTCTCCTGGAGTTTAAAAACTCATTTCCCTTCACAATAAGAATGCACTGAGAGGAACAGAGGGTAACAGGGGCCAAGCAAGCAGCCGCAATGGTGGATGATTATGAGCTGATCCACAAACTGTTCTCCCAGAAGAGGCCCTACCCTAGTCACCCCAAACAACTGGAAAGGCTGGAAGTGAAGAGAGTGATAGGAAACTATTTAGAAATAGAGATAGTTTAAGTAAGTTATATTGGTATTTGGCTGTTAGGAATAAGGTATATCTTTAATTTTAAGCAATACATGTTTTTCTATTTGTGGGTTAAAAAGGTGTAACATGCAATCTCGTTTCACTTTGGAGTGGAGACAGCAGGTCTAAGCTTTGTTTGTGTGCCTGCATTTTAATTAAATTTTACGAATCTTGACGGGAAGGTAAAACAAACAAGGTAGAAAAAAATTGCCTAGCAACAGGACAGAGACAGAAAAGTTGTTTCAGTTCAGTTGAAAGCAGCATAGCAGGAGGACAGATAGGAAGTCCCAAACTAAAGTTGAAGCCAGGATCCCACAGAGGCTGGTTACAGGGAGAGGGAACTGCAAGGAGACCAGATTTCCAAAAAGAACTGAAGGTCCCAAAGCCAAAGAGTGAGACAGAAAGGAGGATCCCAATAAAATCTTCTAGTCAAAGGAAGAACAGGAGTCTGGAAAAGAACTTGTTCTGTGCAAGTGAAATTAAGGAGCGGGGAGAAAGGCTCCAAGCTCCAAGGCTTAAAGAGAGGAAAGCTGCAGGAAGCACACTTAAAGCAAAAATGACTTGCAAGAAGCCAGAAGGTTCAAGGAGACAGCTGAAGGTCTGTAACTCTTTGCTATGGGCAGGTAAAGTAGTGGTGTTCTGTTGGTATGGCTGATGTCAGGAAAGTATAATAATTTTCATAACGTTATTGGAAGTTATTGTAAGGATAGGAATAGTGTGTGTGCATGTGCATGCACGTGTATGTGTGGGACTTAACTGAATTAAAGACAATCGGTCTCAAGGCTTTGATGTATCAGAAGACAAGCTAGGTTTGAAATGTTAAATAGGTAAACATGGTTGAAGTTGTAGAATGTGAGGTGTAAAAGGAAAATTTGCATCTTTAGATAGACCCAAGTAGTGAATTTCAAAGAGGTGGTAAGGTGTTACACCTAGCCAACAGAGGCTAAGCCAAACAGCGTGTTTAGTTTTCCCAAAACTTACTGATAAAATTGTTACTATGAAAGATTATTATTATTAGAAAAGTAGAGTTGAAAAAGACATATTGGGACAATAGGATTTACACTGATAAGGGAGAAATCTGTATAAAGGAGATGATGTTGTGTAGGAAAGAAGGCATTTTTAAGACCTAGCAAGTGTGAAATGCTTCCAGTACCTAAGCCTCAAGCTGCTGTCTACAAGGAACTGAGGCTGAGAAAAACTCACTTTGAATTCGACTATTCAGAGCATCGTGTTACCTTGCCTGGGTCTTTTAAAATCTGTGTGTCTTACTGTTGCCTTAATGGAGGTGCAACTGCGAGTTAGATTAACTAGGGGAGCTAGGATTTATCATAGTATTAATTTGTAAACCTATTTATGTGCTTAAAATCATTTTTTTTAATTAATAAAGGTTTAATTTAGTTTTGCAAGAAACCTATAAGACTAGGTGGTCTTATTACTATTGAATTCAAGGCACGCATCGCGAAATAAATATAACTTGCAAGATAGTTGCAGCAGTTGTTTCAAGTTTCCCCCTGGGATTTGAACAGCTCAGCATTTACCATCCGTTCTGCCATAACACTGAGCATGTGAGAGTGAAGAAAGCGTGAATGCATGGTGCAATCCAGAGGAAAAGAGAGTTTGAAATCCTCGAGTTGGACCCTTGTGGAAGGCTTCTGAGAGAAATCATCATTCGGGAGAAGATTCCAAAGCGAGTTCTTGGAGAGTGGAGATTGGAAACCCTCATGTGAAAGACAGGGTTCAATGAAACCGGTTGGCTCACAGTGTGACAAGCATCTTGGGGAAGTTGAAGAGTGATCCATAACATCTGTTTGGGGTGGCATCTATCACTTGGTTTCAGAGAGTGGTGCCTGACACAGGTTGCCTATTGTGTACTTAGACTATAAGGTAGCTTTTGTAACTTGTGTTATCCTTACAAATTTGTAGATAAGTATCAAGGAATATTGTAATATGTAAGATAGTTTATCTTTTCTTGTTTAATGAATGTCTTATTCTTTTGTTAAAGTTTATCAGCTGACTCCTGTGACTCTGTTCAGTAGCCACTCTCCTTGTATCTAAATAAAAAATAAAAGTTAGGATCTATCAAGCCGGGTTCCACACTGGGAACTGACTTGTCCAGTAGTAACATCAGCTGGGATCATAACAAAACTGACCACCCATGGGAGAGAATGAAATGCTGGGGACTCTCCTGAGGACAGAAAGGGTGGTGCTGAGATGAAAAATGTGGCCAACAAGCCAATGTACTTTAACTGCTGAAAGGTAGGGCACCTCCAGGCCAACTGCTGGAGGTTACGGGAAAAAGAGATTTATCAGGGCACACACATACTGTGTGTGCAAAGAAGGGGAGTCAGTCAGAGAACATAGCAGACCAGGCTATGGCTCTGACTGCTGTTGTGAATCCCTGTAGATACACTCCTGAAGAGTGTGGATGAGGTTACTCAAATTACTAAGAGTTGCAAGGATTTTGTATCCGAAGGAAGGGTGGCCATATTTCCCCAATGTGAGGCGAGTAAGCCTGTAGTGATACTGAGGGATACAGAAGCCAGCCAAACTCTACTGCTAGGAAGGGTGACAAGGTGCTGGTAAAGGGGATTGAAGGACATGCCCATCCCCTTATACCGAGTGCATTTTGAGTGTGACTTTGTGTCAGGACCAGTGACTGTGGGCATTTGCCTCTGGATGGGGTCAACCTACTCTTCAGCAATGACCTGGCAGGACCAAAGGTAACAGCATCCCCAGTGGTCTCAGAGAAGCCCTTTGAGATCACGGAGACAAAACAGCTGCAGGAGAAAGTGCCTGGCATTTTCCCTGACTGTGTGGTAACGCAGTCTATGGCCAGACAAGTTCCGTCAGCGGAGGCACTGCAAGCAGAAAACCCTAAGTCTGGTTATCTGAAACCTTTTTTGGGAGTGTAGAAGACCTTAAGGTGGTGATAAATAAATCTTCCTTGGTAGCGGGCCAGCAAGCTAGTACACTGTTAAAAACATTATCTCAGACTGCACTCACTGAAGTGGAGGCAGAAGCAGTCCCTGAATGCTACATTAAAAATAAGGTGCTGCTGAAGAAATGGAGACCCCTCACAGGTCTGCAAATGAGGAATGGGCAGTGACCCACCAGCTAATGGTGCCGCCAAGGTATCGTAGGGAAATATTAGGGCTCACTCATAAAATTCTGATAGCTGGCCATGGTCGGTATACACAAAACCCAAGCTCGCATCAGCCAACATTTTAACTGACCACACCTCCACAGGGATGTGGTAAGGTTTTGCAGAACCTGCCACACCTGCCAGGTTGTGGGAAAACCCCAACCTGCAATAAGACCTGCACCTATGATTCCTGTGCCAGCTTTTGGGAAACCATTCAGCAAGGTGTTCGTGAGCTGTGTGGGGCCCTTGTCCAAAACAAAAGGAGGTTAACCAGTATATCCTTACTATCTTAAACGTGGCTACCCACTTCCTAGAGGCTCTTCTCCTGAAAACCATAACTACCAAAACAGTAGCGAGGGAATTGACCCAATTCTTTACCAGGTATGGTCTGCCCACAGAGATCCAGTTGGATCAGCACTCAAATTTCATGTCCAAAATATTCCAGTCATGGGTAACCTGGATGTGACTCAGTTGAAGTCTTCAGTGTATCACCTGCAGTCATATGGGTACCACCCATACCCTAAAAACAATAATCAGGGCATACTACCATGGGTAACCCCATGACTGTGATAAAGGACTAGGTTTTCTTCTGTTCACTATCAGGGACTCACCCAATGAGTCCACCGATTTTACTCCATTTGAATTGGTTTATGGGCACCAAGTGCGAGGGCCTCTGAAACTAATCAAGGAGAGGTTTTTAAGAACCTAAGGAGGAAGTCTTCATGCTAGACTATGTAACAGTGTTCCAGGAGCAACTCATGAGAACCTGTGATGTGGCCTGAGAGCATTTGAAAATCTCCCAGACAGCTATGACAAAGCAGGTAGACAAACCTGCCAGGGCCCGAACCTTTCAACCAGGAGACTATGTGTTAGTGCTCCTACCAATACCAAACACCCCTATCGTTTAGCCTTAGAAAAGCTGGCCCAGGTTTGGGAGGAGATTAACTATAAGCTGTAGCACTAACTAATAGAGCCTAGCAACAGTAGCTGGAGCTCCCCAGTTGTGCTCGTGCCCAAGCTGGACAGTTCCAAAAGGTTCTGCATTGACTATCGAAAAGTTAGTGCAGTAACCAGAGCAGACCCCTACCTGATACCCCGGCTGGAAAACTGCATAGTGAGGGTATGTAAAGTAGCCTGCATTACAAAGGTAGATTTACTCGACGGATACTGGCAGGCTCCTTTGACTGCCTGCATGAAGGAAGTCTCCACCTTCATAGCTCTGGTTGGGTTACATCAGTATCAAGTCATGCCATTTGGACTCCAAAATGCCCCAGCCACCTTTGAAAGGCTGATCAACCAGGTAGTGGCAGACTTATCCAATTGTGTAGTGTACCTAGAAAACCTCCTATTGTACAGCCACACCTGGGAAACTTAGAGCAACATGAAGCCCTCTTGCAGAAAGTACAGTCTGCTGACCTAGTGGTCAAACTCGCAAAGAGCAAGTTCGCCAAGGATCAGGTGGCCTATCTAGGTCACACAGTGGGTTCAAGACAAGTACTACCCTGGGCTGCAAAGGTACAAGCAATAGCACAGTTCCCCATTCCCACAACGAAACGGGAAATCATGAGGTTCTTGGGATGTGTGGGCTCTGTTGCAGGTTTGTTCCAAAATTCAACATAGTAGCCACTGTGCTAACAGACCTACTACAGAAAGAAGTAAAGGTAGTATAGACTGAGAAATGACAGACAGTTTTCAGAAAGCTAAAGCCATTTTAATAGGTGTGCCTGTGCTTTAAACAAGCGTTTAAAGTAGCTACCGATGTGAGTGCCATCCTCAAAGGAATATGAATCAAGGATACAGACACCAATCGGGTACTTCTCCAAAAAAAGTAAACAACCATCAGAAATGGTACTACACAGTAGAGAAGGAAACCCTTGGTTCACTACTGGCTCTCAAACACTTGGAGATATATGTCCAGAATGGATACAGAGATACCACAGTATATACTGACCACAACCCATTAACCTTTGTGGAAAGATTTAAGACACTGAATGCCAGGTTATTCTGTTGGTGTTTATTTCTCCAACCGTACTACCCAAAAATCATCCAAATTACCAGGAAATCAAATGTGATTGCAGACGCCCTAGCCAGAATTTAAAAGACACTGGTTAGAACTGAAAAGATAAGATTTACCAAGGCTAGGAGAACGAGTGTGTGAGGGTGTTTGTTGTTTAATAATTCTTTTTCTGCCTTTAAAATGAAATTAGAATGAATCTCATTTCATTCCGTATGTGGAGCAAGTGTCTCAAATCAATTAAGAGCGTACTGAACTTTTTTAAAAACGTGTTTTTTTAAAAAAGACATTCAAGCAAAAGCTGGCTGAAAATGTAAAGTATTCACTTGCTGGAAAATTCCTATGTGGCTTATTCTTGATCAATGAGCCCAGAGAGACCCTGGAATGTTATATCTAAAAAAGTGTCAAGGCCTATTTCAAACAGAGACACTTGAAAGGAAGAGATGAAATGCAAAAGATTGAACTTTAATCTCCCGTGGTTGCAGAGACAATGGAGACTGAATACCTCATCTCAGCAGAAACCATCTGCTTTTGAGTTATATCTCAGAATGTGGACTTGATCTCAGTTGAAAGAAAGCATATTCTGGGCAAAAGATATGTTTGTTTTTTCCCTTCTAGGAATACACAAGGAAATGGGTTAAAAAGTCAGCTGCAAACCTGCTGTGTATGTTCTAGTCCTGGTGTACTACTATGGGCTGTAAGGATTATAACAGAAGAACATCAACCAGGCATCCCTGCAGCTTGTAGGTAAAAGTCTCTATCTCTCCCTGTGTGGCTGGAGGCAGGTCAGCAAAGCCTAGGTCAAAAAGTACACAGGACAACTCCTTCAGCAGAACCAAGTGTCTTCAATCTAATTGCTCAACTGCCAAGTAAGCTCTACCTGAATCCCCCAACTTAACGGCCACAACATTTTACCACCCAATCCTCAAGGAAAAGCCAAAGACTGATCTGTACATCTTTTTTAACTTTTATTTTTGGACTCAATTTCTCATTTCTGATCTGTGTGTATGCTTGTTGCATTTTTATTATTTTCCCTTGGGTTTTTTGCAACTAATAAACTTACTCCTTCTTTGACTCAAGAAAGTCAGGTTAAAGTGGCTCCTTCTAAAACAAAAATTCATTTGGATGGGAAAAAGGTACCCACGAGGGAAGGATTCCTTTTTAAATTAACCTTGTTGCGACCAACCTGGGGGGGTGGGGTTGAATAAAGGAGGGGACCCAGCTCGTTCATCCTCAGCTGTTTGGGAAGTGAACAATTTGTGGTACCTCCTTCAGGATCATAAGAAATTGGGGGACCTTACCCAGGGACTGGCAGCAACAAAAGACCACTATATATTGCCTTCATTGATCTTACCAAGATATCTGGCCATGTGAGCAGAAGCAATCTATTTAAGCTGCTAATGAAAACTGGTCCCCATTGAAGCTACTCAGTGTGTTTCCTCCTTCCATGACAATGACAATGAGGGGCAAGGTCAGCTATGAAAGGGCAATTTTAGACTCCTTAAAGAACCACAGTGGGGTCAAACACTGTTGTGTTCTGATCGGACACTGTTTGTGTATCGTACCCTTTGCTTCTGTCATATGCCTTCAGTTCATCTAGATAATGAGTATATATATATACACCATGACTGACGGAAAGATATTCAGCCTTGCCGTCTAAGATCTAGGACAAAAGTAAGCAAATTCAATTTTTATTTAGGATTTCCGGCATCTGCAGTATTTTGCTTTTGCACACCAAATTCTGAGTCTGCCAAACCTGCGTCCTCAGTGCACTCCTGCAACACCTAGATCTGGACAACATATACAAGGCAGGAGAAAAGGTTGAACAGTTCCACTTTCATTGTCTCAGGTGTATCCCCAGCATCTCTTGTCAGGACAAGGTCATCAACTCAGAGGTTCTGAAACATAATAATTCCATCAGGATACACTCATTAATTACTAATCCAGTTACATCTGGGGTGGCTCGGCCACATCCTCTGGATATATGGTGTTCATCCATCCAAAGACCTTCTGTACAGTGACCTGGCCACTCAGTCAGGATCTGCTGAATGTCCGTTCCTCCACTACAAGCGAGATCTGAAGATGGTGGTCATTGAGACAGACAATTGGGTGACAGTCACCAATGTTCATGAAATCTGGAGGCTGACTGTCCAGCGGGGCATCAGAAAAGGCAAGGAGAAATTTAAAGCCCAGCTGGTTAAGAAGATGGCCCAGAGAAAACATAGACCAGTGAATCCTGCACCTTTTCAGCCCACTATCTTCATCTTTTTTTTACTCATTCATGGGATGTGGGCTTCACTGACTGGGCTAGCATTTATTGCCCATCCCTAGTTGCCCTTGAGAAGGTGCTGGTGAGCTGCCGCATTGAACCGCTACAGTCCATGTGATGTAGGTACACCCACAGTGCTGTTAGTAAGGGAGTTCCAGAATTTTGAACCAGCAACAGTGAAGGAACAGCAATATATTTCCAAGTCAGAATGGTGAATTACTTGGAGGGGAACCTCTGGGTGGTGTTCCCATCTATCTGCTGCCCTTGTCCTTCTAGATGGATTTGAAAGGTGCTGTCCAAGGAACCTTGGTGAATTCCTACTTTTGCAGATGGTACACACTGCTGCTACTGTGTCGGTGGTGGAGGGAGTGAATGTTTGTGGATGTGGTGCCAATCAAGTGGGCTGCTTTGTCCTGGATGGTGTCAAGCTTCTTCAGTGTTCTGAGAGCTGCACTCATTCAGGCAGTTGGGGAGTATTCCATCACACTCCTGACTTGTGCTTTGTAGATGGTGGACAGGCTTTGGAGAGTCAGGGGGAGAGTTACTTGTCATACGATTCCTAGCCCCTGATCTGCTCTTGTAGCCACAGTATTTATATAGCTAATCCAGCCTAGCTTCTGGTCAATGCAAGTGTGCATCTGCAGCAAGTGTGGCAGAGTGGGGCTCCTGAGCCACACCAGGCAGTGGTTAACACAGAGTTGACCACCAAGACACAAACCATTTTCTCAAGAGATAGAAGGCTACCAGAATGGAATGGAATCAGATCCAGAGTCACTATCAAGCACTCCCTAAATGCTGCTACATTACACATAACTTATTTTCTTTCTGTTCATTAGCACAGCATGGGTTAAACACATAAGGGGCAATTTCTTGACTTCACTTTCTGGATGGGACCCTTGCCCCAGTATAATTTACATGTTGGAAACTTGGGCAGATGCACTTGTTATTTTCAAAGTGTTAAATTAGATGATCACATTACTGAAGCCTGCCTGAAACTGAGCACAAACCTTAACTTACTGTGGGATATCTCAGAACGTTGAAGTTCAATTCATAGAATCACAGAATGGTTCCAGCACAGATGACCATGTCAGGGCATGGTACAAATGATTGGCTTTTCCCACAACAATGCATTCTGGCATCATTTCGTACAACCAGGTTGAGGCAGCGATGACGCTTGCATCAATCAAAAATCATCCAAAACCGCTGGTTTGACACTGACTGTTATCAATGATTGATGATAAACCATATAAATTATTAACTGCCTCTTTGGTGATCCAATCAGTCTATTCATCCAGATTTTGCAATTAATAATATTGGAGTCAATCTACATCAGCAAGTCTCACTGGACTATGACTAAAGGCACAGTGCTTCCTTTTGCAAGAAAGAGAGGAAGGTGTTGACTCATTTCTCACTGAAAGAGGACAGAACACAAGAGAACCTTTACTGAGATGACAGATAACCAGCTCATGGAGTTTGGCTCCTTGTGCCACCATCTGACAGAGTACAATTCACTGGAAAATGAGTCCTTATTCTAATTGTGCAGCAGCTACCTCTTGTGCTGACATGCTAAGGGCTATTCTCAGGGTTATTGCAAAACAGCAACATGGAACATCTACGCCCTCAACATAATCAATAGCTTGCTAAAACAAGTTCTTTGTTGTGCTATACTTTCTGGTAAACTAAAGTGAATCCTGTTGCTAATTTTATACTGCTTTGTTACATGTGTAATGTCTTTTCCATGCAAACAATAGAAAGCATGAAATACAAGTTGAGGAAAGCATCTTTATGTTCTGGACATAAATTTCTTAAAGGGACACTATCTCCCAATTTTTCTGCACAGCTTGATGCTTTTTGCACAAAGGTTGAACTTCTTTCAAAGAATAAGGAGGACCATATCTAAGGTGAAAAATGCAACACTTCCACCAAACGTTCTGATGAGCTCTCTGATTTTGACTTCTAACTTAGTATTTAGTGTCAAATTATGTCTAGTTTTGTACTTTTAAAATGCACATAATCTTGTGTTCATACTGTCCATGCTTATTTGACTTAGGACTCTAGTAACTACCACAAAGCTATGCTAATTCTATTAGTCTAGCATCAATAGAAATCCAAGCGGTGAAAGAGTAGTAGTATCCCACAGTACCCTCCAGATTCAGAGTTGAAAATTCTAACCTAATTTATGTAAATGACATCAATGAGTTTTCAATAAATTTGGTCTATATTTAGCCGTTATGGTCTGGAACTCCCAAACTGGTATTTTAAACAATCTGGTATACATTTCGATTATTGAATCAGAAGGGAACCAACATTAAGCTTTCTTAGCTATTTTGCTAGCTTGGTTTTCCTTATTACTCATGCTGTAGCCAAGACATTCGTGACTTCCTCCCTGGTGCTGAAATTGGTGCCATTCATTGACAACTTTGTGCAGTTTGTGGTTGCGGGGGGGGGGGGGGCGGTGTGAAATTGGTCTTTGGAATTCAAGTAAAATGAGTCACATATTGACAAGATGTATGGCAGCCCTAATGTTGTCCATCAGTTTAACTTTGCAGTCCACTCATATACTGAGTGAACAGAACTCTTAAGGGTTGATATCTGTAAGACTATCAACAGTCCATTCAACCCAGTGCTTTGGTGAATCAGTGATTCAGCATAGCAGTTTCGATGTGTTGTCAAATGTTGTCAATGCTATTAGAGAAATAAACTTGTCAGCCCTCTGGAACTGTATTGCAATCATCATCTGCATGCAGCTGGACATGCTGCTCTGGCTGTTGGCAGGGTGGGGGGGGGGGGCGGTGGTTAGAAATCAATCCCCGTAATGCTTTGGATGACCAGATGACTAAAAAGGTTATAATTTTGGCAATCTCAACCAGAACAGCTGGAGTCACTAAGGACCCATCTAAATCAGATGCCACTTGAGCCTAGACCTACACGTTGTATTTCTCCTCAGAGGCAGTCAGGTAATTGATCCAGGGCCAGTACAGCTGTTTCCAGCCTTGGCTCTTCTCCTCCTCTGTGGTTGCATCATCCATTCCTCCTGATCTTCATCTGACAGCACAGTTGTCACTGTAACTGATGTAGTATGCATTTGTTTAAAATCATTAAACAAGGAGAATTTAGCCCTGTAGTGAAAGTAAAACCTGACTGCACTTGGACTGAAAGGATAAATATTATCAAGGCTTTTATGATGGCCAAAAGTTTTCTTCCAACTGAACTAGACTGAGTCTGTTTCCTGTTATTTGGTGTGATTTTTCTTTTTATTAAGGATTTAATATCAAGTTCAGTTCAAAGTAGAAAACTTCACGTTCAAACCAACAAAAAAAATGTTAACTTTAAGATTGCTATTTTTTCACTTGGTAAAAGTTTGTGCCACAACTACTGAGTCAAAACAAACTTCAAGAATACTACTTGTTAAACAAAAGTTAAAAATATGGATTTGCAATTATAAGTAAAGAGAATTATTCAATAATACTTATTTCAAATGAAATAGTGCCCATCTTTGTGAATCACACATGTTTAGATTTTGTGAAATCTGATTAAAGCTGGTAATATACTCACTGTCTGAGAGCTCCCACAGCCGTGGAGGAAGATCACTGAAGTACTCATGGTTCAGTGCAGCGGGAGCTGACAGTCTGTTCTTTGGAAAGCACTGTAGAAGCTTAGAGGCAAGATCTTCAGCATGGGCCACATAATCTAGTCTGAAATGCGAGGGTGTAAAAGGACATTACATCTATCTGAACAGTACATAATTGCATCACCTAAAACAAGATCAACATTTCACTGAAAATGAAAACGGCAGCTGGAGCTACAAAGCACACAAATAATTAGTTCCAACATGAAAGCATGGCTTCTAGTGAAATGCTGCACAAATTTTATGCATGCATGAGCAAAAGATCTTTTACCAACCAAAAGTACTTTAATCAATATAAATTCACTAAAACTCCTCACAGGCATCAATTCTTTTTCTTTACTGTTAGGAAAACCTCTAGCCAGGCAGCAGAGGCGGCTAACGATTATGAGGAGGTCCATAAATCAAAACCCTTTTTCTGCTACCCCTACAAATCCTATAGGGATAGAAGGTGGGAAAGTGAAAGGAAGGCAAGTAGCCAGGGGAAAAAAGGGACAGTTGGGAATTTCATGGATATTCCGCCTCAGACCAGAAAGGAAGGTGCTGAGGGTGGAAGTGACATTCAAAGGACTAAATATTTCCCTTGTAACTAGGTAGAACATCTTCAGGAAGATTTCTAGATACTAAATGGGAGATTTACTGCAGTAGTAGGAATGCCTAAGGAATCCTCAGGAAAGGTTGCATCAGAAAAGGAAATGGTTGTTAAAAATGTAGCAGTGGTACAGGTGAAATGAGTTCCCTCAGAACCTAAGAGAAAGGGTGATATGATTCAGGATAGCCCAGAGAATTCTTCCTTGATTACTGGTAAAGGAAGTCTGGCTATGAGAGGTTTAGGATGTTTTGTCGCAAAGGGAGAAGTGTTCCCCTACTCCTGCAACAAAATACGTAAACAGATCCAAATCTTGAGAGGTACTGGGGCAGATCAATCATTGATAAGGGCTGACGATATGATTCATGTTCTGGATAGTTTAATAAAGGGAAAAGTATTAATAAGGGGTATTAATGGAAGTTATGAACCTGCTTCTTTGTGCAAAGTCAATTTACAACATCATTTTGTAAATGGAATTGTTACGATGGGAATTATTCCACATTGCCTATTGAAGGGGGAGATTTTATTCTGGGTAATGATTTGGCTATTGGAGATAGTAATGTGGCGACAACTGTATTACAACAGGCGGTTGATCATGTTCACCTTAACTCACTCATGAAAACTACTGTGGCCAAAGATGAGATGCTTACTGCAGATAGCCAGCAATTGAAGGGAAATTTGATTAATGTAGAAAACTAACATTCATTTTTGAAAGAGGAGTTTGCTAATGAAACACGAGAATTGAGAAGAACAATTGCGTATCAGTCACAGAAAGTATAATATAAACTTGTAGAAGGAAAAAAGTAAAGCAAAGGTCAATCTTCAGCTAAAACTTGACGAACTTCAAGCATCAGAAGTCGCTTGAACAAGTAAAGGAATCAGAATAATTGGTTGAAAGCACAATTAAAAACCAAAACTAACGAACTGTTAGAACTTCTTCCTGAAAAGAGCAATGAGATTTTTTTTATTCATTCATAGGATGTGGGCGTCGCTGGCTAGGCCAGCATTTATTACCCATCCCTAATTTTCCTTTTTCAGAGGGCATTTAAGAGCCAACCACATTGCTGTGGGTCTGGAGTCACATGTAGGCCAGACCAGATAAGGACATTAGTGAACCAGATGGGTTTTTAAAACAATCATTAGACTTATAATTCCAGATTTTTATTGATTTCAAATCTACTGCGGCGGGATTCGAACGTGGGACCCCAGAGAATTACCCTGGGTCTCTGGATTACTAGTCCAGTGACAATACCACTATGCCATCAACTCCCCTAGAGATTCTTGAACTTCGAAGCAAACAGGAGGAAACGAAAGATGTGTGGTATGGAGTATCACTGTTCTGAAGTTGTACCTGTGAATAAAAACTTCTTGCCAAATTGTGGTCCACGTAAGAAATGAACTGATCCAAGTAACATTACTCATGTATCAACCTCAGTAACGGGCAACACAAAAGCAACGAAAGTGCCTGCAGGGTTGGAAATCAAGAATTGTCAACAAAAAGGACTGAAAGTGCAAAATGACCCTTCCAGGTCAATGACCAGAGACACTGATTTACAGGTGCTTGCCAATGTTAACACATGAAGTACAGCAGCTGGAATCCAAGCAAGTGAACATGTTGCAAAAGACCTGCCGAGGAGTGGAATGATATAGTTTGTAACTTATGTAAGCAAGTTGAAGGATTAAAATGAACTATGAAACTCCAGAGGGAGAAAGTGATTGACATTGCTCAAAAGAGAAATGGAAAAGACCTGTTTGAAATGGGATTGGGAGAAACAACAAGATCACAAAAAGTCCAAAGATCAAACCAAGCAGGAGCATGAAGCCCTTTTGTGTGAACATAAAAAGCATCTCAACAACATCCTCGAAATGACTGAAAGAGATTTTGATCAAAGAAGAAAAGAGATGTTGACTCACAAAAATACTACTTTGACTTTGCTAAATCAAAATGAGAATTTACCACATTTGAGTTAGGAAAATGAACTTGAGGATGAAAGTATGTCTGCAGGTAACAAAGAGGATGATTGGGCCGTGGACTTAAATGAAACATTCTTTGCTGAATTAAAAAGTGGGAATAAGAGGAAAAATAAATGCAAGGGTTGAGTTATGATAATGTTATTGTGCACAAATTCCGCTAATCTTGTTACATTTATTGACTTTGTTTTGTTTAAATCTTTGCAATTGTACAATAACATGGATAGTTGCGAGAAGCAAGAAGGTCCGAGGAAACAGCCAAAAGGTTGGTGAATCCTTTCTACAGGCCTGTGAAGCAGTGGTGTTCTGCTGACACAGTCAAGTCTCAGAGAGTGTGTGTAAGGGGAAGCTTGAATGCACATGGCAATCCAGGGGAGAAGAACATCAGAGAGAACGATTGAAGCCTGGAGGTGGATTCTTGTTCAAGATGTCAGAGAGAAAGCATCATTTTGGAGAAGATTCCAAGGCGAGTTCTTTGAGAGTGGAGATTGGAAGCCCTTGTGTGAAAGACAGAGTTGCTGTGAGGCCAGTTGGCTCACAGTATGACTAATGTCTGGGGGGAGTTTATGAGAAATCCATAGCATCTGCTTTGGGTGGCATCTGTCACTTGATCTTGGCATATGGTGTGTCCCACCATAGGTTGCCTATTTGTTTACATGAACTGTATACTTATTGTGAACATTAGAGTATAAGATTTTTTGTAACTTGTGTTGTTCTTATGAATCTGTAGACGTATGGTTGCGGGTGAAGAAGTAGTGTAATACAAAATACTGCAGATGCTGGAAATCTGAAACAAAAACAAAAAATGCTGGAAAAACTCAGCCGATCTGACAGCATCTGTGGAGAGAAAGACAGAGTTAACATTTGGAGTCCACATGACTCTTCTTCAGAGCTAAAGGGAAGTAGAAATGTGGTGAAATATATACTGATTAAGGGGGATGGAACCGGTGAAGATGGATAGAAGGTCAGTGATAAGTGGAGGCAAAGGAGAGATTACAGCTTGCAGACTCTCTGTTGTTGGAGGCAAGTCAGCAAAGCTACAATCAAAAATGAAATAGGACAGCTTCTTCATCTAACCTGTAGAGCTAAGTGTCCCAAACCAACCGCTAAACTGGCAAAGTCAATTCTACTGGAATCACCCAACTTAATGGCCACAACATTTCACCAACTACACCTCACAGACAAGCCAAAGACTAATTTGTATCTCTTTTATAACTTATATTTTGAACTTAACTTCTCATTTTTGATTTGTGTGTATGGGTGTTGTGGTTTTATTTTTTTTTCCTCGGGCTTTAGTAACTAATAAGCTTACCCTTTGACTCAAGAGAACCTGTTAAAATTGGCTCCTTCTAAAACCTAAATACATTTGGGACCAGGAAAAAATATCCATGGGGGATACTTAAAATTAACCTTATTGCAATCAACTGAGGGGGTTGAATAAAGGATGGGAGCCAGCTCAGTCCTCTTCATTCAGGAGCATAACAAAATTGGGGTCCAGTTCAGGAAGTTCACAAATTGAGGGTCTCCTGCCCGGGGTCATAACAAATTGGGGGTCTCTGGCCCAGGGTCATTACAAATTGGAGGTCTCTCAACCAGGGGCCAGTCGTAAACAGAGTCTTTGAATATTTTTAAGGCAGAGTTAGATGGATTCTCGATAAACAAGTGATGAAAGATTATCAGGGATAGGTGGGAATGTGGAGTTGAGATTGCTATCAGATTGGCTATGATTTTATTGAATGGTGGACCAGGTTTGAAGGGCCAAGTGGCCTACTCCTGCTCCTAATTCGAATGTTCGTATGTGAATTGGCCTAGAGGCATTTCCAGGAACATTAAACATAAAATGCTTACAAGTACGAAAACATGAAGACAATTTAGAATTAATCCTAATAATCCACATATATTTTAAACCAAGTTTTCAACCAGGAGGGATGGGAGAGAGCTCTAATGGCAAATACAGTTCCATTTTTATTCTTATACCAAGAAATAATCTACATCATAATTCTGCAGAAAGAATAAAGGACAATTAGAAGAATGAAAGTGTTGCACATGACAGTTTTTCTCAGTGGGAAACGTATCCTCATGAAACAATAGAATTCTGATTATCCAAAATTTCCCACATTTCCCTTTGCCAATAGCAAGCTCCTTGCTTTTTCTACTTCCATTTGTGTTTACATACTCTATAATCTCCCCAGATCTATTATAAAACCTGTTCACGTGTCCCAAATTGTGGGAATGTGTTTTCTCCTACATGTAAAGAACCTTTGTCGCAGACTGTTAGAATTTTATCTGTGGCTAGTTTCAAAAATATCCACATCCAAAAATTTGCACATGTTCAACTAGCAACTTAACAGCAAAGCATCTCTAACTGACAGCTCTGGCATCAAAGCTCTAGAACTGACCAACTGTGTCACTTAACACCATTTCCTTGTAGCTTTCACCTTTATACCACCTATTTATACTAAATTTAATCTTGTCACAATTGCATTAATTGTAAAGCTGTCTAATGCAATATGCCAGTGAGAGGTATTGTCCATTTCCACAATTGCAGTACTTTGTTGGCTCTAAGGTTGTACATGCAGAGATAATACATCCCTAAATTTAGCTCAAGGCTTCCATGCTTTATGTCATGTGAATCAAAGAAGCCACAGTACATTTAACTATCACACTTACATCTGCCTCAAACATTTAAAATTACAGTGCATTCAATCAGTGTGGAGATATCAAGTTATCCCCATCCCATTATGGAATAAAACACTCACAAAGTATCCTAAAAGCTCAACCTGGTTGAAACAAAAGGCTACAATATTTGATAACATTGTTTTCTGTTTTCATAATTGTGCTCAATATTTATATGCTATCCTGTCCCACCCACACAAGGGACCATCTCATGCCACCTTTTATTGGTCAAGGTCACTTTAACCAGTACTTAACCATTTAGTAGCTTTCTGGAATTTACCTGTTTATATTGTACCAGCAATATATAAGTAACAGAGAGGATTGATGAGGGCAATGCAGCTGATGTGGTCTGCATGGATTTTAGCAAGGCTTTTGACAAGATCCCGCATGGTAGACTAGTTGAAAACATTATAGCCCTTGGGCTCCAACAGAATGTAGCAAGCTGGATACAAAATTGGCTCAGTGGCAGGAAAAAAAGGGTAATTGCTGGTGAGTGTTTTGAGACTGGAAGGCTGTTTCAAGTGGGATTCCACAGGGCTCAGTATTAGGTCCCTTGATTTTTGAGGTGTATATTAACAATTTGGAATAAATGTAGGGGAAATGATCAAGAAGTTTGCAGGCAACACAAACATGGACCAAATGGTTGATAGTGAGGAACATAGCTGTAGACTTCAGGAAGATATCAATGGACTGGTCAGGTGGGCAGAAAAGTGGCAAATGGAATTCAAGCTAGAGAAGTGTGAGGTGGTGCATATGGGGAGGTCAAAAAAGGCAAAGGAATACACAATTAATGGAAGAGTACTAAGAGTAAGTGAAGGACCTCGGAGTGAATGTCCACAGATTCCTGACAGTAGCAGGGCTGGTCGATAAGGTGGTTAAGAAGGCACATGGCATCCTTTCCTTTATTAGCCAAGGTATAGAGTATAAGAGCAGAGAGGTTACCCTGGCACTGTATAAATCATCAATTAGGCCACAACTCGAATACTGTGTGCAGTTGTGGTCATCCCATTACAGAAAAGATGTAATTGCATTACAGAGGGTAAAGAGGCAATTTACGAGGCTGTTGCTAGTACTGAAAAATTGCAGCAATGAGGAAAGATTGGAGTGGCTGGGGTTGTTCTCCTTGGAACAGAGGATTCTGAGGGGAGATTTGATTCAGGTGAACAACGTTGTGGGGGGCCTGGATAGAGTGGATGAGAAGGGCTGGTTTATCTTAGCAAAGAGGTCAGTGGCTAAGGACCATAGATTTAAAGTGATTGGTAGAAAGATTAGGAGGGCGATGAGGAAATCTTATTTCACCCAGGGGCGAGTAGGGGTCTGAAACCCACTGCCTGAAAGAATAGTAGAGGAAAAAAACCTTCAACTCATTTAAAAGGTGTCCAGACATACACCTCAAGTGCTGTAACCTGAAGGGCTTTGGACCAAATGCTGGAAAGGCTAGCACAAATACAATGGGCCAAGTGGTCTCCTTTGTGCCGTAAACTTTTTATGATTCTATGATAAGTAACAAGCAATGTGGATAAAGGGGAACCTGTGGATGTGGTGTATTTGGATTTCCAAAAAGGAAAGGTGCCATATAAAAGGTTACTACGGAAAATAAGAGCTCATGGTGTTGGAGATAATATATCAACATGGCTAACCAACAGGCAATAGGGGGCAGAATTTTACACGTGGTGAGCCAGCGGCATGCACAGAAGTGGAAGTAATTTCTGCCCCCACTCAGTTAAGGAGGCCTGGAGCAATCATCCACTGGCTGGCCAATTAAGGGCTGTCCAGTGGGAAACTCGATGAATGAGTGTTTGACAGCAGGCTTGGAAAGGGCAACTGGAGTGGGCTTAGGGGTGGATGGGAGAAGCTCCTGACCAGGGGTGAGGGGGGTGGGGAGTGGTGGTTTAAAGACACACCGGCAGTCTGAGTCTCCAATGGGAGGGCGGTTTGAGAGGAGGTTTTGAATTGGAGCTGCTAAGAGGGTGGGGAGTGGTTTGTGAATCACCGCTGAGGGGTGGGGGGTCAATGACCCACTGGGAGGCAAGTAGTGGAGGTCAGCTGAATAGTAAGGCACCTATGTGGTCCTGTCAGCCCCTTTACACCTGAGTGTCTGTCATCCACAGTGGCTGAGGACAGAAGACCACACAGTGCAAAGGCTTGGAGTGAGCAAGCCACTACCTCCAATGACCTGAAATGGTGAAGGAATGTGCAAAGATGGCACCACAGTTTAAGGATGATTCCCTGAGAATCTTCCTCCAGGCTGTCAGCAAATGGCAGGAGGTTCTCCTCACACAGGATAGCAAGAGGAGACCTCCCCGCCTGATGAAGAAAGCCTGGATGGAGGTGGCAGAGGTGATCAGCACCCATGGAGTTGTGCATAGGATCTGGCTGCAATGTAGGGAAAGGACAAAATTACCTTCTGCATTCTGCAAGGATGAGTGATAAGCCACACTGACAATGCAGTCACAATAATATGAGGGTGTGTGCATGCGGGCGCATAGTAGCAGACCATCAAGGCGGCGGATGTAAGATCTCCAATCACCCTCAATGCTAACTGAAGGTTCTGAACCCTACAAAGGCTCTAGGGTGCAAAAGCTGGGAGGTACACCTGCAAAAGGGCACATGCACTGATGTGCAGTGCATAGGATGTGAGTTAAAGGGTCCTTACCATGAGGGGTTGAGCCAACCAGAATTGAAACTCATCAAGCTCCCATTATTTATGCAGGAGAAGAGGGCCCACAATGCATAAGAGAGGTCGATGACAGGTAGGGGAGTGCCGAATATGGCAGTGCTCACCGAGATGGAGGAAGACACTCCAGATCTGACAAGCCAACAGGGGGCCAGATTGGTTGGCAGAGGAGAGGCTGGAATCATTTCAGGGGGCTCTTAGCTCGATGCTTATCAGTGGACTATCTTGATTAGATAAGGGCTGCAATGCAATGACATGCCAGCGAGGAAAATCAAAGGCCCTTGTATCAAATGTGTGTGAAGGCGAGCCCTTGGAATGTGTTATTTGGGTGTTATGCAGGGCTGGCAAAGGTTTTTTTTTAATTCATTCCCAGGATGTGGGCTTCGCTGGCTGGATCAGCATTTATTGCCCATCCCTAGTTGCCCTATGGAGCCTCTCCTTTCATGTCTGGGTGAGGCCTGTGAAGCCTTGACGGAATCACCTCATGATCAGGGCCTCCCTAATCTCCCTTACGCCTAGAGTTGGCTGACCATTATGTTGTTTCACCTCACCATGGTGCTCCACCCTGTCGTCCACAGAATCCATTGTGGACTCTTCATCTAATATTGCCTGACATTCCTCCATGTTCTTATCCTCAATGTCTTCCCCCTTTGAGAGAGCCAGATTGTGCAGATTGCAGCAAATGGCAATGACTTACGACACTCAATCTGGACTCAGTCTTGCAAAGTTCCTGTAGAATGGTCAAGACAACAGAACACAATTTTCAGAAGACCCATACCGCCCTTGTGGAGGCATGGCTAGCATTAAACTTCTCTCGTGTAAGAGTGTGAGGATGCCTAATGGACATTATGAGCCACGTCTTTAATGGATAGCCCTTGTCTCCAACCAACCATCCTGGTTCACAAGGGATTGAGAAGCTGCGGCACCAAGGAGTGCCTTAGGATAATAACATCTTGACAACTCCCAGGATTCCACGTGCATACCTGCAGGATCCACTGATGGGGATCACAAACAATCTGGATGTTGAGAGGGTGAAAGCCTTTTCAATTCACAAACACCCTGGCTAGCTTGCAGACCCCTTTGCATTTTTGGAAATCCCACAATTTCCCAAAGCCTCTCACTCTGTCAGCCTGGCTCTCTTTGTCAATGATGAACTCGATGACTGTCTCCATCATCCAGAACAAAGAGCTCCATAACCAAATTCATGCAGTGGTAGACTGAGTATTGAGAGATTCCACAAAGATCCCCCACCAATCCTTGAAAGGACCCCTTATGCATACAAATTCAGGGCAACTATCATTTTCAGTGCTACAGGCATTGCATGCCAAAGTAGTTTGAACTGCTCTGCTTGCAATCATGTCACAGATGGAAGTCACTGCCTCCCTTAAAAGGCATAGCCTTCTGGAACACTAGTACTCATTTCCAAGTTTTCTGAGTGCTGCCTGCACATTCTATAACAGGGTACTGTGGTCTCCGTTGGTAGCTTTGCCATGCCCTCCAGCTCCTTCATTATCTCCCTGACATGTTGATGATAGGCTGCTTGTTGCTGTCCCTGGCAGCAGCCCTCCTCTCCTTCCTTCTGTATCACTCCTCCTCAATGGAGCAGCCTTGACCCGAGTAGAGAATTCCCAAGGCACCCTCAGGGTTGATCTGCAGCAGCCTGCCTTGAGAAGACCTCACTCTGACTGAAGCCCCTGTTAACACTGAGGCTCTAAAAGATGACTACTTCAATGCCACCGGACCAAGGAATTACACAAGCTCAGCAAAAAACGTCCTTACTGCTTTCACCTGCAGATTCAGCTGCAGCCTCCTCACTCCTTGCTGTTCTCTTCTGCTGCAGCCTTTTATCCCACCCTGGAAGTTGCCAGCATACTGCTGCAATTCCCACTTGTCCACGCACCCACTGTTAAATCACACAGGCTAGGTAAAATTTGGGGGAATTGGCTCTTTAATTGTTTTAATAATCTCATAATTGGCCATAAGGGGGTTGCGGGGGGGGGAGGGGGCAGGCTTCCAAATTTTGAGCCCATCCGCCTTCCATATCATTGGTTTCGGGCATGCTTTACAGTGTGTCACGAGGGACTTCTAACTGTGAAATTCTGCCCAGTGGGGCATTTTCAGGTTGGCAAGCTATAACTAGTGGGGTGCCACAGGGATCAGTGCTGGGACCTCAATTATTTACGATTTATATTAATGACTTCAATGAAGGACTAGTGCATTGTAGCCAAATTTGCTGACAAATTTGTAAGAAAACAAGTTGTTAGGAGGGCACAAGAGTCTGCAAAGGGATAAAGAAAGATAAAGCATGTGGTTAAAAATCTGGTAGATAGGGTATAATATGGGAAATTGTGAGTTACCCACTGTGGCAGGAAAAATAAAAAAGCAGAATATTGGCCAAACCTCCAACGCAAGATCCCAAAGAAATCCTTCAGCTCAGGGATACATGGAGAGACCAGCAAAGATGATCAAGCGGACAGGACATGCCCCCTTTTTGCAACATCAGCTGCCATATTCAGATAAGTGTTTAAAGATCTCAAAGCTTTCGTGCGCGAGCGTGACTGGGAGGGGCGCGCGAGCGCGACTGGGGGGGGCACGAGTAAACGGGTAGGTCGGTGAGTGGGAAGTTGAATCTGATCGAGGGGATAGTCAGGTCGGGTGGGGTAGGGGAGGGGGTGGTGTATGTGAAGTCAGCCAGGTACAACCAGGTTTTAAACTGTCTAATATTTCTTGGGTAACTATCAAGCTAAGTCACACAGATCTAGCTCAAGTCTCTGAGTCAGAGACTTTCGTGGAGGATCCCGGGCAGCAGGGAATTAGCACATTGGAATTTTAAATTTCCTGGGCAATTCCTACACAAATGTCTACACATCAGGATTTCCACAGGGTCCTGATGCACATCTTCTGACGATCCAGAGACCGGAAGATTTGGGCCATTATTTAAATGACTAGAGACTGTAGAATACTGTGGAAGAAGGATCTGGAATCACAAAAAGTTAACATGGAGGTAGAGCAAGTAGTTAGGAGGGCAAATGGAATTTTGGTCTTTATTGCAAGGGGTTTGGAGTATAAAAGTAGGAAAATCTTGCCACAACTGGAAAGGCATTGATGAGACCATAGCCACAGGATGCACAATCAGATGGGCTCTCCCCATCCCCCCAACCCTGAGCCTGCAGGGCATTTTCTGGGCAGCACCTCTATGTGGCAAAGGGTCCCTATCACTTGTAGACTTCAATCTTCCCAGCTCCTGACTTAATTGAGGGGAGGAGAGGGGGGAGGAGAAGAAGCAAGGAAGACGATGGTCACTCTGCCCCCGCCTCCCGATTCTATGCATCCTGCCTCCTAGCTGGCTCCCAGGCTGAGGTGGGGGAAAAATTAAATTCCTCCCATAAATGGAGCTTCTGTCATACTTTCGGTGAAGTAAGACAGAGCAGTAGCAGCTCCCAGGAATTTCCTAGCCTATATTGTGTAGATAATGATAATGATCAGAGAACATTTTACAAGTATTGTTATATTGTTTATGGTTACAAAAGAAAGCAACTATGCACATAATGCCTACCACATTTCAGCAGCAGACTCTAATGAGAGCTGCTGTTGTCCTCACCTTTTAAATATTTTCTCAGGTTGTGCGATATTTCATTGTTGGTGTTTGGCATTTCTGTTTATTACTGTTCAAAAGTTTGCAAATTTTTTAAATTGTTTATTCTTTTGAGACACTCTGCTGTTGTGTACACTCTTAAACAAATTCAAATAGTTTTGCAATTCTGGACCATCCTTTTCAAAATCTCTGCCATAGTGAGTTTGACTGAATGCTTGTTTTTCACAGGCTCGTGTTGCAAGGGTGAAAAGTTCCATTTCAGAGATTTGGAAGTTTACTTAAGCCCACAATTTCCCTTTAACCAAACCAGTGTCATATTGCACCATGTACAAAGAACAAGTTGTTTGCTTTGACTACATCAGTAGACCTAGAAATCAGATCAGATGCTACAGGAGTGCACAGAACACAAGGCATGCCCCAAGCGATGGTGCAGTGGTCACAAAGCGGATGAAGATTGTCCAGTGGGGATGCTGGCTAGAGCAACTGAGCATCTTGGAAGGACAGAGACTACCAGGAGGGAGCGAGCGAGCAGTGGCTGTTAGTGGTCCGTTACTTTACTATGGGATCCAAAGCAACAATTCTACTCCTTTAGGCCCCAACTCAGCTAAGTTAGTTTTAAAAAAAAGCTCTTACCTTTTTGGTAGCAGCCTTTAATGGTCCACTGGTCTGACTGCTCTGCACCTGAGAAAACTGACTGCAGCATCCACAATGGGCATAACACCTATTTCAGGTGGGATACTAGATGATAGCAGGACACCCTAACCAATATCACTGAAATTGTGTATAACTGGCACAGAATGAGCATGCACTCAATATTAGCTCCTTCCATGCCCATTTTCCACCTAAATAATGGGCCAGTGCAATCCAATTTATCACCCATAGTCTCAAAATTTCCCCAGTCCATCATTATCAAGAGATCATAATAAAATACTTGTTACAAATAAAGGCATGGGGTTTGAAGTGCACTTTTTTTTTTTGCTTTTCTATTCATGGGATGTGAGCATCGTTGGCAAGGCCAGCATTTATTGCCCAATCCGAACTGCCCTTCAGAAATGGCATACATTCTCACTTTGCAGTGAAATGACAGGACTTCCCTGTTCTGTTTTGCAAAAATGTTCATGCCCTTTAGATTCACCCAGTGTTAGTGAGACAAAACTTTGTTTGAAAAGTAGAGTGCTAAACTGTCGAAAAGGAAGGTTTATGCTTCAATGCAGGGAGTAGATTTTGGTACCAGAATGAGCTAAAAGGGAGTAAAACATCCTGGTTTAGGAAGTTAAAGCTACTCAAGAGTGCATATCCCAGCAATCAAAAATTGCAAGACTACATGTGGAAATGATAGCAAAAGCTTGAGTGTCATTTTAAATCTGGTGCCAAAGACCAGATGTGTTTGAACTTATGCCAGAGGATTGAATGCTTCAAATCTAGGAACATTTGCTATATAAAAACAGCTGACATACTCGACAGCAATAAATATACATACTTTTAATTTTAGGGTACATTTATAATGCCATGTTTCCCCCTTACAACAGCAAAGTAACAGTGCAAGTCCAGATGCAAACCCTGCAACTTCTCTGGTTGGGAGTGGAGTATGAGTTTCTGGGAGAAGTAGCCTCACACAGCATGGGTTAATCACGACATGGAGTCCAACTTGTGCAGCCAAATCGAGATTAGCGAGTACTCGGGTGGTCTGGTTAAATTTGCCAAGAGTTTACTTAAAATGTATTTACAGCAGACACTCTGCTCATGCTCTCAAACCCTTTCCTTTAAAACCAAGATGACTTCTTCTAATCACGCTATATTTTTCAAAGTTCACTGTTAAGACTTCCTTAAAAATAAATTATAATTCTCAAACCTTTTAAAATTTAACAGCTAGAAGCAGAGCTCTGCACATGCACATTAACACGCTTGTGGAACACTCCGCTGGATCTGACGCTCTGAATCACAGCTAGGCAGTACAAACAAGATACTAGCACCTATGAATTGATACTATTGATAGTGAACAGAGATTGACAATTGTACACCTAAATTATCCATTAGAGTGAATTAGAGAAAGAGGGTTTAATGATACATTTTGCTGAACAATAAAGCAGTAATCCAATTAACTGCAGATATCTTAAAACACAAATGAATTGTGGGCATACATTTATTAACAGGTGTTACAAGTTTCAGGTTTGCTTTAGATATTAATGTTCAGCGATCCTGGTTTTCGTCATAAGATGACTCCTTGTCTCTTATATTAGTCTGCACTGCTCAATATCTAATTGCACAATAAAGTAAATTGACAAGCGGGTATAACAATGGACCAATTGTTGTATCAACTAGTTATTGTGCCTTTCACGTATTCCCACATACATGTTCCTCCAATTTTGTGTAGGTGGACTGATTACACTTTAATGAGACATGCCTCTGCACAAGTTCACAAACTAGTCTATTCTGCAATTATTAATTGGACAGAGAAACATTTGCACTAAAGAAAGATTTCAAAATGTATCTCTCCTGCTATCAAATGAAATAAATAGAGCATAGTGAATATCTTAGTTTTCTTTGGGGGAAGTTCTTATCCTGAAATATGATCAGCTAGGTGGGCTTTCTTTCTAAGGGAGGTTTGTCTACCTCATTTAGTAATTAGTGGAATTATTATTGGAACTGGCCTGAAACGTTTGCTTCACTCTTCCTTTGTCCTCTGTGTTCCCAGAAAACAAAGGGAAGCATGATCCCCAATCCCTCCTCTGTCCAAGGTTTGGTCAGTAGAGCTCCCAGTTAAATTATCTTTTCTCCCTCAGCTCTGCCCTACAGGCAGAGACCTGGCCAGGTCATCAGATGCTACGTATAAATGGAAGATTTCAGTTTCATCCAGCCTCAAGTATGAATGTGTACCAGAATGCGTACTAGAAATAGAGGGTAATCTAGGGGCTAATGGAAGTGAGGAATTAACATAAGAAAAGAGAAGTTATTGGAGAAACTTTAGGAAGTAAAAGCCAACAAATCTCTGGGACCTGATGGCCTACACCCTAGGGTTCTAAAAGAGATAGCTGTAGAGATAGTGGATGTGCTAGCTCTGATTTTCCATAGATTTGGGATTCAACCTATCAGATTGGAAGTTGGAATGAAAAAACTACACTGCCTTTCAAGAAAGGAGGGAGAGAAAAAGTAGATAACCGAAGGCCTGTTAGCCTAACATCACTCATTGGGATAAAGCTGGAAATCTATTATTAAGGAAATCTTAATGCAGTTAGGGAAACCTTGTTTGATACAAGGGGTACAAGTAGATGTAGTAAGCCTGGATTTCCAAAAGGAATACTATAAGGTCACACACAAAAGGTTAACAGGCAAGATAAGGGCTCATGGAGTTGGAGGTAAGATACTGCTTAGAGTATTGCTTAACGGACAGAAGGCAAAGAATGGGCATTAACAGGGCTTGTTCAAGTTGGCAGGTAGTGAATAATGAAGTGCCGCAAGGATCAGTGCTTGGTCCTCAATTATTTACAATCTATATTGATGACTTAGATGAAGAGACAGAGGCCGGAATTTTATGGCCCCCGTTGGGGTGGAGATGGGACCGTAAAATGCAGTGAACTATTCTTAGATCCATTGGCTCTGGCCAGAATGTAAAAGTATGCTGCCGTAAAATTACGCCCAGAAAGTCATGTATCTAAGTTTGCTGATGATACATTGTGGAAAGATAAATTGTGGAGAGGACAGAGAGGCTGCAAAGAGATACAGAGAGGTTAAGTGAGTGGGCAACAAGATGGCACATGGAATATAAGGTAGGGAACTGTGAAGTTATTCACGTTGGTTGTTAGAATAGAAAAGCAACAATTTTGGAAAGGTGTGAAACTTAAAAATGTTGTCACAATGATGGGAAATTGTGACTGAGTGACATCTACCTATAACTTTACCAGCTAACTAAAAACATATTGAACTGTATAAGGAGATCATTTATTTAAAAAAATACAAGAAGACACATATGGCTGCCAGAAGTCACCTGATGTCTGGAACTATATGTGGACCACTTCGGAATTGTTACTATATGGATTGTACTGCAGTCATGCCCTGACATGTTATTTATGGAATTTCACATCTGGGGTGTGTCAAGGTCCGCTACAAAAAAGGACTATTGAAAGGAAGAAGATATTAAAAATTCAAAGTGTTAGACTTTAATGAACTGTAATCCTATCAAGGCAATGAGTAACTGCTGGTCAGCCAGGATATACAACTAATAGACACTCAAACCCTCTGGGAGGATCTTGAAATGTGTCAAAATTTTCTGAGATGAAACATCAAAATGTGATTATATGTTCTACAACGACTACAGAAGACATGGTAATCAAATTCCCTTGGACTATAGAGCGATCAGGACCTCAGGAACTAGCAGAAGCAGAGGAATATGGAGAAGCTGCTAATGGAGCAATAAGTATTTTTTCTTTCTCTCTCATGCCCTATCTCTACAGTCTAAAATGCAGCACAAGAAATAGTGAACGTCCATTGAAAAGACATCTGAGAGATTTTGGTAAAAAGACTTCAGCAGAAAACAGACTTAAGAGATATGTCTCTCTCACTGGGAGTAATCGCAGTACCCAGTTAATGAAATCACCGTACCCAAGACCTACCAACAAACCAAGATCTGACAAGAATTGGAACAGCTTCTACATTTACCTGCTCTAAGGAACCAAGATAACTTCAGTTGGTCACAACATTTAATAGTCGACATCTCAAGGACAAGCAAAGGCCTTCTAACCGTATATTCTTTTAACTTTTATTTGAACTCTAACTTTACTTACTTCTAATAATGTGTGTGTGTGTGTGTGTGTGTGTGTGTGTGTGTGTGTGTGTGTGGTGTGAGAGTGTAAATGTGCTCTTTCTTTGACTCAAGAAAACTTCTTTGATTGGCTTTTTATTGTTCACTGCACAGCTAGTAAAAAATATATTTGGATTTTGGAAAAGGCATCCATGGGGATAAGAAATTTAAAAACTTTTGTTATGACCAACCAAGGTGGCTGATTAGATGGGAGCCAGTTCATTCCTCCTCACCAGCTTGCAACAATGTTGATGTTCAAAGAGACTTGGGTGTGTTCGTACAAGGAACACAAAGTTAGCACGCAGGTACAACAAACCTTTAGGAAGGTAGATGGCATTTTAGCAATGCAAGGAAGTTTGAATACAGAAGAAAGTAGTTTTGCTACAATGTGAACAGGGCTTTTGTGAGATCACATCTGGAATCTGTGTGTAGTTTTAGTCTCCATAGTTAAGGAAGATTTGGAGACAGTACAGCAAGGGTTCACTAATTTGGCCCCTGGGATGAGGGGGTTGCCCTATGGTGAAAAGCTGAGTAAGTTGGGCTTACTTTCTTTAGAGCTTAGGAGAATGACAGGTGATCTCATTGAAACATACAAGACTCTAAAGGGGCTTGACAGGGTAAACGCTGAGAGATTGCTTCTGCTGGTTGGGGAATCTCAGGATAAAGGGCCAATTATTTAGGACTGAAGTGAGGAGAAATTACTTCACTCAAAGAGTTGTGAATCTTTGGAATTCTCTACCCCAGAGGGTTGTGGATACTCCATTGTTGAATACATTTAAGGCTGGGATAGACAAATTTCTGGTCTCTCAGAGAATTAAGAAATTTGGGGAACAGCAAAGCAGGGTTGAAGTCCAAGATCAACCATGATCATATCGAATGGTGGAGCAGGTTCGATAGGCCATATAGTCTACTCCTGCCCCTGCTTCTTATGCTCTTGCTTACTGGAAGCAACAGAGCCAAATTAGCACATTTCCTATCCCCTTGGAACATTATCAGCAACAGTTTTCACATTTCTACATCTCTTCAGCTTTGAGGAAGAGTCTTACGGATTCGAAACATTTACTCTGTTTCTCTCTCCACAGATGCTGCCAGGCCTGCTGAACTTTTCCAGCATTTTGTTTGGATTTTACTTTTCTGCTTATTACCTCTCAAGTGCATCATTAACATAACAAACACCTTTTTGTCTCAACAGCTCCAGCACTGTGGGTGTACCTACACCACATGGGCCACAGTGGTTCAAGGCAACAGCTCACCATTACTTTCTCAAGGGCACTCAGGGATGGGCAATAAATGCTGGCCTAGCTAATGATGCCCACATCTCATGAATGAGTAAAAAAAATATTAATTTTGATCTTCTTTGTGTAAATTTGTGCAAACTAGTAAAAATATTTCAATTGCATTAATAACTTGCCCTTACTAGAGTTCAAAGTCATTGCCAGACCTGAACTTACGGAAGTGAAAGTAAATTTATAAGTCTTTGTTGTACAGAGATTTTATTCCCTGTACTTGATTTTCCCGAAGATTCCATAAGACAAGCTCAATAATTTCTTGCAATTGTATCATATTAGTGCAATTCTTTAACTACAAAAGTGCAGCCAGACTGGATAATTATCATACAAGGTGTGATAGCTGTGCCAGTTTTGGAACCCTGGCTCCCCATTTAATAAAAGCACACAGCAGAAGTACATAGTTGAGCAGCTATTAGTAGAAGCTTGAACAAAATGTGAAGAAATCAGTATAAATGGCAATAATTTTTTCATACATCACATAAAATACTTACTTAGCTTAGGCAGGAACTGTACATTTCTCGCCCGATCTTCCAACTCGGGCCAGGTGAGAAAAGTGTAGCGCAGTGGATTCCTGAGGCCTACAGTCTAGGCAGCAGTGCCAGAAGAAGCAGCAAAGCCACATCCCCCTTTTTATGACACTAGCTACCATAAAGCAGGCAAATTTAAAGGTCCCAGTCATGTCAAGAAGCTAGGTAGAAGGTAAATGGGTAGGATGGGTCAGGGGTGGGATGAAGGGGTAGGATGGTTTGGGGAGGAGAGGGATAGGATGGGTCGCTGTGTAGGATGGGCCAGGGTGGTCAGTCAGGTGTGGAAGGGTAGTCTTGAAGTTGAGGGGTAGTTGGGGATTTGGTCGGATAGCCAGGGGTGGGGTGGTCAGGAGTGTAGTTGCGAGTTCCAGGTATGTGCTATAGTTACCCTGGAGTTAGAAGTGGTTTAATTTCTTCTGAAATTTTTCTGGGTAACTATTCTGCTAAGAGAGTCAGAAAAATCCAACGTCCTTGATTTAAATCAGATTATCAGATAGTCCCCAGTGCACGGTAATTGCCCATTGGAAGTTTGAACTTACTGGGCAATTCCCATGCAGTCCTTGTGTGGGGACTTATGGGGGACAGGGAGGTGGGGGGGGGGTGCCCAGTGCATCTTCTGAGGTACCGCCAGGGTACAATCTCCTGGAGATCAGGAGTTCTGGGCAATACTTCTTTTAGCCTACTTTAACTTTAGCATCAACAACTCTTTACTGCCCCTTGAAGGAAGCTCACTCTGTGCTATGATTTTCACAGCAAGAACATGTCACGGAATTGTTACAGTGCAAAAGGAGACCATTTGGCCCATTATGTCTACACTGGCTCTCTGAATGAGCAATTCACTTAGTGCCATTCTCCTACTTTCTCCCCATACCCCTGCACATTCTTCTTTATCAGACAACAGTCTAATACTGTTTTGAATGCTTTGATTGAACCTGCCTCGACTACACTCTCAGGCAATGCATTCCATTATGGTTTCTCTAACCATTATGTTCTATTTCTCTAATGGCAACTCCATGGGAGGAAAAAGAACTGCCACCTCCCATCCACCAACCTCAGGGGTGGGGGGGGAGAGGAGAAGAATGGGAGCAGGCGTGAGCAGGCGGGCTCCCGATCAGTCGAGGGCGCGCTGCCATTTTACATAGGTGGGCCATTTAAGGCCAGCCCAGTGTGACATCCACCCGGAAGCGCTATGCGCTCCCTGTGCAGGCGGGAGGAGAGGATTCTATCAGCTGGGAGTGCACTCTTATGCGCGTGCACGTGAAAAAGTGCACAGCTCTCCCTGAGGCTAAGTGCTGCCTCAGGGAGATCGGCTCCGTTTTGAAACTTTTAATAAAGTAGTTTAAAAATGTTCCCTGCCATGTCCCCTCATTGACACTGTCACACGAGTTGGGACATGTCCATAACTTTTATTGCAGCCTTTCGTTAAAATTTAAAAACTCTCATGAAGCCTCATTCCACCAGTGGATGAGGTTTCATGTTTTTTCACAAGCCCGCTTGGGCTCCCGGCCTGCCCGCCAACCTTAATGTTGGATGGGCAGGTCCATTAATGAGCTGAAGTGGTTTCTTAATGGCCTCAGTAGGCCACTGACAGGTCGGCGGGCACGCAGCCAACTCGACTGCATGCCCCCGAACTGAAAACGTAAGTAACACAGGGTGATGTTGCAAGTTCCACCCGATGTCACCCTGCGTCATTTTATGCGTTGATGTGCTGGTCCTGCCCCCGCTCGCCGATGGAAAAATTCTGCCCCAGGAATGTGACGATTGTAATTATCTTCCAGAATCATGATGTGGAAACTGCTGAAGTATTTCCCTCTTGTCCATAGCAGGGAAAGTCCTGACATGCATTATCTTGAATCCTCTACTCTCTGTGGCTGTGGAAATCCTCCCAGAAACACTGTGTGGTTTTAGATCTTCTAGAAGAACCTCTGACATGGTCTTTGTTACCAGACAAATCCAAGAAAAGTGTCAAGAGCAACAGCAGGAACTCTACTTGCGTTCATCAACCTGACCAAAGCATCTGGCTTAGTAAATCGCAAGGCTCTGTGAATTGTGCTCCAAAGATTTGGATGTTCAAGAAACTTCATCACAATTCTAAAATTGCTTCAAGATGATATGACTGCAACAGTCTTAAGTGAGAAATCAGAAAGACAGCTTCAAAATCATGACCGATATTGAGCAAGGCTGTATGATAAACCCCATACTTGTTACACGCTACCTGACAGTGACTATTCATCTCATGAACAATCAACTGCCCTCTGATAAGAGCATTAAACACCACCTAGATGGAAAACTATTTGACCTCAGTCACCTCCATGCAAAAGCTAAACCATAGACATACATGATCTACACTTTGTAGATGACTGCGGTGCCATTGCCCGACCCTGCATTAGATCTGCACTTTTCTCTTCAATTCTGCATACAAGAAATTCAGCCTGTCCTCTCTCAAAACATTACCACTGATGAGCAGATCCAACACAGGATCATCTGCGCCTACTCAGCTTCTACAAACTATGGCAGCAAGTGGTTAATGACAAAGACCTCCACAAGTCAAAAGTCCGAATGTAAAAAGCAGCTGTCGTCTCCATTGCATCACTCTTATATTGCAGTGAGGTCTGCGTTGTGTATTGGTGACACATAAGAGCACACTAGAAATTCCATCAGCTATGCCTCCGCTGCATCTTCTAGATTCTCCACTGGTTGGAGTCATACCTATCACAAAGGAAGATGATTGTAGTTGTTGGAGGTCAATCATCTCTGCTCCAGAACATCACTGCAGGAGTTCCTCAGGGTAGTGTCCTCAGCCAAAACATCTTCAGCTGCTTCGTCAATAACCCTCCTTCCGCCATAAGGTCAGAAGTAGGGATATTCACTGACGATTGCGCAATGTTCAGCACCATTTGCAACTCCTCAGATATGGAAGCAGTCCATGTCCAAATGCAGCAAAACCTGGGCAATGTCCAGGCTGGGCTGACAAGTGGCAAGTAACATTTGCGCCACACAAGTGTCAGGCAATGACCATCTCCAACAAGAGAGAATTCTAACCATGGCCCTTTGACATTCAATGGTATCACTATCGTTGAATCACTCACTATCAACATCCTGGGGGTTACCATTGACCAGAAACTGAACTGGACTAGCCATAAAAATGCTGTGGCTACAAGAGCAGATCAGAGGCTAGGAATCCTGTGGCGAGTAGCTCATCTGCTGACTCCCCAAAGCTTGTCTACCATCTACAAGGCACAAGTCACGAATGTGATGGAATACACTCCACTTGCCTGGACAAGTCAGCTCCAACAACACTGAAGAAGCTCGACACCATTCAGGACAAAGGAACCCAGTGGATTGGCACCACATCCATAAACATTCACTCCCTCCATGTACTGTGGCAGCAGTGTGTACCATTTACAGGGCACACTGCAGGAACTCAGCAAGGCTCCTTAGATGATGTATGATGTGCTTGCATGCCAGTGTAATGTAAAGGTGCTCAAAAGAGTGACGGTTAACGTGGGACTGGAGAACAGCACCACCCATAGAATGATGGATAGGGTCACATGGTAATAGTCTGAGGGAACAGTCTGGAGAGAACAGTCTGGAACCAACCTGCATGGAGGTAACAACACCATGCATGACAGTAACCTGGGATCTATAAATAGTTGAAGGTTAACAGTAAAGGGTTAATGTTTAAATACACAAATCTCAAGATCTCACCATTGAGACATCTAAAGAACCCATATTACAAATTAGACAGCACCTTCCAAACCCGCCATCTAGAAGGACAAGGGCAGCAGATGCATGGAAGCATCATCACGTGGAAGTTTCCCTCCAAGCCACACACCATCCTGACTTGAAAATATATCACCATTCTTTCACTGTCCTGAGTCAAAATCCTGGAACTTCCCGCCCTAAAAGCACATGGACAGCCATGGTTCAAGAAGGCAGCTCACCATCACCTTCCCAAGGGAAATTAGGGATGGGCAATAATTGCTGGCCTAGCCAGTGATACCTACATCTCATGAATGCATAAAAACAACAATTCAATGGGAGGACCATCGAACAAATGTAAATGTCCTTCTTCAAGTCATCTGTCCAAACATGCAGGCAAAAGTTGTTGAAAAATTATTGACTGGACACGGTGTCTGGATGGCTGAAAAGCATGCCCCCTGCCATGTCCTATTTTATCAACTCTCAAGTAGCCAGCTTTCCAGGGAAGACAAAGAAAATCCTTCAAAGACACTTTGAAGCCATCCCTGAAGTGCGGCAGCATTGCCATTGACAAATCGGAGGAGATTGCCACCAATCCTTCAAAATGCCAACAACTTGCCCATCAAGCCTTCAGTTACAATATCTTAATGGTGAGGCAGAGAGGCTGAGAAGGGCAGAAAAGGAAGCAAATCCTGGATTCTGGATCTCACTAGCACTTGAGACACCCTGCCTCGTGTGCACAAAGATCTGTGGGTTGAGAATCGGTCCGTTCAGCCACATGAAGGCCCATGGCAGAAACTTGCAAATCTAAGTAGGTTTCATTCTCGAATCGAGGGGCAACATTTTTCAACAGACTTGCCATAAATCCACACATAGCATGTTGAAATCCATCTACACACACAGAACACACATGCACTTCTGTAAAGTCCAAACATCACCACTAAGCTTTTACCGTGTGTTACAAAATCAAGCAATTATGGAGTCCACATAAACACATAGCAAGAACAAGCTTGTATTTATATAATATCTTTCATGGTCTAGGGAAGTCCAAAGCATTCCAGGCAATGTTTTTTTTTAAAGTGTAGCTACTATTATAATTAAGTTTGAGGGAGAGAACAGTGGATCCAAGATTAGTACTTTAAACTTAAATAAGGGCAATTATGAGGGTATGAAAGCAGAGCTAGCTAAAGTGAACTGGAAAATTAGGCTAAGAGATAGGTCAAAACAGATGCAGTGGCAGACACTTAAGGGGATATTTCAGAATGCACAGAATAGATACATTCCAATGAGAAAGAAAAATTCCAAGGGAGGACACATCATCTGTGGTTAACTAAAAAAAAGTTACAGATAGTGTCAAACTTAAAGAAAATGCATATAATTGTGCAAAGATGGGTGGCAGCTCAGAAGATTGAACATAATATACAAAACAGCAAAGAATGGCAAAAAGATTAATAAGGAGGGAAGAATTAGAGTACAGGAGGAAGCTGGCTAGAAATGTAAAAATAGATAAAGTTTTTATAGATGTTTAAAAAGAGAAAGGAGTTACCAAAATGAGCACTGGTTTTATAGCAAGTGAGTCTGAAAAATTAATAATAGAAAATAAGGAGGTGGCAGGTGAATTGAACAGGCATTTTGCATTGATCTTCACCATAAAGCATACAGGTAACATCCCAGAAATAGCTGTAAATCAGCAAATGGAACAGAAAGAGGAACTTAAAAAAATTACACCAGGCAAATGCTACTAAGCAAATTATTGGGGCTGCAGGCTGACAGGTCCCTGGTCCTGATGAACTTCATCCCAGAGTCTTAAAAGAAGTGGCTAGTGAGAAGTTGACATGTTGATTTTGATTCTCCAAAATTCCCTAGATTCGGGAAAGGTTCCATTAGATTGGAAAATCATGAATGTAACTCCTTTATTCAAAAAGGGTGGGAGACAGAAAGCAGGAAACTACAGGCCAATTAGCCTAACATCTGCCATAGGGAAAATGTTAGAAGCTATAATTTAAGAGGTTATAGCAGGGCACTTAGAAAAATTCCAGGTAATCAGGCAGAGTCATGGTTTTGTGAAAGAAAATCACATTTAACCAATTTATCAGAGTTCTTTGAAGAAGCAACATGTGCCGTGGATAAAGGGGAACCAGTGGTTGTACTGTACTTAGATTTCCAGAAGGCATTCGATAAGGTGCCACATCAAAGCTTACAGTGGAAAATAAAAGCTCATGATGTGTTGAGGGGACAGTGGGGTAACATCTTGGCATGGATAGAAGATTGGCTGTCTAGCAGAAAACAGACAGTAGGTAAAAAATCTGGTTGGCAAGACAGAATGGGTAGCGTGCCACAGGGATCAATGCTGGGGCCTCAACTTTTTACTTTTTATTTAAACGACTTGGATGAAAGAACTGAAGGCATGGTTGCTAAATTTGCTAATGACACAAAGATAGGTTGGAAAGTAAGTTGTGAAGAGGACTTAAAAAGGCTACAAAGGGACACAGATTGGTTAAGCAAATGGGCAAAGATCTGGCAAATCAAGTACAAGGTGGGCAATTGTGAAATTGTCCATTTTGGCAGAGAGAATTTAAAAACGGCATATTATCGAAATGGTAGGAGATTGTATAGCTCTGCAATTCAGGGGGATCTGGATATCCTAGTGCATGAATCGCAAAAGGTTAGTATGTAGGTACAACATGTAATTAGGAAAGCTAATAGAATGCTATAATTTATTGCAAAGGAAATTGAATACAAAAGTAGGGAGGTTACGCTTCAGTTATATGGGGCACAGGTGGGATCACATTTGGAGTACTTTGTACAGTATTGGTCACCTTATTTAAGGAAGGATGTAAATGCATTGGAAGCAGTTCAGAAAAGGTTTACTAGATTAATATCTGGAATGGGTGGGTTGTCTTATGAGAAATGGTTGGACAGGCTAGGCTTGTATCCATTGGAGTTTAGAAGAGTAAAAGGTGACTTGATTGAAACATATAAGCTCCTGAAGGGGCTTGATAGATTCAATTTGAAAAGGATGTTTCCTCTTGTTGGAGAATCTAGAACTCGGGGCCACTTCATAAAAATAAGGGGTCGCCCATTTAAGACAGAGATGAGGAGAAATTATTTTCTCTCAGAGGGCATGAGTCTTTGGAACTCTTCCTGAAAAAGCGGTGGAAGCAGGGTCTTTGAATATTTTTAAGGCAGAGGTAGGTAGACTCTTGATTTATAAAATAGGTTGAGAGGTTACTGGTTTTAGGCAGGAACGTGGGATTGAGGTTACAATCAGATCAGCTATGATCTTATTGAATGACAGAGCAGGCATGAGGGGCCAAATGGCCTATTCATGCTAATTCATATGTTCATATGCTCAGACTCCTCAGGTACTGAAGCAGCCCATGTCCATTTGCAGCAAGACCTGGCCAACATTCAGGCAAGGGCTGACAAGTAGCAAGTAATTTCATGCCACACAAGTGCCAGGCAATGACCATCTCCAACAAGAGAGAATCTAACCATCTCCCCATTCAGTGGCATTACCATCGCTGAATCCCCCAGTATCAACATCCTGGGGATTACCATTGACCAGAAACGGAACTGCACCAACCATATAAGTACTGTGGCTACAAGGACAGGTCAGAGGCTGGAAATTCTGCAGCAAGTAACTTACCTTCCGAATCCCAAAAGCCTGAACATCATCTACAAGGCACAAGTCAGGAGTACAATGGAATAGTCTAACTTGGCTGGATGAGTGTGGCTCCAACAACACTCAAGAATCTTGACACCATCCAGGACAAAGCAGCCTGCTTGATTGGAACACCATCCACCATTTTAAGCAGTGTGTACCACTGATGCACTGCAGCAGCTCACCAAGACTCCTACAACTACACCTCCATAATCCATGGTCGCTACCACCAAGTACAAGGGCAAGAGATGCATGAGAATATCACTACCTCCAAGTTCCTCTATAAGCCATACACCATTTAACTGTACTTAATTGCTGTGCCTTCATTGTAATTGGGTCAAAATCCTGGAAAACCCTTCCTGATAGCACTGTGGATTGACCTACACTACATGGAGTGCTACAGTTCAAGAAGGCAATTCACCAACACCTTCTCAAGGGCCATTAGGAATGAGCAACGTATGCTGGCATTGCCAGTGATGCTTTCACCCCATGAAAGAGAAAATCCTGTGCACCATTGGTACAAATGCTGTTTCATTAGAGGCAGCTGTATTTTTCCATTGGAATAAATGGAAAAAATTGCTCCAGCACAATTTGGAGTATTCCCATCGCTCAATATCACATGATGGAACACTAGCACATTGGCTGGTGGAAGCAGCAGGCCAACTAAACAACAAAAAGGGAGAGAAAATCACACAGAAGTATGTGCATGTGACATTCAGGGTAATTTCACTCCATCTGATGGCCAAAACACAGTTTTGTGCAAATCAAACTGGCTTGCGGTAAATATTTATGTGCACAAGCATTTTTGTTCTAAAGAAAATGAAAGGTAAATTTGTTTTCCTATTAGCCAGGGCAAAACCCCAACAGGAATTTTCTTCTTCTAAAAGTAAACTCACCAAACAAGTTATGAATGGAACATTACTTAAAGTGCACAGTTTATATGTACTGCTCCCACATACAACAGTTAAAATGGTAGCTATAAATGCAGCACTGCACGGTAGGGGAGTAACACGACCTAAATGACCCATTTTCTCCTAATACCTGGCTTTTACAGAAAGAATATTTAAATGTTGAATAAACTTTGATTTATTCCATGTTAGATTGGTATAATTAAACCATTAGTTTTGTTGTTCTTCGCTAAGATTCACTTTTTGTAGACAATCACTGCCTGATGACATTACCATCCTGCAATGTGAAGACATTTTGCACAGCATTTATCAGTATGGATATGTCTAATTCAAATCCAAAATTAAACATTTTTCTAATGCATGTTATGTTTTCTCATTAAATGCTTCAAGGGAGATCATCCACATGGAACAGTGATGAAAGAATTTTGACTGCTTTTCAAATAAAAACCAGTCTACCGTTCTTTCCCATATTACCATGACAACACAAACAACACATTTACCCTTCAAATAAGTAATAAGTAAAACAAGTATAAAAATGGCCGAGATTTTCTGGGCAGTGATGAAGCAGCACACTCGCCACTAACCTCAAAGAAAGCTGTCCACAAAGATCTAACAATCTCTGACATAGGGCAGGTTTCCCCCCCCCCCCCCACGTCATTTAGACTTACAGTTTGGCGGGTGATTAGCCAAACTGTCAATGGCCTATTAAGGCCATTAAAAAACTATTTAACTTGATTGATGGACCTGCCCGTCCAACCTTAGGGTTGACGGGCAGGCCGGGAGCCCAGGTGGGCCTCGGAGAAAACATAAAACCTCATCCATGGGTGGGATGAGGTTTCATGAGGGCTTTTAAATGTTTATCAAATATTTAAATAAAAGTTAAGGACATATCACATGAGGGGACATGTCAGGGAAATTTTATTACCACCTTTCTGTCAACTTTTGAATCAAAGCCAATCTCCCTGAGGCAGCATTTTGCCTCAGGGAGACCTGTGAGTTCTTTTGCACACATGCACGAAAGAGCGCACTCCCTACTAAGGGAATGCCCCCCGCCCACACAGGGAGCGCATAGTGTTTCCTAGCTGATGTGACGCTGGGTGGGCCTTAATTGGTCCGCCCATGTAAAATGTGACATTAGAGATGTAGAATTAGGGCCAGAGAAATTTTTCAACAGTAGTTATGACTCAGTATGTCATTAAACACCCATTAACAACTCATTCAACAAGGTGTAACCTTTTCAGGGGATTTTTAACAGTGATATCACAGTATAAAAGAGGAAGTTTGTGTCAATTCAGTGATTTCTAATTGCGGTCTATGGGAACTTCAACAGCGCATTCTATAGAGTAACACAGAATAAGTGAAGACAACTTCTAGATTTCTCCACGTACCTACACACGAGCAATCTACAGCAAAAACTGGGCATCAAAGTAATTTCCATTGCTGTGGGTCTGGATAAGCAGACTTCCTCCCCTTTTATGATAATCCACTAGTTTCATGATCACCATTACTCACACTAAGTTTTTGTTCCAAATTTAATTGACTGTATTTAAATTCCCAGCTGCCATGGGTTTGAACTCAGGTGTCTGGACAATTAGTCCAGGCCTCAGGATTACAAATTTAGTTACGTACCCACTATGCTATCATATCCTCAATCCAATCTTCTTTGGTTTAACTTCCATTTTGTCTAATCATACTTCTGTGAAGCATCTCAAGATATATTTCTACATTAAGCATGTTATATAAGTACAAGCTGTTATTGTTACAGCACCGCTTGGTCATCTCTGCACTACAACTTGCCTGTGCCATTTTATACACAAGAGCCCTATATTGTTAACTGATCATAAATTTGCAGAAACATTTGTACAATGGGTCAGTACAGACAGCATTTCAGCAGCACTATCAGGGGTGTGTTGTGGATATACAATCTGCCTCATTGCTGTAGAAAAAAAGCCAAAGATCCTCTTGCGGACACTCAAATGCAGCCATGAAGTGCTGCTCCCTGATTGATCTCCCTTTCTAATTAACTGACAAGATTGTAGATGTTAAGGTAAAAATGAGATGACACCACTTCCTGGAGTCACATTCACTATTTCATGACCTACCTGCCTGCTTAGAAGCTGTATTTTGTCAACAGTGTGCCAAAATTCTTGGTGTAGCACCTGAGGCAAATATGCAGCATAAACGTTAATTAATTATTCACCACAGACATCTCTCATGTTTAACAGCATGCTTATAGAAAATGTGACTTTTTTTTAATAGCTATTTAGAAAAATGGAAATGGAGGATTAACTAATAGTCTGATCAATTATATCAGGTCAAGACTGAAAGACAGGATACATCAGATCATTGGGTTAACCTTCAAATGATAGTGTTCAGCTTTCTGATATGTCCATCTGCAAAAAGCTCATTAAATACCTTGGGTGGCTATGTAACCATCATCCCACAGAGATACTCTTATTTTCTAAATAATATTCCTTACCAGCCCAAACTTGATTTCATAGAAATTGCCCTCAACATAGCTCGTATTTGAAAGCAAGGCTATCCTTTGGTTACAAACATTAGTTGGATCCTAACAGCTTTTCCACAAACTCTTATACAACCTGGCATGCGATTAAAGGAAAATTCATCACTGTAGTTAACATTCCACAGCATTCTTTCTTCACATATTTATTTCCTCATGGATTGGGCCCAAGCCAGAACTTACAAGGAAGGCAGAAAGAACAGAAATAGCTAAAGTAAATGGTCGGCACGCTATGTGGTCAGTTTTTTTTTGTTGTCAGTGGCTGCAACAGTTGATCTCTAAAAGAATTCTAACAACCCGAAAAAGATTACTTTTTTTTAAGATGGTCATCGAGAACAGCTGCTTTCTGTAGCAGGCATGATTTGTTCCATTAGATCACTGTAAAATGCAGCTGTCTGCAGAGCAATAGCTCATCAGGGCTTTGAAAGCATAGTAGGACCTATAAAAATTTCAGTAATGTTGTATAAATCTTATTCCTCTGGCAGACATGTTTAAGTCAGGAGTTTGAAAAAGTCTCCCTCTCTTTAAAACGTAAATAAGAGCTGGTGAGTTGCTGGTCTATTTGTTCAGCCCTTCATCAGGAATTTGCTGGCATTCTACAAAATGCTATGCCAAATACTTCTCACAAATGACCTCTTGGAGCCAGGAAAGTCAAAGATCATTTATCACAGCTAACCTAAAAATCAGTGCTGCAGGGGCCTCACATCTGTCAGCTGCCTTGCAGTAACTACTTGTCTTGAAGGGATTCTGCTTTCCTGCTATTGATCTATCTTTGCACCAAACAAATACAAAAGGTACAAGCAAGACAAAAATAACAATAAGGCTTACAATTTGAAAAGGAGCCCACCAAACTGGACTTTTGCAAAAGCCCTTTGCTGTGGATACTTTTATGCTATTACTGCATTACATTTCTGTTCATTTTCCCATGATTACAAAATGTTATTCCTTAAAAAAAGAATCGGTGGTCAGGACAATTTTCTATTCCAGCGCATCTCAGTGTGGTCTGCGACAGTGCTCCACGTGGTTTGCGGGCTGGATGAAAATGCAAGTCACTAACATCCAATGCCACAGCCAAAGCCATACAAGGGAACAGACCAGCACCCTCATCCCCACCACTCGTATGACACCATACAACCAGACTGGCTCCCACATGCGCAGTATGAACTGTCAAATGCAGGAACAACAATAATGAACCTTTATAAGCAAGCTTAATTTTACTGTTGATTTTTTTAATTAAGACAGATGTAATATGAGTATTAGTTTCTTAGGAGATTTTATAACATTTTAGAATGTTTCAAATAAACATGTTCTTTTGTAGTATTGATGTTTATAATATGCAAACGTCTATACTTTGAAATGAGTCAATAATTTATTATATTTAATTAAAAATCCACAAAGTTATTACATCTAGTAAAGCAAGAGCTGTAAAATATTTATAGTTCCAATTAATTCTGGTAAGATTTTTTGTGGTGGTAAGCAAACATGGGTGGGGTAGGACTAGTCGGTTGTCCTCCAGGTCTTTTGCCCCACCTCCGTAGTCTGCAGATGAAAAAGTTTGAGAATCACTGTTCTATCAAAGATTCAAGAATATCAACTTCACCCTGGTTTATAAATAGCAATGATCTGGAAAAATCTGTGCTTGTTGTTGGGATACAAACATGCAAACGTATCGATAATTGGGATTGTGCTACGTGACAAGGTGCTGACATGTTGCTTCCTTCCATGGAATGAAATGTTTGTTGCTTTACTTCCTCCTTGAGAGATTGGTTACTGAACTTCCTGATGTGTAACCCTTGTCTATTGAAGATGATTTTTTTTGTCTGTGTCAATAAGTATCTATGCATCGTCTTTTCCAAATCAAATATCTGCACATTTTCACCCCTCGAATTAAAGTCCAGTTCCAAAGGTGTCTATTGCCTCTGGTACTTTCATTAACTGGATGTTCTTCATTAAGTGAATGTTGGCAGATTATCTGACAATGAGCTGGTAAACTTCATTGGCTGATTTTCTCCTCCCTAACCCAATGCGGTCAATTGTAGCATCTTGCGTACTGCCCCACCTCATTATCATCTAACTGAACACAAGCTGGGAAAGGAACCTGTGGTCTTCCTGGCCAACATGCCACTTACCAGCTCAACCTGATGGGCTAACATGGTTCTGTATGATTTGAGTATCAAAAAATAACTGCAAAATAAATTTATCAGCCTTCATGAAATTAACTGTAAAGGAAAAAAAAAATTATAAAGTGACATTTCCCCAGGATTTGAAGACTCAAAGGAACAGCATTAACTTCTTGGAACCAGCAGCATAGCTCAGCTGAGTGCCAATATAAAAGTAATTACAGTGCCTAATTAGAATAAGCAATCATGTAGCTGTCTTTCAAATTAAGTCAGTGAGAATATTTTTCTGTTCTCTCGAGCTACTGAAAGGATCAATTGATTATATATATGTATATATATATATATATTAACTAGTGGACAGAATGTGCAACTGGAAAATAGGCACCTTTCGATTTTAATGTCCTTTGTATGGATATAAAAGCCAACCACCCATGACTAGAATTGAGTGTTAAGTATTGGTATTGACACCATCTGTACTGTGTCTAAGACCAACCTTTTTGCTATCCTTCTGCTGACACAGATTTAGTGCCAGAAACACTCCTTACTACTCATTTATTTGAAGATTCTCTGACATTCAAATTGGGCTTCAGCCTTTCTAATGATCCTGTATTACAAGATGAACAAATGACAACAGTGCAAAATACTTGAGTTTCTCTTTAGTCAACTGGCCTTGTTGGACTCTTCCTCTAAATTACTATGTAAAAACTCCATACCAAATGATCTGTAAAACATCAGAAATCTGTCATCTGTAATATTGTGGGTCTTTCATTGACTATATATACTACTGCTTTTTTTCTTGTAACCCATATTCAATTCAATAATTAAAATTATTTTAATTAGCCATACCTAAAGTGCATCAGATATACTTTAAGTATTTTAGTTATTCAAGAATTAGGAAATCTTTTCCCAATAGATACAACTGTCATTCTTGCCTTTGATGTTGGCAGACCATGTGCTATGATATGCTTTTGGGCCAAGGCACAAATGATGGCTGGATCAGCTTAATGCCATACCACATTGAAGATGGATTGCCAACAGCATTCTAAGCAGGCCTCAGCAAGTCACCATCTTGCAAGCTTTTCCTTTCCCACTGCATCAGCATTTAGGGACAGTTGCTGTTGTGATCAAGAACAGTTTCTGTGTGGTTTATAAAATACGATCAAAAATAAAAAAGATTAAAAAAAAACAGATGGGGTTATTATTCCTGTAGAGTCCAATAACCATCTTTCAGAAATGAAGGAACAATTGGGCTCTTGAGTGATACAAGGGGTTTAGTATATGGACCATTCAAATAAAAACTGCATATTTATCCAGTCCTGAAAGATCATACAAAAGCTTCCATTGACTCAAAGGATCCGTCATCCAATTAATTTGCAGAGTCTCAATTTCACTCCAACTAGATGCCTGGCACTGGTAAGGTGAATTGGAGACTGTGTGGGACTGGTAGTGGGGGTAGGGGTTAAGTGAGAAGAGGCAGGGAATTACTTATTTGTAGAAAATTGGGGGCGGATTTTGAGAGAAAAGTTAAGAGTGAAGAATTATTTTTAAAAATTGGTTCTCAAGAAACAAGCAGTTTCCATATCCACAAAGAAATAAACTGTCTGCCCTCACAGTTGGGGAAGGCAAGAAATTGCACAATAAATGGTAAGATTCTGAGTAGTAGAGGATCAGAGAAACTTGGAACTGCATATACAGAGACTCCTAAAAGTAGAAGAACTAAGGTGGTTAAGGTGGCACGGGATCACTTTGTTAGTCAAGGCATAGAATATAAGAGCAGGAAGGTTAAGTTAGAAGTGTATGAAACACTAGTCAGGCCACAACTAGAGTACCGCATACAGTTTTGGTTACTGCATTCCAGGAAGAACGCGATTGCATTAGAGAGGGTACAGAGGGATATGAGGATTTTGCCAGGACTGGAAAATTTTAGTTATGAGGAAAGATTGGATAGTTGGGAGATGTTTGCTTTGGAACAGAGAATGCTGAGGTGAGATTTAATTAATGTGTATAAAATTCTGAAGGGCCTAGACAGAATGGATATAGGAAGTACCTGGTTATCCTTAACGGAGGGGTTAATAACATGGGGCATAGATTTAAAGTAATTGGTACAAGGATTAGAGGGGAGTTGAGAATTGTTTCCACCCCTAGGCTTGGATGGAGTCTGAAACATGCTACCTGAAAGGGTGCTAATGGCAAAAATCCACATCACATTTAAAAAACACTAGCATATGCACTTGAAGTGTCCAACCTCTCGGATGTAACACAAAGGAGTAGAACAAATCGGAAACGTTAGTTGCATCCTTCACTTGTGCATCAGTATGGCATACGGGTTAGGTGCAAAGTAGCAATGTCTGCAATTACTAATCAGATTTAGGGAGGTGATGCTGCAGTGGTATTGTCGCTGGCCTAATAATCTAGAGACCCAGGGTAATGCTCTGGGGACCTGGGTTCGAATCCTGCCATGGCATCTTTCTAAAAATCTGGAACTAAAAGTCTAATGATGACCATTGTTGCAAAAACCCATCTGGTTCCCATCTAATATTCTTACCTGGTTTGGCCTACATGTGACTCCAGACCCACAGCAATGTGGTCTGAACAAGGGCAATTAGGGATGGGCAATAAATGCTTTCTCTCAAACAGCAAACAAACATACGTCAGCTTTCATGAACATAGAAACATGGACAATTTACAACATAGAAGGTTTGGCCCATTGCATCTGTGCAATCTGAAACTACAGCTGTTGGTCTGTAGCTCTGCAGGGTAAACACTTCAAGTGCACAATGGTCATATGCTAGAAGTAGGCCTTTTAATTGTGTAGATTAACTTTGTGATAGGTTAGCTGGTGCGGAAAACTAATGTCACATTGGTACAGTGGAGGTGTTCCACAGAACAATCTTTTCCTTGAATTTTGGTTTACATCTATTATTCTGTACCAACTGTTAAAGCAGAAAGCTGTACTATTCCCTGGCACTGATACTAATCATTTCCTTGAGCATAAAAATTGCTAACAAATATAAACTTGGTTTTCTCGCTTTATTCTAGTTTTCAGTGCCACACCAAGTCAAGAGAAAAACAAATCTTTAACACTGAATATTATCTTTGTCTTGAACTTTGCTGTGCAGAAAAATCTGTAACAGTTAGAATCTTCATATGATACTAGCAACCCAAGTCCAAGGATCATTAAGTCACCATTAAAGAGCATCCAGGAATGTAATTTCATTCAACACAAATGACATTATAATTGATTCATCATGTGGTTCTGTTTACAAACACAGAAACATTTTGCAGACAAAGGCAGTGCTTCTTTCAAATGACCAGCTCAAAAAAATTACAATGTTGGCATGATTCAAAAGCAACAAAGATTCTGATGAATAGCTTAAACAAGCATTTGGAGACCATGAGTTCAATTTTCCCATGGGAGGCTGGAATTGTCAGGACCGAATCAGTGTGATATTCCACCCATCTCTCCAGGCTGCTGGGCACTGCAATTTTGCAGGGCTTTAATTGGCCTGAAGGCAGGTGTGCCACTCGCATTGGCAAATCTGACTTGGAGCTGGAAGCAGAGATTCAGCCCAATGAAATTCTCGGTTCAGTTGCCATCTTTATTTAAAGATGAAAGTCCGGTCAAAGTCCATGCTGGCAATGTTGAAGTAGCTTAAAAGTGTTGGCTGCAGTTCGGAATATAATTACCGACCTTCAAGCTTTATCTCTCTTCGCTTTTCAATATCTGAATGCTCCTCTAAAAGATGACCCAGTATCACTGAGGGTTTCTGAAATAGTCAAACCATTGCAGACTCCTTGCAGCCTTTTCTCTGTTGCCTCAGGGCCCTCTCACAACTAAACTGATGGTCTAACCAGTCTTTGCTCTGCCCCACCCCCCACGCCACTGAACGTGCCTGTACTTTCTCACGACTACAACATGTTGCCTCAACCCATCTGGAGGAGGTGCTCGTCTCAATGCAGGACTGCAGTGCCTTATCACCCTCACCTTCTTATTCTTGCAGGAGAAATGGATGCACAATGACCAGGAAATAGCTCAGACTAGATTGGGAGCCAAATGACAAGAACCATCAGGGCCATCGAGGAGTTAGCTATGAAGATAGCCAGGGTGTCTCAGCAGGAGGAAGCTGGTGATGGTGCACACAGCCATTGAAGAGGCCTATGCACACTTTTTGTGGTGGTGCTGAGAGACGGGGGGTGGTACTACGTGGCACCTTGTCCGAATGCATGCTAAGGACTAGGTGGTGTGTAAGGCCTCAGCAATGCCAGGCCTTCAGGGTCTCCAAGGCTAACTCTCATCAATTCGTCATGCCTCACACAGATCCCAGTGGTCTTAGGTTACCCCGTCCCTTTGAGGTATCCTTGGGACATCAATAGCAGACATCTGAGGATGCATGGTTATATTTGTCTACCGTACCATCCACCAACATAGGTACCAGCATCTCACAGGGTCTATGCGCACATGTAGAAACAATGGCAATAGATGAGGAGCATGGCGCTACTATATACGAGAAAGAGTCTGAGGCAGAGGCAGCTGTAGACAGGCCCCTTGGGGTGCGGAGGGGGGGACAATCAAAGTGATGCTCTGCTGGGCAGAGGGCCCAGGAAGGGCCTCAGAAGTCATAGTTTGAGGCTCAATACTTAGGGAAGCAGATGCATGGTCCCCAAGTCTTTGCAGGCTCATGTCCTGGGGCTTCAAGCGCAGAAGCTCCTCCCATGAAAGAGTGGCCAGCCTCGATAGTGTGATGGCCTGGCAGAGGATGCAGAGCACCTTATGTAGCCTGGGCCAGTCACCTCATAACTGAGCATTGATGTCCATGGAATATATGAAGCACTGAGCAGCCTGGGCAGGACACTTGCATGGGTGGCCCAATGCTGGCCAGAGAGGGTGCTAGCTGCGAGCTAGTAGCAGACTCCCTCAGGCTAATGGGAATGCTTGCCTAGGGACATGGAGGTGTTAGAGGAAGAGGAGGATCTCACAACACTTATTTCAACCTCTCCATCCTTGGCTTCCTCAGCCCCTTTGACAGAGGGCACATCTGTATGTCAGGTCCTGCTGTCCCAGATGCATGCAGTGCAGTCCTCAGTGAGGCCCCAACCAGTCCTTCTAAGAAAATCTTCGCATCCGCAAAGCCAGGGACATGAGGAGGCTGCCACTATCATTTCTGAGGACAAGGGGGGCAAAACGTAAGAGTGCCCAAATGCAGAAGGCATCGTGTCAGGTGGATCACTGTGGTGTGTTGAAGATTTCACATGCAAGTATTAACTTCTCACTATGTAATTGAATCTGTTTGTTGCAAGAATGCATTTTCTTTATAACTTTTTGTGCTAAACAGCAGCAACATTTTGCATACAAAACAATAGCTTGTCACCAGTGAAGACTGCAGGCAGTAGTGTCTCGCTCATTGACAGAGCAATCGCACAGACTGGACGTACTTTTGTCTTTCCTGTGCCAGTACGTGCCAATGCTTGCTGCATTCGCAGCCATGTGGTTAGTTCTGCTGAACCTTTGCTGGATCTGATTGTCCCTCGCAACAACGGCTTCCTAGACAGACCCTTACTGTGACTCCATGGGCCTGGCCACCTCCATGGTCACTCAGACCATCTCAGGAAGAAGGCTTCCCCTTCTGCATCACCTGCCCTTTTCTTTCCCATGCTCTGCTGATCCTCTTCCATTGAGGAAGTCAAACTTTCCTCTCTCTCCACCTATTCAAGCTTCATTTCCCCATACTGGGCCATGTTGTGCAGCATATTGCATACCATTGTCATGCGAGAAACCCTAGCAGCTGAATATTGCAGGGCACCGCCATAGAGGTCCAGGCAATGAAAGTGCATCAAGTGGGTCAGTGGATCATTTGCTGAGGGTTCTTGTCAGCATGTGACTGTCATAATCAGCCTTTTGAGTTCAGTTCATGGTGCACATGAAGAGCCAGTGTCTCAGAGGGTAACCTTTGACCCCTGGAATCCACAGACCTGGGGGTTGAGATGAAGAGATGAAAAAGGCTCAACTGGAATAATGGTGTAGAATATACGTATCATGGCAGCTTCCAGGAAAGCCTGCAGAGGCATACAGGAACTTTCTGTGCTGGTCGATGCACACCAGCTGTATATTCATGGAATGATATGCCTTTCTGCTGATAAACCTCTCTGGCCTGTCACTTGGTGCTCTGATGGTCACATGGATGCAGTCAATGAGGCCCTGCACTTCTGGGAACTCGACAATCAGGGAAAATCCAAGTGTCTTCTGAGTCTGGGAGGTCTCACCAGTGGGATCTTGACAAAAAGGGCATCTGTGACCATTGTGATGCATGTGTGTGCAGATGATTGGTTGAGCTCCGAAATGGCTTGGGAACAAAGATATTTAAGGCCACAGTTACGTTGACCGCTACTAGCAGGGCCTGGGTACGAATGCAGTGAGGTGTGAACTCCTCATTGACAAGAGCACCGATACCTTGTGACCATTTCCTTGGAGAGTTGCAGTATCCCTCAGCACTGCCTTTCCAACATGGCCAGGTAGCCTCACCTGTCCCAGTACATTCTGCACTCCGAATAGTCTCTCCTTCTCCTCCATGGCTCTGGCTCAATGGCTGTGCAATCCTGATTCCCAGACGCCCTTCCTCTCTTACCATACTGCCGCTGCGATGTCTCAACAGAGTTTTTGGAGCAAGTTCCATTTGCAGATGCACTCTACCTCTTGCCAGTAGTCTGGTTCAATGCCCTGATGCCCAAGCACTGCCAGGTGTATTTGATGCTCCGGAGATACCTTTGACCTTATTCCTGCCTCTACACCCTAACTTGATGAGCTCCTGTGACTTTTCAGCAGCTGCAAAGACACCCCTCAATCAGTTCAAACAATTCAAATGAAGTTTTACACACTTCCCTTACCTGCTGAATTGACTCAGTCACGACTAATGCATCCACTCACTGGGCATGATTGCTGGGGATTCCAGATTCCTGGCCGCCTCCATGGAAAAATTTGAAATCAAGACTCTTACTGTGGCCCCAACAAGCTTATTGGCAAAGTTCCAGTTGCCACCCCCACACAGAGGCAGGATTTCCAGCCACATGGCTCAGCTGCCATTTTTTTGTCATCCGGTCTTCATTCTTTCCTGTTTCAGAATGGGGAAATCCAGCCCTTATCTCAATGATGGTTGGGCAGTGGACTTTAGCAGACCATTTATTTAAGCTTATTTATGGAGGAGAAGGCATTATTCACATTTGAACCAAAGAGTTGTCTTAATTCCTTGGATTTTCATGGTAAAGAATGACAGAAGATGCACCTGAACCAGTGGCACCTTTTTTGGCAGGTGAGGTGAGGCTACTTACTGTACAGCCACTTAATCACTTCTTATTTTCATGCCCAGAGACCTGAAATTGCCTTGATGTCTCCCTGTTTTCCTATATCCTAAGTTTTACAATTACACCTTTATGCTCTTGAGATTTAAGGAAAACCTTTTTTATTTAAAATTGCACACATCACTGATAGTCTTAGCTGATCCCATTTTCTTGGCAGCAACCAGCTCAAATTGCACAAATTCTCACCTCTGCAAAACAGTTACATGTTTCCTCCTTAGGCAATCCATTAGGTTTCCTAGCAAAGCTGTTACTTTACCATATCAACAGGCCTTCTCACATATAGATCTTTCAATTGAACACACTGCATGTATTCCTGTATCAAAAGTTTAATGTGTGATTTAAACTTTACTAGTAATTATTTCTTAATTTAATACACTGAGTTTAATAAAGCTTGGTTAATAAAATTAGTTTTAAAGTGACAAATATTTGATATTTTGGGAGGATTAACACGGCAAAGGAATACACAATGAATGGTAGGACCCAAGGAAGCACAAAGGATCAGGGGGACCTTGGTGTACAAATCTTTAGATCCCTGAAAGGAGCAGCACAGGTAGATAAGGTGGTTAAGAAAGCATACGGGATACTTACCTTTATTAGCCGAGGCATAGAATATAAGAGCAGCAAGGTTATGTTGGATCTGTATAAAACACTAGTTAGGCCACAGCTGGAGTACTGTGTGCAGTTCTGGTCACCACACTATAGGAAGGATATGATTGCACTGGAGAGGGTGCAGCGGAGATGCACCTGGATGTTGCCTGGGCTGGAGGGATTCAGCAATGAAGAGAGACTGGATAGGCTAGGGTTGTTTTCCTTAGAGCAGAGAAAGCTGAGGGGGAACCTGATAGAGGTATATAAAATTATGAGGGGCATAGATAGGGAGATAGGAAGAAGCTTTTCACCTTAGCAGAGGTGCCAATAATCAGGGGGCATAGATTTAAGGTAAGGGGAAGGAGGTTTAGGAGGGGGTTTGAGGAAAAAATTTTTCACCCCAGGGTGGTTGGAATCTGGAACACACTGCCAGACGGGGTGGTAGAGGCAGAAACACTCACAACATTTTAGTAGTATTTAGAAGGGCACTTGAAACGTCATAGCATACAGGGCTACGGGCCAACTGCTGGAAAATGGGATTAGAATAGATAAGTGCTTCATGGCCAGCACAGACACGATGGGCCAAAGGGCCTGTTTCTAAGGGAGATGGTGCATGCTTTGATGATCACCCTGATGTGAACATTACTGCACTATGGATTCAGGTTTAATGGTTGATCATTTAAAGGCCAAAAGCTGAAGACTGTTCATTGTGACTCTGACCACTTCAAGATGCAATTTAGCTGCTCTGATTCCTCTTGCATAAATAGAATGAATGTGTTTCCGGTCTCAGGAGATTAAAATGTTAACTTTTGTCTCAGAGAACTTGAACATTTGAGAATCCGAAGAAAGATTAAACTATTTCTAGCAATTAGGATTCCCATTGTTTGGGAACTATGTTTCAAATGGGTTTGGGGTAAGGGAACAAGGTTGTAACAGCTTTACATCTCCTTCAAGCTCAAAAGCTGGGAATGATCATAAGTAAAACGTTCATGATTTAAGTGTGTTAGCGAGTTACAATGTCAATCAGGAAGATCAAACTGAAAGTAGTTCAAGGTAAATAAGCTAAACTGTACATCCAGGTATTGGAGTTTCAAACAGGAATTCTTTTCTAATTCTACTCTAATTCTGAAAACTGTAAACACAGTTTTTTTTTTTTGCTTTCCTGTCAAGAGAATGCTGTGAAGTGAAGCGATAGGGTATCTCTTTGGTACTTGCCACAACTATGCATTAGGAGTAAGATTAAAGTTGTAAGCAAGTTGATGCTGTAGGAGATGCTACAGTTTTTTTTTCTGCTCTTTAGGAAATCCATTTGCATGTTTGAAGCTGTGGGTTGGATTTTCACTACTGAGGCAGATAACTTGAACTGGAAAATTTTCTGACTTGACAGATCTGCCTTGGTTTAAAGGGCCCCATTAGGCCCAATTTTCACCCCAGGAAGGTGTGGATGGGATCGAGTCAGGCCCACTGACCCCTGAAGCAAACCCTAGGTGGCCTTGGTTCTCTGGAGCTTCATCCCAGTTGTTTTAGAATCTGTTTGGCCCTCTAGCCCCTATCCCTTACACATCAACACCCACCATGTCCTCATAATCTCCATGTCACCTTCACAGCCACTCACCAAGTATCCACCATGAGCAGACCTCAGGAGCCATTTGGAGATGAAAAAATATAAGCTCATAACAATCTCATGCACTCCTGATAGGGAAAAAAGACTCCCATTCATGAAACTCATTCAAATCTTTTAAATCTCAAGTGGTTAATTCCTTATAAAACCAAACAAAAGTTTATCAGATTCCACATCAAAGACAGGTAATCCTTTATCAACCTCTTTGAACTGTCAACCAAATAGTGAACTTGGAACTCCCTGCTGAGATAATTGTAGCTTTTGAAACTCAGCCAAGAATGCATAACGACATAATAATAGCCCTTAGGGAAATATCAACAAAGAACTCTATTGAAACTGCACAGCCAAATGATAATTCTTTCTCTAAGCTACGCCAGATGGCCTGCCAAAGCAGTCCAGCAGTTTTTTTTAAACACTCACTGACAGCTTCAACCTTTTCTTCATGTTTAATGAGCAAGGGATTTAAAGAAAATATCCTGTCATGATACTTGCATCTGCCCTTTGCAAGCATTCACCTCCATGAGATAAATTTGAGCCTCCCTCAACAAAGAAGCTACTGTAAACAAAGATCTTATTGTATATTATTTTAAAATATTCAGCACCTATAAGAAATTTGTTAATATTTGAATACACCTCTTGTTGTATAATATGAAGTTTGACAATCAAAAATAAAAGATCCCTTTCAAAGTAAAGTCATTCAACTGTCTAGCAATGGCAGGTGCAAAAACATTAAACACAGAGTTTCATTATTTCATTCACATAACCTCATCACGGATCATCAATTTATTCCACACATCTCAGTGCTCAACAGTAGATAAGGTAGTAGCAATTGCCAGGCTTATCACAGTTGCTCTCACATAACAAACAGGAGATCAGCTACTAAAGCTAAATATCAGGCAAGGGATCAATAGTGGCCAATCTGCCCCTTAAGGACTAGTATTAATTACTCCCTTTGAAACTTTGATACAATGGAGCACTAATGCAATCCTTTTGAAATGTATAATTTTTTGTCAAAAGCTTTGTTCCAACAAAAGAATGTTCCAGACACGAGCTAAAATTACACTTAATTCATTCTATGTTTTAAACACATTTTCAAACAGAGCCATGTGGTTGTTACATACAAAATACAATGTTTCATACAAAACTTAAATTCAATACATAAAAACAACTTTAATTTTGTGCAGCATAAAATTATTGGGGAGTTAAGTAGTCCAAGATCACTTTCAGTGGAAAAGAAATTGAAATTAGGCTACAGAAAGTTAGAAGGAAAACAAAAAATAAAACGTGATCACCTTACACTCTGGATCACTCTGTTGTGTCTTTCATCACATGAAGTAGATATATTCTACTGCATGTGGTGTCATGCTATTGAAGGTTGAGGTACTTTTCAAGCCTTCAAGGATTGTGGTAGCTGAAATGAGCAGTGATGTGATGCTTGGATGCAACTTTTCCTGTGGCTATACTGATTGTTCTCTTTACAATTTTTGGTCTGTACCCTGGTGACTTTAGGTAATTTCGTGCCTGTGTTCTGGCTGTGTCAGTAAAATGCTTCTCTATGTTTTGGTTCTTTCTGCTCTGGTTCTGCCCCACTTGCTAAAATCAATACTTCCTTGGATGACCACACATCCCGGTTTTGATGGGACGGTCCCAGATTTCCATTACAACCATGCCCCGACAATTTTCTCAAAATTGATCAAATTTCTCAGTTTTCACCTTTAAACTGTTACAATGAAAACAAGGCGGCAGCAAAATATTAATGCAGCCAGAATGCAAACAATGAAGCTTCAGCAGGGCTGAAGAGGGGGAGTGATCACACTGGGATGATTGACAGCTGACTCCAGGGAAACACCTCAACTGGCTTGCGCTCTAAGAAATTTCGCAAAATCTGTCCGGGCCACTCTTAGCAACTATGGTCTGGCTGATCAAGGAGGATGTGCAGCGGTGGTGCAGCTCCAGGTAAAAGTGCTCAATGAGCAGGCTGGGAAGAAACAGCTCAGTACCACACTGGAGTGACGCACAATCACACAGACTCTCATATCTCCTTAAACGTGAAATTCAATATTACCGAGAACTGGCCAATATGTCCCAGCTTTTACTTTTGAAAATTTGGTTGCCCTAATACTTTCTTATTGTTGAGGAGAAAGCCAGTTATGTTTGGCAGCACTCCAGGAAGAACCGGAGTCTAGCACTCACAGCTCACTCGGCTTTAAGCCCATTATGCTGTTTGCTGATTTATTTCAGTAAGGTACTAAATCCTCATATTTAACCTAGATACAGAAAATTCCCTCTGCACTACCATCGCAGAATCACATGCTACAACCTGAAACTTTTCTATACAGCTGCAACAAATATGATAAAGAAACATAGAAATCATGCACACAGAAGATGCCATTCAGACCACTGAGTCTGAGCCAGAATTTTTACCTCATCTGTCGGGCACGTACAAGCATAAAATGATGTGCAATGACTTCGGGCAATCGTCCCGATGTCATCGTACACTAGTGCGATATTTCGGTCGGCAGACGCACACAGAATGAGCAGCACGCTCGCCGACAATTAAAAGGCCTATTAAGGCAATTAACAAATTAATTGAATTAAATTTTTTCGCTGCCCGTCCCACCTTACAGTTGGCGGGCAGGCGAAAAGGCCAAGCGGCCTATGCATTTTTTAATGAAACCTCATCTACAGATAGGATGAGGTTTCGATCTGTCATTAAAAAAAACCTAAAAATTTTTAAACTAATTTCTAACATGTCCATGCTCAGGTGACAGAGTCACATGAGGGGACATGTTATTTAACACCTTAAAATGCTTTACTTTTTTACATATATCTTCATCTCCCTGGGGCAACTCAGTGCCTCAGAGATATTCCTGCACGCACTTGCATGCATACGTGAACTTGTGCACTCACCCTCCTGCTCCCTCCCACACAGGCAGTTGAGCACTGCAGCACATATTTCAAGCTAGGAGGGCCTTAATTGGCCTGCCAGCCTGAAATCGCAGTCCAGCCCCAATTGTGGGCGGCGGTTGGATTCCCAACCACTCCTGCCCACCCGACGAAGTAAGAATTCTGGCCATAGGGCTATTCAGCCTAAGCCATTTTCCAGCACTTGGACAATAGCCCTGTACGATAGAGCACTTCAATGTACTTTTATAGAAACATGTCATAGAAGGAAGCCATTTTGCCCACCGTGTCTGTGTCTGAAAAAGAGCTATACAGCTTAATCCTACCTTCCAGCTCTAGGTCTATAGCCATGCACCTGCATACCCATGTGTTTTTTTTAATATCATGAGGGTGTCTACTTCTTTCAGGTGATGAGCTCCAGACCCCTAGTACCCTCTGGATTGAAAAAAAAATCACCTCCCCTCTAATCCTTCTACCAATTACTTTAAATCTATGCCCCCAGTTATGCTAACCTCTCTGCTAAGAGATATAGGTCCTTCCTATCCACATTCTCTTGGCCCCTCATTATTTTGTACAATATAATATAATTATATAATTTATATCCTATAATTTTACAGGCCCCTCAATTAAATCTCCCTTCAGACTTCTCTGTTCCAAAGAAAACAATCCTCACCTATCCAATCTTTCCTCATAACTAAAATTCTCCATTCCTTGCAACTTCCCTGTAAATCTCCACTGTACCCTCTCTAGTGTGATCACATCAAGCCTGTAATGCAGTGACCAGAACTGTATGCAATATTCTAGCTGTTGTCTAACACAGTTCTAACAAAACTACCTGCTCTTATATTCCATGCCTTGGCCAATAAAGGATTATGCAGTATGCTTTTATGACCAACTTACCTACCTGCCCTGCTATCTTCATGGACTTGTGAGCATCCATTCCAAGTTTCCTCTGTTCTACACCACACACAATCCTATCATTTATTGTGTAATCCCTTGTCTTGTTTGTCCTCCCCAAATGCAATTATCTCACACTTAGCTGGACTGAATTCCATTTGCCATGTCTCTGCCCACCTGACCAGTCCATTGAAATCATCTTGTAATCTACAGCTTTCTTCTTCACTATCAATCACACAGCAATTTTCCTATCATCTACAAAATTCTTCGTCATGAGCCCACATTTAAGTGTAAAACATTGGTATATACAACATACTGGGACCCAGAACTGAGTTCTGTGGAACTCCACTGGAAACAGCCTTCCACTCACAAAAGCAGCCGGCGATCATTACCCTTTGCTTCATACTACTCAGCCTAGTTAATCAGACACAACCTTAACAAATCCATGCAAACTGCCCTTGATAGGGCCCTAGCCCAAGGCATGGACCAAAGTGGAGGGTATTGAGTCATTTACATGATACTGAATGAGTTAAGGATTTATTATTTACCTACATTATTAAAATCCATCAAATGCTTTAAGATACACCCAGGTGTGCATACAAAAGGCAAGAGATGAAGACTAGTATATTGCAATGCCCATTACAGCTCAATTTATAGATCTAGTTACTTCAGAAATCACTACCTTTCAATCTCCTTTTCTAACGACAGGAAAGGACTGCCACAGTGCAGCACTGAAGCTTAATTGAAGGAGACAGGTGGAGCAACTGAAGTGTGACTGGTCTTTATCAAACACATGGATGGTTCATAATGGGCAGAGTCCTGAAATCCTAAAGAATTTGAGCAGCTAGAATCTCATATCTCATCTAAAGAAAACAGAAGGAAGAACCTGTATAATTATTAAATTATTAGAAAAATTAATCAAAAATATATTACCTTTTGTGGCTAGTAACAAAAAATTGGATGGATTGTTGCACTACTTGCCAAAACCAGTTTTTTCATGGTGCACAGAAGATATTTTGACAAGGTATAGTACCATTTTTGGAATCTCATTATTGATAAGTTTCTCAGTCTTATTTTATTCCTAGCAGGAGATTTAATGCCATAAACATCTGCATTAAGTGCTGGAAAAACTTAGCAGGTCTGGCAGCATCTGGGGAACAGAAGTGTTGACTTGAAACATTAACTCTGTTTCTCTCTCCACAGATGCTGCCAGATGCACTGAATTTTTCCAGTGTTTTCTGGGTTTAGTTCAGATTTACAGTATCTGCAGCATTTTGCTTTTATTCTGCATTCTGACATTCAGCACAACTGACCTTCAAAGCCTTTGTATTCAGTGCATTTATGTGATTAACATTTTCTCAAGCGTAAGAATGTAAATTAATTCTTCAAAGCGTAAAGGTAAATTTGAGAGCTGCAAATTTTAATTTCTCTTGTATGCACTTTTGTATATTTTTTTAAAATGCCAAGTGGTGAGTAACAAATGTGAACATAAACCCCACCTCAAGTATGGGCTTACTAAGTCTTTGAAAAAGGTTCGTGCTTTGCACTGTCGCTCCAGAAGAAAAAAACACATACACATGCCATGAATGTTTTCGCCCCACTACCAAAAACTTGTCTAGACTATGCCCTTGGCTCTTTGAACAAGTTGGATTAAACCCCTAATAAACAGTGTTGTCAAGTCTTCCAACTGGTATAATTTCACAATTGTTAGTTTAGAATAAAAAAAGTAGCCTGTACAGGATTTTTTCATGTGATGGATTTAAATCAATGAAGCATGCTTACTGCAGGTAATTTGAACATGTATAAAAACAAATTATTGTAAATCAAATCAATCAAAAAGTTGGTTAGGTTTCAGAGATCCTGAATCTTTAGATTAGCACTTTAGGATTCCTACCTGTCAAGTAAAGACAGTAATTTTTAATGTAAGTAAGTATAGAATTCAAGGTTATAATGTTTTGAAGAGAAATGTCCTTATTTATGCAAAAAATTACCACTCCATAAGTAATGTAGGTTTGAAGCTTTCCTAGTCAGTCTTGCATGCAATTGGGCTTACATGTCACAGAACAATTTTTGAACTATGTTTATTGGCATGTTCACCTAAAGCAGTGATGGCAAAATGTAAAACTGCTATTCAAGAAAAGAGGGAGAGAGTAAACAGGGAACTACAGGCTTGTTAGTCTGATACCACTCATTGGGAAATGCTAGAATCTATTATTAGGTTAAAAAGATACTTAGAAAATCATAATATAATTTGCAGAGTCAACATAGACTTATGAAAGGGAAATCACATCTGACAATTTGATTAGAATTTTTTGAGGAGGTAACTAACGGCAAATAAAGGGAAGCCTGCTGATATAGTGTATTTGGATTTCCAAAGGACATTTGACAAAATTATAAAAGGTTATTACACATAATAAGTAGTCATGGGGTCGGGGATAATATTAGCACGGAGAGAGGATCGTTAATGGTCAGAAAGCAGAGAATAGGAATAAACAGGGCACTTTCAAGTTGGCATGCTGTGACTAGTTGGGTGCCACCAGGCCCAGTATTAGAGCCTCAGCTGTTTAAAATACATATTATTGACTTGGACAAAAGAAGAGAGTAATGCACCCCAGTTTGTTGGCAATACAAAACTAGGTGGGACAGTAAGCTGCAAGGAGGACACACAAAAGTTGCAAAGGGATAACGATGGGTTAAGTGATTGGGCAATAAGGTGTCAGATAGAGTATGTTGTGGGGAATTTAAGGTTATTCACTTTGGTAAGAGCAAAATGGAATATTTTTTAAATTGTGAGAGCCTATTAAATGTTGATATGTTAGATATTTATTCTTGTACAAGAAACAAAGAAAGTTAGCATGCAGGTACAGCAAACAAATAGGAAGGCAAATGACATGTTGGTCTTTATTGCAAGTGGCTGGAGTATAAGAGTAAAGAAATCTTGCTACAGTTGTAAAGAGCTTTGGCACACAGTTTTGGCCTGCTTATCCAAGGAAGGATTAAACTCGTCTTGAAGACAGTGCAGAGAAGGTTCACTAGATTGGTTCCTGTGATGAGTGAGTTTTCCTATAGTGAGAGGCTGAGTAACTTGGGCCCATACTCTCTGGAATTCAGAAGAATGTGACGTGATCACATTGAAGCATAAAAGATTCTGAGGGGGCTTGACAGAGCAGTCATGGAAAGGTTGCTTCCCTGGTTGGAGAGCCTAGAACTAGTGGGAATAATCTTAGGATAAGGGGTCAATATTTTAAGACTGAGAAGCGGAGCCATTTTTTAACTCAGAGGATTGTGAATCTTTGAAATTCTCCCCAGAGAACTGTGGATGCTTAGTTGTTGAGTATAGTGAAGATTGAGATTGATAAGGCATATGGGTGATCAGGTGGAAATGTGGAATAAAAGGTTAAAATTCAGCCATGATATTGAATGACAGAGCAGGCTCAAGGGGGCTTAGTAGGTTATTCCAACTCCTACTACTTATGTTCTTGCTTTCAAAAGACAAACAGAACATCTTTTAGCTGTTATCTAATGCTCTGTTCAAGTTAACTCTCATGCGCATTAATCTCAACATTTTGTTTTCAAAGCAAAATTGTAACATAGCTACCATTTCTGACCAAAAAGGAATGGCGCCTGAGAATAACCTTGTGCGTGTGCCAGTCAAGAGAAGGTGGGTATACTAAGCTGAAAGCAGTTCACTCACCTAGATCACTGATTGTTAATAACATAAATTATTTGAGTGAAAGAAGCATAAGCTCACAACAGCTTCAAAGTTTATAAGGTTTACCATTAATTTTCTCTCAAATATAGCTGATGTCAATGCATATATTTCTGTCCCTAAAGTCAATTTATAGTAATTGAATAATTAAGTTCCAGATAAAGCAAAATCATCCTTTTCCAGTGTATATGAACTTTTCAAGCTCTTTGTCATTTATTTTCAGTAATATTTCATTATTCATTCAAGCTAATTCATTCAATAACCTAAAACTAAATCCATCTGGAACATAGAACTATTCCATGAGCTTGGTCACACAATATAAATGGCCTTCCTCTTGCACTTTCTTTGTTACTATAACTCTTGCTTTGTCCTTACATTACTAAAATGCAAGTTGCCAGCTAATGAATTCCTGATAAGGTTTTGTGGGAATCCATGGATAGTGAAGCAAATTCCAGTCATGAACCTTTAAGCCATATATTACTTTACCACAACCAAAATGAGAAAGACATGTAAATGAGCACTGTACTTGAGTTTCACTGTTGTTCTTTGCCCTAGGCTGTTCACTTTATCTGAGACATTTCTGTATTTTCTACAAGTATGCACTAAAGTTAGTGAAAAAACTCCCAAGTTAAAACCGCACTATTATAAGCATATCTAAACTTTCACTGCTGCAGACATTATATTTGGTGCTTGTATTGTTATCCATGCCAATGAAAGCTGTTCTCTTAAACTCGAAGCCATTAAGTGCTCAACTGAGGAAATTGGCTTTAACTTATTAAAAGGATATATTCAATATTAATCTTGCCATTGTGTCTACAAAAAGCTAATGTAAAGGCAAACAAATGTGTTTCATTTTCCATGTAAAACAAACAGCAGCAAAAATGCACATCATTGATAAGACCCGAAGACTATGGGGAATAAAGAATTATAATCTATAAAAAGACTTACTTATTCCATGCGTGTCGAAGTTTTTTAGAACTGTACTGTGTGAAACGATCTGCAAGGAAGAGAGATACATTAAGTGGTTTTCCACAATAGATTATTTAACTTAATCACTGAATCACAATCTTGAAAATTAATGCAGAATTTAGGATTAGATTAGGAAATGTACATGAGAAGTTCATATCAGCAATCCTGTTCATTTGCAAAAATATTTATAAAGCAATATAATTAAAGCATTTACACAATCGCCATATGTGATGAGAAGACACTGGACATGAAACATCAGATTTTTCCCTGCATCTGCAAATGCATTCAGTACTTTTAATTATCTGAGGTACTTACCATCATCTCTCATTCTCTATGCAAATCTGATTAATTTATTCTGCAGAATTTGCCTGAGCAGATGTAGTTGGATCATTAAATCAGGGCTGCGCATTAATGTTCCCACAACTTTTACATTTGTTTATTCTTCTCTCAACTTTTACTACCCAAAATCTGGTACTTTACAGAAAATGATTTGTGTTCACTGTAATATCAGTTGATAGCTAACTATGTTAATGACTTTGTAAGGGCTCTACTGTATAAATATCTAACATGTAGCCCAAGCCTCTGATATTACTTAGTTCCAATCTACACTAAAAATAAACTACTAAATTGCATTAGTAGAGGGATAGAGTGTGAATCGTGAGAAGTTCTATTTCTGCTTTTGACCCTGGCCAGACCCCAATTAGACTAATGAGTGCTAATTCATTCACCCAATCATGAAAAGGATATTACGCCTCTTGCAAGGCTAAGTTTGACAAAGACAGCTCCAATGTTGAACAGTAAGTTATGACAATAGATTAAGGAAGTTAGTCTGTTTTCTGTGGAAAAGTGATACTATTGAAGTTTTCAAAAATATGAATGACAAGGTGCGATAAATTTGACGCAGGTAAATCTTCACCCAACAACGGAATTAGTTAGTCACTGAAATTGAATATACTCAAGACACAACTATGTGGTGTCTGGACAGAACACATGTTGAGGAATAAAATGACAGAGTAGGTACTTGAGGCTAAATCAACAGGAACTGACTTGTTAGGCCTTCACTTTAAATCTATTCGCAGGATATTAAATCTGGCCAGGATATTCACAGGATATTAAAACCTATCCATAGTTGCCCTCAGATGCTGTTGGTGGGCTTTTTCTTTAAATGTTGCAATCCTTGTGGTGATAGGGCTCTCTTGATTGGTTAAATATGAAACATTCCAGGATATTAACCAGCCACAATAAAGGAACAGCAATATATGTCCAAGTCAAGGCGGTATGTGACATAGAAACTGCTGGGACTCTAGCGACATTAATGCTCTTGTTCTTCAGAGCAGCAGAGCTGGGAGGGGCCGTCAAAAACAAACTTGCCAAATTGCTGTAGTGCATCCAGTAGTGTATTCTGCAACTACAGTGTCCCCCAAAGCCTGTCCACTATCTACAAGGCACAAGTCAGGAGTGTGATGGAATACTCCCCACTTGCCTGGATGAGTGCAGCTCCCACAACATTCAAGAAGCTTGACACCATCCAGGACAAAGCAGCCCACTTGACTGAATCACAGAATCACAGTGCAGAAGAGGCTCTTCGGCCCATCAAGTTAGCACCGACACATGAGAAACACCTGACCTACCTAACTAATCCCATTTGGCCCATAGCCTTGAATGTTATGATGTGCCAAGTGCTCATCCAGGCACTTTTTACAGGATATGAGGCAACCCGCCTACACCACCCTCTCATGCAGCGCATTTCCAGACCGTCACAACCCTCTGGGTAAAAAAGTTTTTCCTCACATCCCCCCTAAACCTCCTGCCCCTCAATTTGAACTTATGGACCCTAGTGACTGACCCTTCAACTAAGGGGAACAGCTGCTCCCTATCCACCCCCCCTCATAATCTTGTACACCTTGATCAGGTTGCCACTCTGACTTCTCTGCTCAAAGGAAAACAAACCAAGTCTATCCAACCTCTCGTCATAACTTAAAGGTTTCATCTCAGGCAACATCCTGGTGAATCTCCTCTGCACCCCCTCCAGTGCAATCACATCCTTCCTATAATGTGGCGACCAGAATTGCACACAGATACGGCCTCACCAAGGTTCTGTACAACTCCAACATGACCTCCCTATTTTTGTAATCTATGCCTCGATTGATAAAAGTAAGTGTCTCATATGCCTATTTCACCACCCCACTAACATGCACCTCCACCTTCAGAGATCTATGGACACACACGCCAAGGTCTCTTTGTTCCTCAGAACTTGCTAGTGCCATGCCGTTCATTGAATACTTCCTTATCAAATTACTCCTTCCAAAGTGTATCACCTCACACTTTTCAGGCTTAAATTCCAACTGCCACTTATCTGCCCATTTGACCATCCCATCTATATCTTCCTGTAGCCCAAGACACTCAACCTCACTGTTAACCAAAAACAGAATTACCTGGAAAAACTCAGCAGGTCTGGCAGCATCGGCGGAGAAGAAAAAAACTGACGTTTCGAGTCCTCGTGACCCTTCGACAGAACTAGGTGAATCCAAGGAGAGGGGTGAAATATAAGCTGGTTTAAGGTGGGTGGGTGGGGTGGGGGGGGGGGGGGGGGGGGGGTGGGGGTGGGTGTGGGGGGAGAGAAGTGGAAGGGGGTGGTGTGGTTGTAGGGACAAGCAAGCAGTGATAGGAGCATATAATCAAAAGATGTCACAGACAAAAGAACAAAAGAACACAGAGGTGTTGAAGTTGGTGATATTAAGTAAATGAATGTGCTAATTAAGAATGGATGGTAGGGCACTCAAGGTATAGCTCTAGTGGGGGTGGGGAGAGTATAAAAAATTTAAAAATAATGGAAATAGGTGGGAAAAGAAAAAGCTATATAAATTGTTGGAAAAAACAGAAGGAAAGGGGAAGAAACAGAAAGGGGGTGGGGATGGAGGAGGGAGTCCAAAACCTAAAGTTGTTGAATTCAATATTTAGTCCGGAAGGCTGTAAAGTGCCTAGTCGGAAGATGAGGTGCTGTTCCTCCAGTTTGCGTTGGGCTTCACTGGAACAATGCAGCAAGCCAAGGACAAACATATGGGCAAGAGAGCAGGGTGGAGTGTTAAAATGGCAAGCGACAGGGAGGTTTGGGTCATTCTTGTGGACAGACCGCAGGTGTTCTGCAAAGCGGTCGCCCAGTTTACGTTTGGTCTCTCCAATGTAGAGGAGACCGCATTGGGAGCAACAAATGCAGTAGACTAAGTTGGGGGAAATGCAAGTGAAATGCTGCTTCACTTGAAAGGAGTGTTTGAGCACTTGGACGGTGAGGAGAGAGGAAGTGAAGGGGCAGGTGTTATATCTTTTGCGTGGGCATGGGGAGATGCCATAGGTGGGGGTTGAGGAGTAGGGGATGATGGAGGAGTGGACCAGGGTGTCCCGGAGGGAACAATCCCTATGGAATGCCGCCAGGGGGGTGAAGGGAAGATGTGTTTGGTGGTGACATCATACAGGAGTTGGCAGAAATGACGGAGGATGATTCTTTGAATGTGGAGGCTGGTGGGGTGATAAGTGAGGACAAGGGGGACCCTATCATGTTTCTGGAAGGGAGGAGAAAGCATAAGGGCGGATGCGCGGGAGATGGGCCGGACACGGTTGAGGGCCCTGTCAACGACCGTGGGTGGAAAACCTCCGTTAAGGAAGGAGGAGGACACGTTAGAGGTACTGTTTTGGAAGGTAGCATCATCAGAACAGATGCGATGGAGGCGAAGGAACTGAGAGAATGGGATGGAGTCCTTACAGGAAGCAGGGTGTGAGGAGCTGTAGTCGAGGTAGCTGTGGGAGTCGGTAGGCTTGTAATGGATATTGGTGGACAGTCTATCACCAGAGATTGAGACAGAGAGGTCAAGGAAGGGAAGGGAAGTGTCAGAGATGGACCACACGAAAATGATGGAGCGGTGGAAATTGGAAGCAAAATTAATAAATTTTTCCAAGTCCCAATGAGAGCATGAAGCAGCACCGAAGTAATCATCGATGTACCGGAGAAAGAGTTGTGGAAGGGGGCCGGAGTAGGACTGGAACAAGGAATGTTTCACATACCCCATAAAGAGACAGGCATAGCTGGGGTCCATGCGGGTACCCATAGCCACACCTTTTATTTGGAGGAAGTGAGAGGAATTGAAGGAGAAATTGTTCAGTGTGAGAACAGATTCAGCCAGACGGAGGAGAGTAGTGGTGGATGGGGATTGTTCAGGCTCTGTTCGAGGAAGAAGCTAAGGGCCCTCAGACCATCCTGGTGGGGGATGGAGGTGTAGAGGGATCGGACATCCATGGTGAAGAGGAAGCGGTTGGGGCCAGGGAACTGGAAATTGTTGATGTGACGTAAGGTGTCAGAGGAAACACGGATGTAGGTGGGAAGGGACTGAACAAGGGGAGAGAGAAGGGAGTCAAGATAACGAGAAATGAGTTCCATGTGGCAGGAGCAAGCTGACATGATCAGTCTACCGGGACAGTTCTGTTTGTGGATTTCGGGTAGGAGGTAGAAGTGGGCCGTCCGAGGTTGGGCAACTATCAGGTTGGAAGCTGTGGGAGGAAGATCCCCAGATTTGATGAGGTCAGTGACAGTCCTGGAAACAATGGCTTGATGTTCAGTGGTGGGGTCATGGTCCAGGGAGAGGTAGGAGGAAGTGTCTGCAAGTTGACGCTCAGCCTCCGCGAGGTAGAGGTCAGTGCGCCAGACAACAACAGCACCACCCTTGTCAGCAGGTTTGATGACAATGTCAGGGTTGGACCTGAGAGAACGGAGTGCAGTAATTTCAGAGAGAGAGAGATTAGAATGGGTGAGAGGAGCAGAGAAATTGAGACGACTAATGTCTCACCGACAGTTCTCAATGAAAAGATCAAGAGAAGGTAAGAATCCAGAGGGAGGGGTCCTGGTGGAGGGAGAATATTGGAGGTGGGTAAACGGATCCGTTGAATGGGGAGAGGACTCCTGCCCAAAGAAGTGAGCCCGGAGACGAAGACGGCGGAAGAAAAGTTCAGCATCGTGCCGAGCCCAAAATTAATTGAGATGAGGCATAAGGGTGTGAAACTCAGTCCTTTGCTAAGCACTGAATGTTCAGCGTCGGAGAGGGGAAAGTCAGGGGGTATAGTGAATACACGGCTGGGGCTGGGATTGGAAGACGGGGTGGGGACGGAGGGACAGGCAGCTGTGGAGTGTCTTAGATGGGTGTTGGTGTTGATGAGTTGTTGGAGCTTGCGTTCCTTAGCACTCGAGAGAAAGAGAAAAAGTTTCTTGTTGAGGCGTCGGATGAGCCGAAGAATAAAATGAAACTGGAGGCACGCGCAGCTTTGAAAAAGGGTACGGCGGTGCTGCTGGAGGGAGAGGTCGAGTGTGTTCATATGGCGGCGTATGGCACTGAGTGTGGATTTCAGAATGTGACGGGAACAGCAGTCCGAGAAACGTTTTATGTCCCGGAGATACCTGTAATCCTGGGTGGGTTCGAAACATGAGGGGTGGAATTTCAGTTGAAATCCACGTGGTTTAAGTCAGAGACAGAGACAGTCACTGAGAAAGGAGATATGGCTGTGAAAGCGGGTTTTAGTAAACACCTTGTCAAACACCAGGAGAGAAATGGAAAGCAATGAAGGTGAACAAGGCAAAAGAGAGATACGGAAATCTCGTCGCAGAGACGAACAAAACTTCTTCAAGGTAGGCATTTCTTGAAGAGGAGTGGCAGTCAATTAAACACAGATAAAAACAAAAAACTGTGGATGCTGGAAATCCAAAACAAAAATAAAATTACCTGGAAAAACTCAGCAGGTCTGGCAGCATCGGCAGAGGAGAAAAGAGTTGACATTTCGAGGCCTCATGACCATTCAACAGAACTAGGTGAATCCAAGGAGAGGGGTGAAATATAAGCTGGTTGAAGGTGTTGGGGGGGGGGGGGGGGGTGGCGGTGGTGTGTGTGTGGAGAAGTGGAGGGGAGTGGTGTGGTGGTTGTAGGGACAAGCAAGCCAAGTGATAGGAGCAGATAATCAAAAGATGTCACAGACAAAAGAACACAGAGGTGTTGAAGTTGGTGATATTATCTAAACAAACGTGCTAATTAAGAATGGATGGTAGGGCACTCAAGGTATAGCTCTGTTAACCACCCGGCCAATCTTTGTGTCATCCGCAAACTTACTAATCCTTTCCCCCCACACAGTCATCCCTGTCGTTTATATAAATGACGAATAATAGGGGACCCAGCACAGATCCCTGTGGGATGCCACTGGACACAGGCTTCCAGTCACTAAAACAGCCTTCTGTCATCACCCTCTGTCTCCTACAACTGAGCCAATTTTGAATCTACCTTATCAAATTACCCTGTATCCCATGTGCATTTGCCTTCTTTATAAGTCTCCCATGTGGGACCTTGTCAAAGGCTTTGCTGAAATCCTGCACTTTCTGTACTCCATTAATGCCTCTGCTGATTTGCTGCCCTTGCACCTGCTAAAAGCCTTTCTTTTCCTTCTCATTGTATCCTGAATATCTCTGGTCATCCATGGTTCTCTGGGCTTGTTACTCCTTTCTAGGGTCCAATTACTCCCTCCCTCACCTGACCTTTAGTGGGTCCATCTTTACTGAATCCCTGACCTTTGACATTGAGACCCTAGAAGGTCCCCCACTGCTCCTCTGTAGATTTCCCCACAAGTAGCTGTTCTCAGTTTTCCTTGGCCAGATCCTGCCTTACTTTACTAAAATTCACTCTCCCCCAATCCAAAATATTTTTTTGCAACTTGTCTATTTCTTTGTCCATAACAAACTTAAACTGTACCATGTTGTGGTCACTATCATTAAAACGCTCCCCCACCACCACCTGAGCCACCTGTCCGACTTCATTCCCCAGGAGTAGGTCCAGCAATGCGCTGTCCCTTGTTGAACCCTCTACATACTGACCTAAAAAGATCCCCCTGTACACATTTCAAGAAATCAACTCCATCCAAGCCCTTAACACTATGTTTATCCCAATTAATGTTGAGAAAGTTGAAATCACTAATATAATTACCATATTGTTATTATTTTTACACAACTCCACAAATTGTACGTATATCTGCTCCTCAATTTCTCACTGTCTATCTGGGGGTCTATAATAAACACCTAACAATGTGGCTGCCCCTTTTTTATTCCTAAGATCTACCCACAAAGCTTCATTCGATGCCCCCTCCAAGATATCATCTCTCCTTACTGCAGTAACTAGTTGGCACCCCATTCAGTCCCTCCATCACTGACGCACAGTAGCAGCAGAGTACCATCTATGAGATGCAGGGCAGGAACTTGCCAAGGCTCCTTAGACTGCATCTTCCAAACCCATGACCACTACCATCTAGACGGACAAGGGCAGCAGACAGATGGAAACTTCACCAACTGGAACTACCCCCCCAAGCCACTCATCATCTTGTCTTAGAAATATATCACCATTCCTTGACTGTTGCTGGGTCAAAATCCTGGAACTCTCTCCCAAACAGCACTGTGGGTGTACCCACATCACATGGACTGCAGTGGTTCAAGGAGGCAGCTCACCATCACCTACTCAAGGTCAATTATGGATGGGCAATAAATGCTGGCTTAGCCAGTGTTGCCAATATCCAATTAATGACATCCAATAAATTAATTTTACCAAGTGGAGGCGGAGATGGATTTTGATTTCAGTGGCGGGCTGCTATCAAGTGGGCTGCTCTGTACTGGATGTGCTGAGCTTCTTAAAACTGTTGCAGCTGCACTGATAGATGCGACCAGACTAGTGGCAAGTAATCCATTAAACCCCTGCATTGAGTCTTGTAGATGGTGGAAAGTTTTTAAAGGACATAGGAAGCAAGTCACTCAGCACAGAACACCCAACCTCTCAGCCTTGCTCTTGTAAGCACGATGTTGACATGACTCGTCATGTCTGACTTTTAGTCAATGACGATCTCAATGTCAAAGGTCAGGGATTCAGTAAAGATGGACCCACTAAAGGTCAGGTGAGGGAGGGAGTAATTGAGCTTTATCTTGTTTGGGATGGTCATAACCTGGAATTTATGTAGTGCAAAAGTTACCTGCTAGTTGTCAGCCCACGACTTCATGCTGTTCAGGTTCTAGTAAAGACTAGCATAGGCTATTCGTTATCAGAGGTACTGTGAATGGAGCTGAATACTATGGAAATGTAAATTAACTGCCCGACAACTGACCCTAGCTTCCATTTCTTCCTTGAATGAAGGCCCATTCCATCTCCGTCACCATTTCTAGAGATAGGCCCAATGTCTGCTACAAATGCACAGACTCTCATAGCTACCTGCACTACACTTCCTCCCACCCGACTTCAAGCAAAGATTCTAGTCTATTCTCCCAGTTTCTCTGTTTCTGACACATCTGTTCGGATGATGCCACCTTCCATACCAGTGTTTTCAACAAGTCTTCCTTTATCTCCAACCAAGATTTCCAAATCACCCCATCCCCATGGTACTGCGTCAATTTTCCAGCTGATGTACAGGATACTCATCGAGCTAGAAGGCAATCGGAAAACTGTGGTGGGCTCTCAATAGCAAGCCAGACTGACATTGGAACCAGAGACACCATTCAATTGGGAAGATACCACTACAATAAATGACCACAACCACATCAGTGCCTGCTACTGTGTGGGCGCGCATTCGAGTGTACGTGTGCTTGAGTGTTTGAGTGTGTGCGTGTGCATGGCTGTGCGCATGCGTTCTTGAGTGTGTGCGCATGTGTGCAAGGTTTGGGGGGAGGGGGCGTGGCTTGGGGGTGATTCCCCCTCCTATCCAACAACCTTGACCCTTTTGGCTCTTATCCTTTTATGGCCTATAATTGTGAATTGAGGCACCCTTGTGCCACCCTACATACTTATACAAACATACGAACATAAGAATTAAGAACATGAGCAGGCCGATAGCAGAACTGCTGATATTTCAGTGCTGGAAGGCCAACTATTGGCCCCCCAGGCCCGGGAGCAAGCCCGTCATCCTTAATTGGACAGCGCTCCCAGAAACGGTCACTTATTTGGTCATCTCCTCCAAAATCTCCCTTGAGCTGTATCCAGCTTCATCATTCACATTTCATCCTGAAGTCACAGTTGGGGCCCAGTCACGAAAATTCTACCCATTTACTCTGCTCATCTCTGCACAGATGCTGCCTGAACTGCTGAATATTTACAGCATTTTTTGCTTCTATTTCAGATTTCCAGTATTTTGTTTTTGCATTAGTACAGCCAAACATCTACTAAGCCTGCTGGATCCAATTGCCCTGGATTATTTCCTCGAGTGATGCTACTGGTACAAAGTACATCACTAATAAGTGTTTTACAAATTAAAATTTACTTGCTTATGCATATTTTAGATGAACTATCAATAATTTAAGAAATATTTGTTTGTGGGACAAATTTGTCTCTATTTAAAGTAAATTTACTTAATCGAATCAAATGCTACACCAAAGAAACAAGACATTCAGTTCAGTCCATTAACTGTAAGTTGGTGTTTCACCCCACATGAGGCATCTAGTTCAATTCCACTGATTTGCTTGCTCCTTGTACTCTTTAATTTTCCTTTTTTCAAGCAATGATCTAATTTCATTTTAAAAGAATTCAAGGGCTCTGCTTCAACAAGTTCATGGGAAAGAATTTCACACACAGACCTAACCACAGCCTCACTCCCCCCACCCACCCACAGTGTTGTTAGGGGGTTCCAGGGTTTTGACCCAGTGACAGTGAAGGAAGGGCGATATATTTCCAAGTCAGGATGGTGAGTTACTTGGAGGGGAATTTCCTGGTGTTGTCCCCATCTGTCTGCTGCCCTTGTCCTAGATGTTAGTGGTCCTGGATTTGGAAGGTGCTGTCTAAAGACCCTTGATGAATTCCTGCGGTGTATCTTGTAGATGGTACACTGCTGCCACTGTGCGTCGGTGATGGAGGGTGTGAATGTTCCTGGATGTGGTGTCAATCAAGCGGGCTGCTTTGTCGTGGACGGTATCCAGCTTCTCCAAGTTGTAGGAGCTGCACTCATCCAGGCAAGTGGGGAGTATTACATCATACTCCTGACTTGCGCCTTGTAGATGGTGGACAGGCTTTGCGGAATGAGGTGGTGAGTCATTCGTCGCACGATTCCTATCCTCTGATCTGCTCTTGTAGCCATAGTATTTACATGGCTAGTCCAGTTCAGTTTCTGGTCAATGGTAAACCCCAGGATGTTGATAGTGGGGGATTCAGTGATCGTAATGCTTTTGAACGTCAAGGGGCGATGGCTGGATTCTCTCTTGATGGAGACGGTCATTGCCTGGCACTTGTGTGGCACGAATGTTACTTGCCACTTGTCAGCCCAAGCCTGGATATTGTCCAGGTCTTGCTACATTTGGACATGGACTGCTTCAGTATCTGAGTCGTCATGAATGGTGCTGAACATGGTGCAATCATCAGCGAACATCCCCACTTCTGACCTTATGATGGAAGGAAGGTCATTGATGAAGCAGCTGAAGGGGTTGGGCCGACGACACTACCCTGAAGAACTCCTGCAGTGACATCCTGGAGCTGAGATGACTGACCTCCAACAACCATAACCATCTTCCTTTGTGCTAGGTATGACTCCAACCAGCGGAGTGTTTTCCCTCCGATTCTCACTGACTCCAGTTTTGCTCGGGCTCCTTGATGCCACACTTGGTCAAATGCTGCTTTGACTTCAAAGGCAGTCACTCTCACCTCATGAGTTCAGCTCTTTTGTTCATTTTTAAACCAAGGCTGCAATGAGGTCAAGAGCTGAGTGGCTCTGGCGGAACCCAAACTGGGCATCAATGAGCAGGTTATTGCTAAGCCACTGCCGGTCAACTGTTGATGACCCCTTCCATTGCATAACTGATGATGGACCGATGGGGCGGTAATTGGCCGGGTTGGATTTGTCCTGCTTTTTGTGTACAGTACATACCTGGGCAATTTTGCACAGATGCCAGTGTTGCAGCTTGGCTATGGGCACAACAAATTCTGGAGCACAAGTCATCAGTACTATTGCTGGAATATTGTCAGGGCCCATAGCCTTTGCAGTATCCAGTGCCTGCAGCCGTTTCTTGATATCATGTGGAATGAATCCAATTGGCTGAAGACTGGCATCTTTGATGCTGGGGACCTACGGAGGAGGCCGGGATCGATCATCCACTCGGCATTTATGGCTGAAGATTGTTGCAAGTGCTTCAGCCTGATCTTTTGCACTGCTGTGCTGGGTTCCTCCATCATTGAGGATGGGGATGTTTGTGGCGCCTCCTCATCCAGTGAGTTGTTTAATTGCCCACCACCATTCACAACTGGATCTTATAGGTTTCAATAAAATAACCTCTCATTCTTCTAAACACCAATGAGCATGTGCCCAATCTGCTCAGTCTTTCCTCAAGACAACCTCTCCATCCCTGGAATCAGCTTAGTGAGCCTTCCATGAACTGTTTCCAATGCAAGTTTATCCCTCCTTAAGTAAGGAAACTAAAACTGCATGCTTTTCTCCAGATGTGGTCTCATCAATACCCTGTACAGTGTAGCAAGACTTAACTATTTTTATACTCAATCCCCCTTGCCATAAAGGCCAATATTTCATTTGCCTTCCTAATTACTGGCTATACCTACATGCTGACCTTTTGCGATTCATGTACAAAGACACCCAGATCCCTCTGTACTACAGCATTCTGCAGTCTCACTCCATTTAACTAATATTCTGCTTTTCTATTTTTTCCTGTCAATGTGGTCAACCTCACAATTTCCCACATTATATTCCATATGACAAATTTTAGTCCACTCACTTTAGCTATCTATATATGTTTAAAGACTCTTTGTACCCTTCTAACAGCATGCTTTCCTACCTTTGTATCATCAGCAAATTTGTCTATAATACAGTTGATCCCTCATTCAAGTCATTAGCATAGATCATAATTATATGAGGCCCCAGCACTGCTCCCTGTGGCACTCCACTGGTTACAGCTTGCCAACCTGAAAATGACCCATTTATCCTGACACTCTGTTTCTGTTGGTTAGCCAATGCTCTATCGATGCTAATATATTACCCCCAACACCATTAGCTGTTTTCTTGTGCAGCAATCTTTTATGTGGCACCTTATATTCAATTTACCCATTTTATGGAAATCCAAATACACTTCATGTACTGGCTTCCCTTTGTCCACCTTGCTTGTTACATCTTCAAAGAATTCTAATAAATTTGTCAAACAGGGTTTTTCCTTTCATAAAGCCATGTTGACTCTGTCTGATTGTATGATGATCTTAATAATATATTTATGAACATACGAATTAGGAGCAGGAGTAGGAGTAGGCCATGGCTGTTCTGATTGTGGCCTCAACTCCACATTCCACCTATCCCTGCTAACTAGTGAATCCCCTGTTAGTCAAGAATCTATCTACCTCTGCCTCAAAAATATTCATTAACCCTGCCTCCACTGCTCCCTGGGGGGATTCATGACCCTCAGAAAAAAAATTCTTCTTATCTCCGTATTAAATGGGAGACCTCTTACTTTTAAACTGTGTTCCCTAGTTCTGGTCTCTTCCACAATGGGAAACATCCTTCCAGCATCCACTCTGCCAAGTCCTCTCAAGATCTTATATGTTTCATTAAGATTACCTCTCTATCTTCAAAACTCAAATAGATATAGGCTCAGCCTATCCAATCTTTCCTCATAAGATTATCCTCCATCCCCCATCAGGTCATGTGAACTTTCTCTGAATTGCATCTAATGCATTTATATATCTTTTCTTAAATCAAGAGACCAAAACTGTACACAGTGATCAAGATGTGGCCTCACCAACATGCTATACAACTGTAGCAAAACATCCCTACTTTTATATTCCAGTCCCCATGCAATAAGTGCCAATGTTCCATTTGCCTTCCTAATCACTTGCTGTACCTAACTTTTCCTGATTCGTCTACCAGGACACCCAGATCCTTCTGTAACTCAGAGTTCTGCAATTTCTCTCCATTTAAGTAACATGCTGCTTTACTATTCCTCCTCTCAAAGTGGACAAGTTCACATTTCCCCACATTATACTCCATCTGCCAAACTTTTGCCCACTCACTTAACCTGTCTTAAGTTTAAAACACTAATCTTAAATACACTCCTTTCTCCCTCAAACTGTGTTATGACATGGCAGATGATGTGTGCCAGGTGGATCAAATCCACGAGGGAAACGCGATCACAATGATTTTGTAATTTGTATTTTATTTCGAGATGCGTGCCCTAAATTCAGTAGTAATAAGTCGGCCAAGACTCTCAAGACTTTTTTACAAGCTAAATTAAACATATTAACAAAATAAAAGGTTTCAAGCACATACATAAGTCTACAAATTTTTACTATACTAACTCCTACAACCCCTAATTAATCTGGCTTCCAGTTACATCCCCATTTAAACAGTAAACAAAAAAATAGATTTCAAATAGATTCCAGCCAGTAACACAATACCCTGGACAGTTGAATTCAAAATGGCTTTTCCCAGCTTCGGTTTCTGTCGACAGCAGCTTAAAGCACAAATACTGGAGGCTTTTCATACTTCTGGTAGATCTTACAATGACTTCCTAACACATAACCTCAATCTCCTTTATACATGTTTTCCTCTTTTAATGCAACACTGTTCCCATATGTCTTTGGAACTTTATTTTTCTCATAATAATAATCTTTTTGTTGTGCTCATGTAATCAGTAACATTTGGGGAGAATAAACACACTGCTTGGCCTAGCTTCTCTGGCTAGGTGTAACATCTGACCATCTCCTTGAAATTCAAACTACCCTGATTTATTTAAAAATGCAAATCCTCCTCCCCTCACATTCTAAAATTTCAGCCATGTTTACATAATTAGCACTTCAAATCCTAGCTTCTTTTGATGAGTCAAAGCCCCCCGAGCAGCTGTTTCCAATTCAACTAAATCACACACACATACGCACGAACCCCACTATTAACGCAATTTTACAATAAATCACAATAATATGAGAATTATTATATTTTTTGTGACACCAGAATGTGAAATTCAATCATATTATGATCACTGCTACCTAGGGGCACCATCACTATGAGGTCATTAGTTAATTTTGTTTAATTGCACATTACCAGATCCAGTATAGCCTGCTCCCTGGTTGGTGCTAAAACGTGCTGTTCTAAGAAACTGTCCCGAACACACTATGAACTCATCATCCAGGCCATCTTTGTCAATCTGATTTGTCCAATCTATATGTAAATTAAAATCACCCATAATTATTGCTGTACCTTTCTCACATGCCCCATTATTTCTTCATGTATATCCCATCCTACAGTGTGGTTACTGTTAGGGGGCCTATAAACCACTCACACAAGTGACTTCTCTTTACTATTTCTCACCTCTGCCCAAACTGAATCGACATTTTCATTGCCAGAACCAGGGTAATTTCTCTCTATTGTACCACTGTCATCCTTAATTAACAGAGCTACCCTACCACCTTTTCCTAGCTTCCTGTCATTCCTAAATGTCATGTACCCTTGAATGTTCAGGTCCCAGTCTTTATCATCCTGCAACCATATCTCTGTAATAGCTATCAGATTATATACATTTATTTCCATTTGTGCTGTCAATTATCTGTTTTGTTACATTCAGATACAAACTCTTTAGTTCTGTCTTTTTAGTTTTTGGAACCTCTAGCCTTATCTACTGGTGCACTCTAAGGTTCGTATACTGTCTCTTATTGCCATGCTCTGATCATCATTTACCTTATTCCTAAATTGCTCTTTTGCCTTGTCTTCTCTATTTAATTTATCACATCTTGCCAAGCTTGATCCCTTTGCCCCACTATTTATTTTCTAAAAATCCCGCTACTACTTCCTTAATAATTTAGAGTTGTAACATTTGTGATTTTCCAATCTGCTGGGACCTTTTCAGGATCAAGGTAATTTTGGAAGATTGCAACCAATGCATCCACTATCTCTGCAGCTACTTCTTCTAACACCCCAGGATGCAGGCCATCGGCTCCAGGGGACTTGTCAGCCTTTCATCCCATTAGTTTTCCCAGCATTTTTCCTCTAATTATTATGATTGCTTTAAGTTCTTCTCTTCTTTTTGTCTCTTCATTTTCAACTACTCTTGGACAAGGATGGGCCAGAAATCAGAGTTCTTAACTGGGGGGCGAAGGCCCAATTTTAACAAGGACAGATATGATTTGGACAGAGTGGACTGGAAGCAGCTACTTTTAGATAAATCTGCATTACAGCATTGGGACTCATTCAGGAAGGAAATAGGGAGAGTACAGGGCCAACATATTCCAGTAAAGATAACGGGTGGGACCAATAAATCCAGGGAACCCTGGATGTCGACGGATATACAGGATTGGATAAAGAGAAAAAGGGAGGTTTATGGCAGATACAAGGGCTCAGAACAGCCTAGGGGAGTACAGACTGTGTAGGGGGGAAACTCAAAAAGGAAGTTAGGAGAGCAAAAGGGAGCATAAGCAAACATTGGCAGGTAAAATAAAGGAAAATCCAAAGTTATTTTACAAGTACATTAAGAGTAAGAGGATAAATAGGGAAAGAGTAGGGCCCATTAATGACCATAGTGGTAATTTGTGTGTGGAGCTGGAAGAAGTAGGTCGGGTTCTAAATGAATACTTTGCGTTGGTGTTCACAAGTGAGAAGGACAAAGTGGGTATGGAAATCAGGCAGAAGGACTGTGATATATTTAAAGAAATTAGCATAGAAAGGGAGGAGGTTCTAATTGGTCTGGCAGGCTTAAAAGTAGATAAATCTCCAGGCCCAGATGAAATGTATCCCAGGCTGTTGAGTGAGGCAAGGGACGAGCTAGCAGGGGTGCTGGCAATGATTTTCAATACCTCTCTGGCCACAGGAGAGGTGCCAGAGGACTGGGAGGGCAGCCAAAGTGGTACCGTTATTCAAGAAGGGAGGAAAGGATAAACCAGGGAACTACAGGCCAATCAGTCTAACCTCAGTGGTGGGGAAACTATTGGAAGCAATTCTGAGGGACAGAATTAATCTACACTTGGGGAGGAAGGGATTAATCAAGGACAGTCAGCATGGTTTTGTTAAGGGGAGGTCATGTGTTACCAATTTGATTGAATTTTTCAATGAGGTGACCAGGTGTGTAGATGAGGGCAATGCATTTGACGTAGCCTACTTGGACTTCAGCAAGGCTTTTGATAAGGTCCCACATGGGAGACTGATAACAAAGGTAAGAACCCATGGGATCCAAGGCAATTTGGCAAATCGGATCCAGAATTGGCTGAGTGGCAGGAAGCAGAGGATGATGGTCGAGGGGTGTTTTTGTGACTGGATGCCTATGTCTGGTGGGGCTCCACAGGGATCGGTGTTGGGTCCCTTGCTGTTTGTGGTATATATAAACGATTTAGACTTGAAAGTAGGAGGGTTGACCAATATGTTCATGGATGACATGAAAATTGTTGCGTGATAAATAGCGAGGAGGATAGCCTTAGATTACAGGAGGATCTAGATGGGCTGATCAGTGGCAAATAGAAGTTAATCTGGATTAGTGTGAGGTAATGCGCTTGGGCAGGACAAACAAGGCACGGGAATACATGATGAATGGTAGGACCATGGGAAGTACCGAGGATCAGAGGGACCTTGGTGTGTATGTCCACCGGTCCCTTAAGGTAGCGGGACAGGTAGATAAGGCAGTTAAGAAGGCATATGGGATACTTGCCTTTATTAGCCGAGGCATAGAATATAAGAGCAGGGAGATTATGCTGAAACTGTATAAAACGCTGGTTAGGCCACAGATAGAGTATTGCATGCAGTTCTGGAATCCACATTATAGGAAGGATGTGATTGCACTGGAGAGAGTGCAGAGGAGATTTACCAGGATGTTGCCTGGGCTGGAGAGTTTTAGTTATGAGGAGATAGTGAATAGACTGGGATTATTTTCCCTGGAGCAGAGGAGATTGAGGGGGGACATGATTGAGCTGTATAAATTATGAGGAGCATAGATAGGGTAGGCAGGAAGGAACTTTTCCCCTTGGTGGAGGGATCAATGACCAGGGGGCATAAATTTAAGGAGGCTTAGAGGGGACGTGAGGGAGAATTTTTTCACCCAGTGGGTGGTGGAAGTCTGGAACACACTGCCTGCAAGGGTGGTAGAAGCATATAACATTTAAGAAGTATCTGGATGTGCACTTGCAATGCCATGGCATACAAGGCTATGGGCCTGGTGCTGGAAAATGGGATTAGAATAGCTAGGTACTTGTTTGACCGGTGCAGACTCAATGGGCCGAAAGGCCTTTTCTGTGCTGTAGACCTCTATGACTCTAGGGATGTTTTTTGTGTCATCTACTGTGAAGACAGATAGATGATGCATGTTCAAAGTGGATGGCATTTCCTTGTTTCCCATTATTAATTCCCCAGTCTCACCGTTGAAGAGGCCAACATTTAATTTAGCTATTCTTACCCTTTTTAAAGGTAGTAGAAGCTTTTAGTGTCTGTTTTGGTATCTTGCTAGTTTCCTCAAATACTCCCAATTTATTGTTTTTGTTTAGTCATTCTTTGCTGGTTTCTAAATTTCCCAATCTCCTAGTCAACCACTAAACTTTGCAGCATTGTATGCCTGCTCTTTCAATTTAATATCATCTTTAATTCCCTTTTAGCTGGCCATGGATGGTGCATCATTCTCATAGGATCTTTCTTCCTCAGTGGAATATATCTTTGTTGAGATTTATGAAATAAGCCCTTAAATGTATACCACTCCTTCTCTACTGTCTTACCTTGACCTTTGTTCCCTGTCCAGTTTAGCAAACTCTGTCTTCATACCCTTTAAATTGCCTTTATCTAAGTTCAAGACACTCGTTTGAGACGCACATTTCTCACCCTCAAATTGAATGTGAAGTTCACGTTATTATTGATTTTCTGTTTTGGAAGCTGGTGAGGGTGCTGGGTCTTCAAAGGAATGCAGTCAGAGCCACGTTTGTGGCATCATGAGTGGCTCAGCTGTACAGAACGGGAGTAAGAAGAAAGCAAGAGGAGTAGTCATAGGTGATTAATTGGTTAGGGGAGCAGATAGGCGGTTCTGTGGCCACAGACATGGCTCCAGGATGGTGTGTTGCCTCCCTGGTGCCAGGGCCAAAGATGTCACAGAGCGGCTGCAGGACATTCTTCTAAGGGAGGGTGAACAGCTAGAGGTCATGGTCCACATCGGTACCAATGACTTAGGTAGAAACGGGGGGGTGTGGCCCTGCGATCAGAATTTAGGGAGCTAGGTAGTAAATTAGCAAGGATTTCAAATGTAGTAATCTCCTGGTTACTCTCAGGGCTGTGTGCCAGTGAGTACAGAAATAGGAGGATAAGGCAGATGAATGGGTGGCTGGAAAGATGATGTGCAGGAAGGAGGGTTTTAGATTCCTGGGACACTGGGACTGGCTCTGGGGAAGATGGCACCTGCACGAGCTAGACAGGTTGCACCTGAACAGAGCTGGCACTAGGTTCCTTGCGGGGCATTTTGCTAGTGCTGTTGGGAGGGCTTTAAATTAACTTGGCAGGGGTATGGGAACCAAGAAAAAGTATTAGCGTGGAATACCAGGGTGCAAAAAATAGTGGGAGGGACAGATAGCACTAGTATAGAGATTAGTAAGTTAATAGGTAAAGTTGGGGTGAGGGAAAAAGTAGCAAAATCTAAATCAGGGTTATCATGCATGTATGTGAATGCACGGAGTAAATACAACCGGGGAGTTACAGGTGCAGATTGCCATGTGGAAGTATGATGTTGTGGCAAAAACAATCACCTGGCTCAAGGAAGGGCAGAACTGGGTGTTAAATATTCCCGGTTACAAGGTGTTCAGAAAAGATAGGAATGGAAAGAAAGGAGGAGGGGTGACAGTATTGGTTAAGGAGAGCATTGCAGTACGGCAGAAAGAGGATGTCCCAGAGGGTTCAAGGACAGAATCAATTTGGCTAGAGCTAAGGATAAAAACGGGTTCAGTTATATTGCTCGGTGTAGTCTATAGACCGCCAATTAGTGAGAAGGATGTAGAAGAACTAATCTGCAGGAAAATTGCAGAGAGATGCAAGCATTATAGAGTAGTTATAATAATTTAATTATCTGAATGTAGACTGGGACAGTGGTAGCGTAAAGGGCGGGCAGGGACAAAAGTTCCTTGATTGTGTTCAGGAGAATTTTCTATAGCAGTATGCGTCCAATCCAACAAAAAAAGATTCACTGTTGAACCTGGTTCTTCGAAATGAGGTGGGCCAAGTAGATCAAGTATTAGCGGGGGTAACATTTAGGAGACAGTGATCACTGTATTGTATGTTTTAGGATGATGATAGAAACGGACGATAGGCAATCCAGAGTAAAAATAATTAACCGGACAAGAGCTGACTTCGAAGGGGCAAGAACGGAGCTGGGTCAGATAGACTGGAATGAAGGATTGGCGGGAAAAACTGTAGCTGAATAATGGGCTACCTTCAAAAAAGAATTGGTTCGGACACAGTCAACATATATTCCATGGAAAGGGAAAAGTAGGGCAAACAAATCCAGAGCTCCCTGGGTGAAAAGGAGATAGAAATTAAGATAAAGAAAAAGTGTGCTTATGACAGGTGTCAAGTAGAAAACACAATTGAGAACTAAGAGGAATACAGAAAGCTCAGAGGGGAGGTGAAAAAGCATATTAGAGAAGCTAAGAGGGATTATGAGAAAAGACTGGCAGCCAACATAAAGGGGAGTCCCAAAGTCTTCTATAGGTATATAAATAGTAAAAGAGTGGTAAAAGGAGGAGTAGGGCAGATTAGGGACCGAAAAGGGAATTTACACATTGACGAAGGGGCCACGGCTGAGCTATTAAATGAATACTTTGCATCCGTCTTTACTAAGGAAGTAGATGCTACCCAAGCCATAGTAACAGACGAGGAAACTCTGTCACTAGAAGGGTTCAAAATTGATAAGGAGGGAATGTTGAATAGTCTGTTGGTACTTAAAGTTGATAAAGCACACGGACTGGACAAGATACATACAAGGATATTGTAGGAAGTGAGAGTAGAAATTTCAGGGCAATCGCTATAATTTTTCTGACTTCCCTAGACTCAGGGGAGGTGCCAGAATACTGGATAATTGCAAACATTACACCCTTGCCAAAAAAGGTGGTAATAATGAGCCCAGCAATTATAGACCAGTCGGTTTAACTTCAGTGGTGGGCAAGAGCAAGGTTCTAGAAACAATTATTCGGGATAGAATTAGTAGTCACATGGAAAAAATATGGGCTGATAAGGAAGAGCCAGCATGGATTTCTAAAGGGGTAATCTTGTTTAACTAATATGGAGTTTTCTTAAGAGGTAACAGGAAAGGTTGATGAGGATAATGCTGTTGATGTGGTGTACATGGACTTTCAAAAGGCATTTGATCGCGTGCCACACAACAGACATGTGAGAGGAGTTATTGCTTATGGAATAAAAGGGACAGTAGCAACATGGATACAATATGGCTGAAAAATTGGAAGCAGAGTGTAATGGTCAATGGATATTTTTCGGTCTGGAGGAGGTTTGTAGTGGAATTCCCCAGGGGTTGGTATTGGAACCCTTCCTTTTCCTGATATATATTAATGATGTAGATCTTGGTGTGCAGGGCACAATTTCAAAGTTTGCCGATGATACGAAGATTAGGAGCGTTGTGAACTGTGAGGAGGATTGTGTAGAACTTCAAAAGGACATAGACAAGTCGGTGGAATGGGAAGATAGATGGCAGATCAAGTTCAATGCAGGAGAAGTGTGAGGTGATGCTTTTTTGTAGAAAGAACATGGGCAGACAATATAAAATAAGGGCGTAAAAAAAGGGGGTGCAGGAGCAGAAATACCTGGGTGTATATGTGCACAGATCATTGAAGGAGGCAGGACAGGTGGAGAGAGTAGTTAATTAAGCATACGGTATGTTAATAAGGGCATAGAGTACAAGAGCAAAAAGGTTATGCTGAATTTGTAGAAGACATCCGTTAGACTTCAGCTGGAGTATTGTGCCACATAATAGGAAGGATGTGAACACATTGGAGAGAGTGCAGAAGAGGTTTATAAGAATGGTTCCAGGGATGAGAAACTTTGGCTGTGAGGATAAATTGGAGAGGTTGGAATTGTTCTCTTTGGAGAGAAGGCAGCTAAGAGGAGATTTGATAGAAATGTTCAAAATCGTGAGGAGGCTGGACAGAGTAGATAGAGAGAAGCTGTACCCACTCGTAAAAGGATCAAGAATGAAAGGGCACAGGTTTAAAGTGATTTGCAAAAGAAGCAAATGTGACATGAGAAAAATCTTTTTCATACAAGTGGTTCGTGTCTGGAATGCACTGCCTAGAATTGTGGTGAAGGCAGGTTAAATCGAGGCACTCAAGAGGGCATTAGATGATTATTTGAATAGAAACAACGTGCAGGGGTATGGGGAAAAGGCAGGGCAATGGCACTAGGTCATAATGCTCATTTGGAGAACCAGTGCAGACCTGATGGGCCGAATGGCCTCCTTCTGTGCTGTTAAAATTCTGTCATTCTATCATTTTTGCCTAGAAGATCCTTTCCTATGAGATCATTGATCAATCCTGTCTTATTACAGGTCATCAGGTCTAAAACACCCTGCTCCCTGGTTGGTTCCAGTACATAATTGTTCTAAGAAACTGTCCCAAATGCACTCATGAACTCATTCCCCAGGTTACTTTTGACAATTTGATTCATCTAATCTATAAGATGATTAAAATTTCCCACGATTATTGCAAATTCCTTTCTTACAAGCCTCCATTATTTCTTGCTTTATACACTGCCCGACAAGGTAGCTACTGTTAGGAGGCCTATAAACTACTCCCATAAGCCAATTCTTTCCTTTGTTTTTTTTAAGTCCACCCAAACTGATTCTACATGTTATGATATGGCAGGTGGTATTTGCCAGGCTGACCAAATCCACAAGGCAAACTTGGCTACACTATCACAATAATTTTGCAATTTGTATTTATTACGAGAAGCCTTATGCACTGAAGTCAGAAGTAATGAGTTCACTACTACCTTTAGAGATTTTAAAGGTCAAATTATAACATTAACAAAAGGAGAAAAAACTTACACAAACAGGATTACAGTTACACAGTTATAACAGTTCCCAAAATTTCTACTTCAACAGCCTAAACTGATTCCAAATTTATAAAGTCATCCAGCAATATTACCACAAGCATCCACTGGACAGTGGACTTCCACAGGCTTTTAACACAACTTTGGTTACTGGAACAGCAACTTTCTGCAGGGTAGGTAGAGGGTTTTCCACCAGTCTGTATCGCACAGTGACCTTTCAAGATCTCACATGGCCATACCTCACACAGCCTTCTATCCTTCTTTAAATATAGCTTATCCCCTTTTGATTTGTAAATCCCATTGTTTCCACTTGTCTATAGAAGTTACTTTAAAATCTTTCATATTATTATGGCCAGCAATCCTGAAAAAAGTCAACCTTGCCCTATTTATCTTGCCAGTTATAAACATTTTCCAGGTCCCTTTGAAAATCAAACACTTCTCCACTTATCTAAAAATGCAAATTTCATTCACATCGTCTCGGCTGAGACCTCACCCTAGTTTCCTCATCTTCATTTCAAATGCTTGTTTTACAACTCACTTCTTTGATAATTTAAGCCTTACAGTCTAATCATCTCTAGTTTAATTAAATTAGCCACACAAAGAACCATGCACACATAAGCCTGCTTTAAATATCCCATAATAATATTAGGAAAAATATAATTTGACACTTCCATCCTTATTTTAATTTTAAAAGATGGTTTCAATACCTCAGTCCATGTCACATTGTTTAATATAGTTATCTACATACATAAAACTACTACCCTACTAGATGCATGCATTAACATAATAATATATATACAAATCCTTTGCTTCAGAGGTCATTTCAGTCCAGTGTCCCTGTTTCAAATGCCTAATTTCCTTTGAACTTTAAACTCTTGACAATGTATCTGCAATTAAATTTTCTTGTTCAACCATATGTATAATCTGTAAATTAAATGGTGCAGTAATAAAATTCATCTGAACAGTCTTGCACTTCGGTCTCGAAATATGTCCAGAAATTTTAAAAGATTGTGGTCTGTACAAACAGTTGTTTCTGAAGAATTGCTTGCACCATAAACCTCACAATACTGCAAAACACCAGACCTCAGGCGGAATTTTCCCAGAATTGCTCTCAGTGCGGTAGCGGGCGGTTAAAACGGAGTCCTACCTGCTGAAGAAATTGGCGGGTTTTCACACTGTATCATCCCAAGCCGTCTCATTATTTATTCATTCCTGGGAAACATGCAGTTTCATAGTGGGCGGGCTCTCATTCGCCTGCCCACCATCACCCCGACTGCCACCTTTAAAAGGCAGCTGCCAGAGAAGCGGTCATTGCCACCAGCTAACCACCACTGCCCAGGAGACATGGCCAGCAAAGGGAAAAAAAAAACTGCAGCTGCCCTGCCCCCCCCAACTTCAGCAACGGTTCCCTTGAGTGACTGCTGGATACTGCGGAGGCCTGTCGGGATGTGATCTACCCCCGCTCTGGCCGCAGGATGGGCAGCAAAGTCAGCAACACAGTTTGGGAGGCGGTGGCAGTGGTGGTCAGTGCAAACACCCTGCTGAGGAGGACAGCCATCCAGTGTCACAAAAGGATGAATGACTTCCACCATTCCGCCAGCGCAAGTCACTCTTTTCATTACTCCCAGCTCTCACACTCAAAACCCATCACACATCCACAGGGCCCTCACCATTCACTATTTCACACACACTATCATTGTCCTCATCCCATCCATGGGACTACTCACCACCCACACAGGCCAGGCACACTTATCATCTGGCTCGGCAGGTACACTCTCCCCATCTCTATCCACACGGGACAAACTGGCACACAACATGAGGGAAAGGTCACAGACAGGTGGAGGGATACAGGGATCAAAGCTCTGAGAGCATTTGAAAACAGAATCATCCCACTGGCCAGCGATGACCAGGACTAGTCCTGTGCTGACTGTGAGGTTGATGCTGCTTTACCAAATGAGGATCCATCAGACAACCATGCAGTGAGTGATGTGTCCTCTTTCACAGGCCACTAATTATCTACCCTTGCTTTCGCAGGCACATCTACCAAACAGCCGACAGAGTCCATGACCCAGGGCCTCCGATCAAGCCCCAAAGAAACCTCTGAAGGGGAATCTGAAGGCACCCTCCTTGAAGTCCCATCACAGCGCTCACCTATACCCCCCAACAGCGCAGAGACACACACCTCAGTGGGCCCTAGCTTTAGAGTAACCTCAGGATCACAATCTGGTAAGCACATCACACTGTCTGATCCATTGCAGGTGGTGGCAGGGACTTTCCAGGCCCACGGCACCCGGAGGAGTGCTGGAGGCCAGAACGTTGCTGAGTCCGAGTCAGATGATGAACCTCTGGTCGGCCATGTCACAGTTTCTGTAACTGCAAAGGCAAGCTCGGGAACATCAGACAGGGATGTCTGTTGCACTCCTCAGATTGCATGGCATGATGGAGGAGTCCATCAGTCTTCATGCTGAGGTGATTGCGCCAGCATTGCAATGCACCGAGGTCAACTCTACTAGGATGGCGGCTGCCATGGAGACGTCGGTCCAGGACGTCACTGCTGCACGGGCTTAACTCATCACTGGTGCCATAGTTGGCCTCCAATAATGTGTACATGAGAGGGGTGCTGTGCAGCTCGATTTCGCTCCAGCTACCAGTTCTACTCACGGTGTCAGCCAGGGGCCCTCGGGGACCCATAGGGAGGATGATCAGCAGGTGCACACTCCGGGGCCATTGATTCAGGTGACTATGGGAGTGGCCGGCCCATCTGACTCCCCTCTTCCTATGACCTCCACAGCTCCACCTTCACAGGCTGAGGTGTCACACAGCAGGACCCCAAAAAGCAAGCCAGTGCCCACCAAGTCTCAGCCCTCCAGAGAACGCCTGCCAAAGTCACAGACAGGGCGCCACAGTCAGCAGGCTGCCTCTACCTCTGCTGTGGATGTCCAGGGAGCACCAAGACATAGCAGCAGGGCTAGGGAAGTTAAGTAAAAATAGTTGCACAGCCTGGCCACGAGTGTTAATCATTTGTACATATTGTTCACTATTGTTAATAAATTCCAGAGAATGTCTCCCTGCTTTTGGCTCCTTGTTCTGATGAGCAGTGTTCTTGTCACTCAGATGTGAAACCTTTCTGCACAAGATAAAAGGCAGGTGTCTCAGTCCAGGGCCTCTTCCCTGTGCTCTGTGCAGCTTTCAGAGCACAGTGATGGTCCAGACGCTCACTCCCTGGATGCATTGCTGATGCCTGCACCTCGACGGTGCTGGTAATTGCTGCCAGAATGTCGTGGGCAAGCGCCACAGAGTTTTCTTATTCTCTCTGTGTGCTCTCAGCTCCTTTAAGGTGGGGCTGGCTCCCATCACACCAGCATCTGCGACCAGCTCTGCACCAGCTCCTGAAGGGCTGAGGTACTGAAGGCGGACATAGCACCAGATGCGTCTAAAGTTTCATGGCTGCATCTCTGAGATGGCCCTGATCATGGAGCGCAAGCGAGCTGCCCTTGGCCAGACAGGAGTCAGACAGACAGTCTCAGAGCCTATATGAAGATCTATGGAGTGTCCTCACCGCATGCCATCATCATCCTCCTGCGATTGAGTGACTGTTAGGGCCTTCACTGCATCTCCATGACACGAGCATTCTCACAGAGGGTATTGGCACTGCCTTAAGCCAGACTGGAGTCAAACGTTCACAACTGCAAAGTGAGGATCTGCGGAGACACCTCACTGCATGTCGTCATCATCCTCCACAAATCTGGCAGCTATGAGGGCCTCCCGAGCACACCTGCCTCATCTAGCTAGTGCGAGAGCCTCATCCCCGTCATCATCACCACCGAGGACCCCCTCACCCTCATCCCCGTTGGAGTCATCCTCATCCAAGGAGACCTCCAGCTCCATCCTCCTTAGACAGTTCATCTCCCCATTGGAATGCCAGGTTGTAATGGGCACGGCAGACAACGATGATGCGTGACACCCTCTATGGACTGTATTGCAGGGCTCCACCAGATCAGTCCAGGCTGCGGAACCGCATCTTCAGCATTCCAGTGATCTGTTTCACCAAGTTGCGAGCTGCAGCATGAGCCTGCATAGCGTTGCTCTGCTGCAGTCCGAGGCCGCTGCACGGGTGTCATCAGCCATGGCCTCTGCAGGTAGCCCTTGTCCCCAGGGAACTAACCCTGCAGCCTCTATGAACCCTGGAAGACTGCAGGGATCTGCGAGTGACTCAGGATGTAGGCATCATGCACACTCCCTGGAAGCCGTGCGTGCACCTGCAGGATGCGTTTCTGGTGGTCTCGCATACCAGCTGCACATTCAGTGAGTGGAAGCCCTTGTGGTTGATGAAGCCCACCCAGTGTAGTGACAAAGACCTGAGCGCCACATGAGTGCAGTCAATCACACCCTGCACCTGTGGGAATCCCGAGAACAGGGCAAATCCAATTGCCTTTGCATCCTGGCTGTCCCAGACCTGGGCGAAATGCACAAAGCTGTTTGCCATGGAGAAGATGGCATCCGTGAACTCATGGATGCATTTGTGGGTGGGGGATTGTGAAATCCCACAGAGGTCGCCTGTGGAACCCTGAAAGGAGTCACTGGCATAGAAATCGAGCACCATGGTCACTTTCACAGCCACTGGCAGTGGATGCCCTCCATGTCCCCTTGGCACCAAGTCCTGCAGTAAGTGGCAGATGTGAGCCACTAGCTCCCTAGACATGCGTAGTCATCAGCAACACTGGTTCTCAGTCACCTGCAGAAATGGCAGGCGGCGTCTATAGACCCTGGGTGTCGCTTGGTGCTGACCAGCCACAGCTCGCTGTTGCTCCTGGGCAGCATGTGTGGTGCCCCTTCATGAGATTGCTGCTCCTGCCTTTGTGCAGCCAGCAGTCTCAGTCGCTCTCTACTCAGTCTCCTATGGTCTCAGTAGGCCATCAGGCATACAGCTAGATCACCAGGATCATGTTCCTGATGTGGTCCTCCTGCAGCATGTAAGAGAGAGAGAGAGAGAGACATGGTTATCATTGCTGTACTTAGCACCTTTCCTGGCCCTGTGTGACCGTCCCTTAACGCTTCTCTGAGAGTGCTGGTCACCCCTTGGATGGCCAGAGATGAGTGCACTGTATGACTGCCCTGTCAACCTGTGACACTGGGGACACTCATCCAATCTGGGATGCTGAGATTCCAAGAGGCTGTAAGCACCTCCAGCAATGACTGCTACATGGCCAGCGTTGGCGAGGAGATTGTATAACATGTGCACTCCAACTGCTCCGTGATCCAATAAAGTGGTGGCAGACTTGAAGTCTGTGCCGGGGGGTTGGTGGGGGTGGTTAAGGTATGGTGCGCTTGGTGGCCTTTGCTGCCTCCACATTGCTTGCGTGGGCGAGCAGGCTACAAGTCCAACCCCAATCATATCATTGTGGCTGTGTCTGATCTGTCTCAGTTGCAGAGGCATGGTCACTTTATACAGGTGTCCATAATGCATGGCCACTTCCCTCGCTTACCCTGCCCCCCCCACCCCACCTCGATTGCCTGTGCACAGGTTGTAGTGCCAGGGCAGCACTTGACCCACCCCCTTCCAACAACGGTCACCTCTGAGGCTGGCCAGCACTTGCCCCCACCCCCTGGCTCCCCTGAGGCCTGTAAACAACAGGCGAGCTGTGCTGCTCACTCACCTCAGTTCCCCCAAAGTGAAGGTCAGCCACCAAGTGCACGTTGCCTGTACACTGTTGTGAAACACATCGGAATGCTTTCCCAGCAACATGGATGGATGATATGGCCTTTTAATTATATGCTGATGTATTATAATTAAAAGCAGATCGCCGTAGGCGGGCTGAGCGGACGATCGCGACCTGCCTTCACGCCGTCATGAAGCAGGTCGCACCATATTTTCCGCGCACACCTCCTATCACGCCCACTGACAGCAGGCTCAGAATATTCCCCCCCTAGTGTCTCTTTTTCGATGATTATCTTTTCTGATTACATTCAGCTTCCATAAAAAATATCCTATTGGCTTTTCGATTTCTGTTCCATCTTCTTGTAATAATCTGACACCAATACCCAAATCACTTGCATCAATTGCCAATTTAAACCGCTTGGCATAATTAGGTGCTGCCAAAACTGGTGTAGTCGTCAACACAGTTTTTAAACTGTCAAATGCATTCTGACACACCTGTGTTCACTGAAATTTCTTGTTCTTTTTTAGTAGTACAGTCAATGGGGCAACCACACTGCTAAAATTTGGTACAAACTTCCTGTAAAATCCACTCATGCCCAGAAATCTCAAAACCTCCTGTTTTGCTGTTGTTCAATGGTATGGCCTAAGTATTTAACTTGTACTTTTGCAAATTCACACTTTTGCAAGCTCACTACCAAATTGCAGTCGATCAAACAGTTCTTTCAGATATTGTAAATACTCCTCCCATATTTGGCTGAAAAGTACCAAGACGTCAATATGAACAGCACAATCGCTCAGTCCTGCAATTACTTTGTTTGTCAGTCTTTGAAATGTTGCTGGTGCATTCTTCATCCCAAATAGCATGACTTTAAACTGATATAGTCCATTTGGCATTACAAAGGGCGATATCTCTTCCACTCTCCAATAACAGTACTTGCCAATATCCTCGCAATCTTTGTGATAAACTCAGATTGTCCCACTTTCTGAATACAATCTTCCAACTGTGGAATAGGATATGAATTCGCTTTTGTCACTGCATTTACTTTTCGATAATTGTCACACAGTGTTCCATTTTGTTTCAGCACCATCACAATATGTGAACTCCAGTTACTGCAACCAGACTCTATGATGTCATTCTGAAGCATGAATTCGATTTTTTTTTGCACTTGAGCTAATTTTACTGGATTTAATCTATAAGGATTTTGCCTTATTGGAATGGAATTGCCCACATCTACATCATGCATAACTAAATGTCTTTTCCCCAGCTTATTTCTACAAATAGCTTTATATGACTACAATAGCTTTTCCAAATCACTGACACTTGTCTGGAAGTTAACTCAATGTTACATTTAAATTAAGTATACCCTCATTTTCCAAATTGATTAGAGGAAAGTCAATTTCAGAACCGTTCATTTCTACCTCTTTCTCTACCACTACTAATAGGTACTTTTGGTTATCTTCCCTGTCTAAGTGCTTTTTAAACATATTTACATAACACACCTTCTGCTCTTTCTTCTATCTGGAATATTTATTAAATAATTTACTTCACTCAGTCTCTTTTCAATTCTGTAATGTCCACTAAATCTTTACTTTAATGGTTCACCCTACACTGGTAACAAAACTAACATCTTTTCCCCAGCAACAAAACTACGAGCTTTTTCCATCTCATTTGCATTTGTTTTCATCACCTGTGATATCTTTAAATGTTCCTTAGCTAACTCACATTCTCTGTTCAATCTTTCTCTGAATTTTCTCACATAATCCAAGAGAGTAGTTTCTGAAATCTGACTCACTAGCTGCTCCTAAATCAACTTAAGTGGTCCCCTTGCTTCATGACCATAGACTAATTCAAAATTACTAAATCTTGTCCATTCATTAGGAGTATCCTTAATAGCAAATAACAAGACTAGAATCCCAGTCCTATGGATAGTCTTGACTACAAGCTCTCTCTAAAGCACCTTGTGATTCAGGGTAATAAGCTGATGACAAACTGTTCTATCTCCGGGCTGTTCATTACTTCCTTAAACAGCTGTGACATGAAATTCAAACTCTGATCTGACTAAATTTCTTTTGGTACCCATACCGTGTAATAAAAAAAGGTCAACTCCTCTACAGTTCTCTTTGCTGTAATATTTTGTAAAAGTATCACTTCCAGAAACATAGACACATCCATGATCGTCAGCAAGTACTGATTTTCACTTTTGTTCTTAGGGAGGGGCCTTACGCAATCAATCAGGACCCTGGTAAAGGGTTCCTCAAATGCTTGAATCGGAATTGAAGGTGCAGGTTCAATTACTGCCTGAGGCTTTCCTGTCATCTGACATGTGTGACATGATCTACAGAATTTGACTACATCTTTATGCAGTCCAGGCTAGAAATATTTTCTTATTTCCATCTGAGATTTCCTAATTCCTAAATGTCCAGTTACTGGAATTTCATGAGCTACTCTCAATATTTCATTTCTGCATCAGGATGTATAATTATTTGATGTGCTACCACCCACTTCTCATTTGCTGGAATATGAGACAGCCTCCATTTCCTCATTAACACATTACATTTAAGTTAATAATACTCTGGAATACATTCTGCCTTGGTTTCCGAATAAGTTGTCTGATATAACTTCTTTTTGCACAAATCCTTCTGCTCTAACTCTATCAATTTCACTGAGCTAAGCACATCCGCCTCATTCTCTTCAACAACCTCTTCCTGAACAATCTTTTCGAAGACAGATCCAACTAATTGGATGTCAGCATCCTTTCCCTCCCTGCCTTTTAGGTTCTTCCTCTTCCTGTTTCAACCTGAGAGTTTGGGATCTCATTACTACGCAATCTGGAAACAATTCAGAATGCACTTTCTGCACCTTCTCTGTAGAATGCATCTCCACAGGCTGCTCAAATACAGTAGGCATCACCACTATCTGTGACCCAGCTATATCATTACCTAAGATATACTGAACCACTGCAATGGGCAATTTTCTCACTACTCCAACAATCACCATACTTCAACATAATGGAATGAGTTTAGCATCTCAATGAACTCCACTTATTACCACTCTTCCCAGCAAAACTCCCTCAGGACAACAAATAACACTAACCCATAACATTAAGGACTGACTAGCCCCTGTATCACTTAACATTTTAACACATTTGTCTGCTCCACCTTGTACACATGGAAAGACTTTGCCTTCACATACAAAAACTTCAAACATTTCTGTAACCTGCCCTTCTAAGCTCCCTTGGATGAATTATGAACACATTCCCACTTCTTTACCTATCTCTGATCCTTCCTGCTTCATCTGTACACAAATCACTTGCCCGGATCTCAAAACAAACAGTACTCTTATTTCCAGAACTTTTCTGCCTTCCAGCTATGCAATAAGTCTTCCTCGTAAACTCAAACATGTTGACTTTGTGTTCCCCATCTTAATACAGCGTAAATATTTAAGTCTTCGAGTGTCACGTCTACCCTTAGCACCTTGCTTTCTGGTCTGAGGAGAAACTTCCTGAAAATTTCCGACTGCTCTTTCTCTTCCTTGACTAACCACCTTCCTTTCACCTTCCCATTTTTTATCCTTCTCGGATTTAAAAGGGTGATGAAAAATATTTAGATCTATGGACGAGCTCATAATCATCAGCTATCTCTGCTGCTTGCCTTGCTATTTTAACCCTCTATTCTTCCACATGAGTTCCATCTACCAAAGGAATTGAATCTTTAAATTCTTTCAAAAGAGTTACTTCTCTAAGAGCTGCATATGTTGTCTCTACCTTTAATGCCCATATCAACCAGTCAAAATTACTTTGTTTTACCCTCTCAAACTCAACAGAAGTCTGACCAGGCTCTTTCCTCACATTCCGAAATTTCTGTCTGTATGCCTCAGGAACCAACTCATACGCACTCAAAATAGCTTTTTTTCTTGTCTTATAATCCACCAGCACCTCTTCTGACAGCGATGCATAAACCTCATGAGTTCTACCGACCAATCTAGACTGTAAAAGCAATGTCCATATATCTTGTGGCCATTTCATTTGCTTGGCTTTCTTTTCAAATGAAATAAAGAATGTATCTACATAACCTTCCACAAATTTCAGAAGGAGCTGCACAAATTTAAACTTCTCCCCGTTTTGGGTTGGAAGTGGTTGTTTCCACATCAGAACCTTCCTCAGCATCTGTGATTTCCTTTTTACTTCCAGCCTTTTAAGCTGATATTCTCTTTCCCTTTCCTTTCCTTTCCTCCATTACTAATTTCTCCCTCTGAAGGTCAAATTTTCTCATTTTCATTTCTCTTTGAAATGCTTTTTTCCCCTTTCCTTCTAATTCTAGTTTTTTTTTTAAATTTCCATTGCTTGTTCATGTTCAAGCTTCTTCACAAGACTGAAGTCTTGTTACCTCTCGGTGTTATTCACTAGTTCCAGGTATCCTTTCCAAATTCATATGCTGTGTATTACTTCAATGGTGTCCACTTTATTTGCCCCTGTGGTTAATCCTAACTACAACTTATCTGCCAATTCTGTTAACTGTGCTTTTTTTAAACCAATCTTCTACTCACAGAAAACTCCAAGCCAATCAAGGAATTTTTAAAATCCTGCAAAGAGCCCCCAACTTTGTTATGACATGGCAGGTGGCATTTGCCAGGCTGACCAAATCCACGAGGGAAATTTGGCCGCGCTATCACAACAATTTTGCAATTTGAATTTATTATGAGAAAGCTCGTGCACTGAGGTCAGGAGGAATGAGTCCACTACTACCTTTAGCGATTTTAAAGATCAAATTAAAACATTTATCAACAAAAGAAGAAAAAACTTACACACGATTACAGTTACACAGTTATAACAGTTCCCAAAATTTCTACTTCACCAGATTCCCAACTACATATTTCCCCTTAAGGCACAGTCCAAATTGATTGCACATTTATAAAGCCATCCAGCAATATTACTGGACAATGGACTTCCAAAGACTTTTAACACAACTTTAAGTTGGTGGTCAAGAGCAGCTGTCCCCAATTGGGGAAGTATTAGGGGTTCATTACACAAGTATAATATGGTGTTCAAACTGGGTGTTTGCAGTTTGAGGGCGGGGGGGGGGGGTGGTGGTGGAGATGGTAATTGGAGGAGTCTGTGTCTTTATCCTGCAGGCATGGAAACAAATCAGTCTTAAAGTACAGGGTGGCTTCAGAATAATTCTTTCCTCAACGTATGAGTATTGGATTTAACAAACTATACCTCCCTCCAAATTTGGCATCATTCACAAATTTAAAAATTGTGCTTTTGATTCCAAAGTCCAAATGTAAAATATAAATTATTAACGGCAGTGGTCCCAAACTGATCTCTGTGGAACACAGCTTCACACCATCTAGCACTCTGAACAATTATCCTTTAATCCTGCTCTCTGCCTTGGAACCAGCTAACAAGCCATTCTGTCACTCATCCCTAACTCCACAGTCTCTGACCTTATTAATTAGGTTATTATGGGGAACTTGGCATCTAACCAGTAATGTGAAAAATTGCCCAGTAATGTCCTGTACACAAAAAGCAGGACAAATCCAACCCAGCCAATTATTACCCCATCAATCTACTCTCAATCATCAGTAAAGTAATAGAAGGGGTCATCAACAGTGCTATCAAGCTTATCAATAACCTGCTCACCGACACTCAGCTTGAGCTCCGCCAGGGCCACTCAGCTCCTGAACTCATTATAGCCTTGGTTCAAATATGGACAAAAGAGCTGAACTCCAAAGGTGAGGTGAAAGTGACTGCCCTTGATATCAAGGAAGCATTTAACTGAGTATGGCATCAAGGAGCCCGAGCAAAACTGGAGTCAATAGGAATAAAGGGGAAAATGCTCCATCGGTTGCAAACCTAGCAGAAAGGAGGATGGTTGTGGTTGTTGGAATCAGGCATCTCAGCTCCAGGACATCACTGCAGGAGTTCCTCTGGCTAGTGTCCTTGGCCAAAACATCTTCAGCTGCTTCAATGACCTTCCTTCCATCATAAGTTCAGAAGTGGGGATGTTCGCTGATGATCACGTCATGTTCAACACCATTCGCAACTCCTCAGATACTGAAGCAGTCCATGTCCACATGCAGCAAGACCTAGACAATATCCAGGCTTGGGCTGACAAATGGTAAGTAACATTCGTGCCACACAAGTGTCAAGCAATGACCATCTGCAACAAGAGAGAATCTAACCATCGCTGAATCCCCCAATATCAATAGCCTGGGGGTTACCATTGACTAGAAACTGAACTGGGCTAGCAATATAACTACTGTGGCTAGACGATCAGGTCAGAGGCTAGGAATTCTGCGATGAATAACTCACCTCCCGACTCCCCAAAGCCTGTCCACCATCTACAAGGCACAAGTCAGAAGTGTGTTGGAATGCTCCCCACTTGCCTGGATGAGTGCAGCTCCCACACCACTCAAGAAGCTTGACACCATCCAGGACTAAGCAGCCCACTTGATTGGCACCCCATCCACAAACATTCACTCCCTCCACCACCAATGCACAGTAGCAGCAGTGCATACCATCTACAGGAACTCAGCAAGGCTCCTTGGGCAGTACCTTCCAAACCCATGACCGCTAGAATGACAAGGGCAGCAGATTCATGGAAACCCCACCACATGGAAGTTCCCCCCAAGCCGCTCACCATTCTGACTTGGAAATATATCACCATTCCTTCGCTATAGCTGGGTCAAAATCCTGGAACCCCCTTCCTAACAGCACTGTGAGTGTACCTACACCACAAAGACTGCAGCAGTTCAAGAAGACAGCTCACCACCACCTTCCCAAGGGTAATTAGGTATGGTCAATAAATTATGGCCTAGCCAGCAAAGCCCACATCCCTTGAATGAATAAAAATAATCATTTTGAAAATCCAGATAAATGAAATCTACTGCATTATCATTTTCTATTCAATCTGTTACCTCCTCAAAAAATTCAATAAATTTGGTGTACCTGTTCCATCTCTCTGCTAAGTACTGAAGCAAAATAATTATTACATTTTTCTGCCACTGCTGTATAGTTACCTGTAGCTTTATCCTTTCTACTCCTTAATGGCCCTACTCCCATCCTAACCTTCCTTTATTTTTGATGTGCCTGTAAAATATTTAACTATTTTGTTTTATGTTTTTTTCATTAAAACCTTTCTAAACCCCCAATTGTTCCCTTATGTCTTTATTCATCCATGGCATGTCACTAGTTTAGTTTGCTTTTTCATTTTAGTGGAATATATTTTTCTTCACACTGTTGAATGTCTTTTTAAACCTTTCCCATTGTTGTTTTACATCACTGTTGCATACTTTATTTTCCCAAGTTCTATTATCAACCCCTCAAGATCAGCTTTTTCTTCAATCTATTAAGGTTCTATTTTGTCTTGATGATAGCTGCATCCCTTTTTTATACTGCCATTATATTGTACCTAATAAGTACAGCTACATTACCTGCCTCTTTACCCTGTCTGCCTATTATACCCTGCAATGTTTAAGTCCCAGTCCTGATTTTTCTGCAGCTAGCTCTCATCAGTATGTCTGGTGTATCCTAATACATGATTGCCTCCAGATCCCCTCTTATTATAGATACTGTGCGCACTGGTGTAAGATTGTGACAAATATTTAGTTCATGGTTCATATTAATATTTAAGAGGTAACATTTAGTTCTGGGAAGATTGTCGCTGTGAAGGCAAAGAAACTAAAATTCTGGGTTTCAGAGATTGTCCGAACACCTAAGAAAAAATGGCTATTCAGAAAGTTACCCATGATTGTTTAATAAAGTCAGAAAAGAAGAGATAGAGCCATAAAACAGCAGGTGGACTTACTTAGCTGGAGATGTGCAGAGAGAGTTAGGGCTAAATTCATTAAAAAGCATTCAGTGAACCCTGAAAGGCCATGTCATCATGGAGATGGGTGGAGTTCAAGAAGCTTCTCTGGTTTCAACTTATCTGTGTGTTTGCTGGGAGAAGGGATTGTTTGCAGTTCACGGAGAAAGCCTGCAAGCTGTTAGCAGGCTCCAGGCAGCTAGGGCTCAGAGATGTCTTGGAGAGCAGAGGTGGCGGTGGAAGGTCACTAGTTCTGTGCCAGGCAGTTGGGGCTCAGAGAAGCCCTGGCAATCATTTATAGCTCCGTGCAGCTGGGAGACTGGCATTTGGAGAAATCCAGAGGCAATGACAGCTTAGTGAAGCTGTCGGTCTGTGAAAGAGCTAGAACTGTGCCAGTAATTAGAGACGAGAGTGCAGCTTTGTGAATCCCATGAAACTGAGTCTCAGGAGAAGAGATTGAACATGTTCTAGAGCTATTTATTCCCTTATCATCAATTTCCTCACTTTATTCTTTCCAACGTTCTCCTTTCCTGTTTTGTTTACATTTAGGCTGCTTAGATTTCTTGTAGGTCCGTTCCTCCTTCTTACTGCTTTAAAGCATTTGCCATCTCCCTGTTTACTCTTTCTGCCAGCATGCGGGTCCCATCTTGGTTCAGGTGGAGCCTGTCCCACTAGTATAGTTCCTTCCTGTTGCATAACTAGTGCCAGGGTCCCATGAAAAGGAACCCCTCTTTCCCACACCATGTGCTAATTTTCCTGACCTGCTTGCCAATTTGCATGTGGCTTGGGCAAAAACAAAAGATTACCACCCTTGAGGGCTTGCTTTTTAATTCACTCCTGTTACTCTTTCAGGCTTACCTCCCTCCTCCTACCCATATTATTTGTTCCAGCATGGACCACGACAACTAGATTAACCCCCTCCCTTACCAAGTTCCTTTCCAGCTGCTGTGAGATGTTCCCAATCCTGGCACTGGGTTGGCGACACAACGTACGGGATCCTTGTTCTTGGCTACAGAAGATGCTATCTATCCCCATAGTTAGAGTCTCCTATTACTACCAAATTTCTATTCTGCTCTTCCCTCCCCGGACAACCTTCTGAGCCATCGTGCCTTAGTCTGAGTTCTGGCTATCCTCCCTATAGTCTTTCTCCTTGTCCTCACAGGTAGCAAGTGCGTTGTGCCTGTAGACAAGACCAGTGTCTACAGGACCTCAATCTGCACTGGTCAGCTCCCTAAAATTCACACCTTCCCTTTCCTGAGCCTGTTTTTTTGTCTGAGGTGTGACTGTATTCTGGATCAAACTGCCCAGAAAATACTCCCCTTCCCCTATATGTCCAAATCTCTCCAACTCACACTACAGCTCAATAACTCTAAGCCAGAGAGATTCGGGGTGGATAAAAGCAAAAAACTGCGGATGCTGGAAATCGAAAACAAAAACAAAAATACCTGGAAAAACTCTGCAGGTCTGGCAGCATCTGTGGAAAGGAGCACAGTTAACGTTTCGAGTCCGCATGACTCTTCAACAGAACTAAGTAAAAATAGAAAAGGGGTGAAATATAAGCTGGTTTGGGGTGGTGGCGGGGGGGGTGGTTTGGGACAAGAGAGCTGGATAGAGGGCCAGTGATAGCTGGAGATAACCAAAAGATGTCACAGACAGAAGGACAAAGATGTGTTGAAGGTGGTGATATTATTTAAAGGAATGTGCTAATTAAGGGTAGAAAGCAGGACGAGCAAGGTACAGATAGCCCTAGTGGGGGTGGGGTGGGGTGAAGAAATCGAAAAAGACTAAAAGGTAGAGATAAAACAATGGATGGAAATATATTTAAAAATAATGGAAATAGGTGGGAAAAGAAAAATCTATATAAATTATTGGAAAAAACAAAAAGGAGGGGGACAAATCAGAAAGGGGGTGGGGATGGAGGAGAGAGTTCATGATCTAAAATTGTTGAACTCAATATTCAGTCTGAAAGGCTGTCAAGTGCCAAGTCGGAAGATGAGGTGCTGTTCCTCCAGTTTGCGTTGAGCTTCACTGGAACAATACAGCATGGACATGTGGGCATGAGAGCAGGGTGGAGATCTCACCTGTTGATGCGTTTGCTGGAGATAGTCTCGCCATCCTCAAACTTCCACATTCTGCAATGCAGGAGCATCTTTAATGACCTGACAACCATTACTCCATCTAAAATCTGACCAAAAAAATGTGCATTTTCTTTTCCCTACCCTCCCTTTATCTCCTTCTATAGGCTGTAAGCTTTAGCCAGGAAGGATACATGAAATATAGTTTTAAAGCAAAGTTACCTCCAACAAACATACATTTACATTTGAAAGCCTACATCAATTTGGCTGGTTCTGGTGCAAGCAAGTGTACGAAATGAGTAGAAGGATTAAAATTTACACCTGCAAAATTTGCCATGGTTCTTGATTGCAGCTGAATATGCTGAATAGAGAAGTTTTCCAGAGAAAAAAGAAAATCAAAATCAGAGGGATACTCATATTGCTCCTCATAATGCCTGGTTACCAAGTGTTAGCAAAGGCCTGCGAGCAGATCACCTGCCAACTCTCTTGTTCAGGAATCCTCATTTAGAATGAAGGATCTAGATAGAATGGAATTCAATAATTTTACTGGATTCAAAGGGAGAAAAAACTGGTTACAGACAATTCTGACAGTCTTATAAAGAGAAGTAAAATACTGTGAAAATTATTATTGCAACCTCAGCAGCAGCTATGGTTCGCTTCACCCCGAGCTATTTGTCTGCCAATGGATTGCAGTGTAATGTGAAAGACTCTGTGGGGGAGTTGCACATGGTCATTGACTTTCAACTGGTAAAAAAAAATAATCCTCAGAAACAAACCTGTTTTATTGATGTAAATATCCTTTGATGAAGTTAGGATTTTGCTATGTACTGCTGTGTTAGGTTACCACAGTAAATAATCTCCAGGAAGGTCAACGGGTTTCAAGCCGCTAAGCCACTGATCCTCAGATGAAAGCACTTCATTACTACAAATATGTGAGAGTGACCTTAATTTTCCATAAGATTTTCATTGCTTTCAATTTAAGTTAATCAATGGAATAAAATGTTTCTTTTTTTTTAATTAAAAAAAAACTTTGCAATGACTGTGCAGTACTTGTTATTTGCACTAGTTAGTCAGTGGAGACACATTTTAATGATTTTGGGGCTGAAATTCTTCTTGTTGATTATTCCAGCAAAAATGCCAGCGCAAGTACAAAACTGGATTTTCTGTTTCATCCAAGATTCCAATAAATAATGATGCGCATTCAAATACTAAAATACATGTTTCTTGATTTCATCACTATGTTAAAATCCTGCCGATGTAATTTTTTTGAAAACTTTGAACGATTCTATCTTTCTATAATTTTAAAGATGATAAAACACAACTATAATGATCTTCACGAGGTATCAGTAACTTAGCAAGTACACACAAACTAAAGTTACTGATAAATGCCTTTTAGTTATACGCTAATTTATATTTCTTAGGTCAGTTTGTGGATAAATTGGATTACATATTTGATCCTCTAGTTCTTAATTTATTCAGAAAATATGTATTAATAAATGTTACTGATTCATTAATAAATCTTTAACACAGTTAGCAACAAAATAAAATTGGATTCCTAATTATCGTGCTGTCAAATACAGGTCAAAGGATCTTGTCGTTATTGTTGCTTTCAAACTACCCACATCTACCTCCAACCTACCAATATTTAATTACATTATATTTATAGTGATAATAATATTGCCTCCCAAATACAATTCCCTTCTTTGAACCTTAAAACAATCGAAAGAGTTCAGTGTATAGAACAAGTTTAATGACTGTCGGATTGGTTAGTGCTGTCAATTCATCACATTCCACAACGCTCTCAGAAAGCTATCATTAAACTTCCACGCCATCTTAAAAACTGAATTAAGTTGAAATAACTCACCACTTAAAAGTTCAACTAAAACTAAATTCAACAGAAAGGAAAACTGCAGGGGTGGGGTGTATAAACAGCTGGCTGATCTGCTCTACCCATTCTGTGCCCCATCAAAGCTGAATTTCCACTTCCCATCCCCCCCACCTAATATATTTTCAGAGTCGTACTACTGTAATGTCCCTGAATGAATATTTTTTATATTAGCCTCTTACATTTGACAGCAATACCCCTATGGGCAGAATGGGAATAGGAGCTAGATAACAAAAACAGCTCTGTGCCTAAATTATCTTAGTTGTAAATGTAAACAAATTCTGTGCAACAGTGACAGGTTCAAACTGGAGACCTTCAATACTAAGCTGCCAAATAAAAATCCATGACACAAAAAAAAGCCATGTGTTAGGTTTCATTTTAAGTGATGACTTTATTAAACACAAGCACTCAAATATTTCCTTTGCAATGACAATTTTTTTGATTTTCTCAACTTCAAGGCATGCAGCAATATACTGTGGGTAACAGATTCAGTGCTGAATGCACTCTGAATTTTAATTTGCAATGATTAACAAGTTGTATTATTGATTAAAGATCAGCCACTGTCAAAGTTTGAATGCAGTTTAGCAATCTGCTACATTCATTTACGAGTCACATAAATAAGTAAACTTTTTCTCAGAAACTCTAATGATCTATAATTTGTGAGCTTGTTACTGACATCAGCTAAAAATAAGAGATGGCAACTAAATTTCTTGGCTTCTTGTTGCAATAACTAGAAATGTACAATTTGAATCTGATGCTGACTGCACTATCATTCTCACTATTAGACAGAAGCCCTGGAGTTATTCCTCTGCTTTGGGATTACTTAATTGTTAGGAGTTAACTAAGTGCACCAAAATGACCTAGTAACTACTTAGAGTCAAGTCCCACCATTTGCAGGGGTTATGTCCCCATGATATCTCACAAATGATGAACATGTTTTGAATGGGGTTCAATTCAGTCTGTTCCAGCCATGCGAGATGGTGCAGTACCTGTATAGGACAGATAGGAGAGCCTCTGAGCAACACAGCAGTGAAGATTTAAAATTGAATAGACCCATTATTGTAGCTCTGGATGCTCTGTCATGGCTGCCATCTCCACGAGAAAAGGAGAGAGAGAAGAAACTGCAGATAAGTGAGCATTGCTCAAGCAATGGGTGATTCTGTCTACAAAGTAAAAAGCGCGGGTAAGTGGATTTGCAAACAAGGAAGTCTGAAATGGCTTTACTGTACTCTCAAATCTAACCCAGGTTGTTTTGTTCATCGTGTACACACTTACATCCAAAGTAAGGCTGAGTGCTTCAGACAGGCTTCCTTGTGCAGCTGCATATTTTACAGGAATGTCCCATTAATACAATTTATGGAGGGTCCATGTCATACAAGCCCACTCTGTGCCATTGACGCCAATGGTACTGCTGTATATAGCATATTCATAAAGTGAGATATGTCCTATTTTGCTTTTTTTTAAAAAGCACTGCATGAGTCACAGTTCAATTCTGATGTTAAAAATAAGAATCTGGCACCACAAGCATGAGAAATGACAATGTTTTACCAAAAATCTTCAATCATCAATGGGAAGTAAGAGCTCAAAATGGTCAACAATCATGAAAAATGACAAATCAAGAAACTCTGGAGGATCTTCCTCATGGGCTTCACATAGGCATAAGCTCACCAGCTAAACTAGATTAGGAAAAAGGGTCAAAACTATACAAACGTTGGCTATCTCCCTACTTAGTATTCAAAAAATATCAGAAATGGGGTTGCAGATAGGCATGCAAAAGAAGATATAGAGAAAAAAATAAAGAATCTGGTCCAATCTAATGGCTTAATATGTGTTTACATTGGGAAGCATCTCAAATTATCAGGGACCCCAGTTTGCATAATCCAGGGTAATGATAGGGCAGGCTGCCAGTGAGACTGAGAATTCCCAAACCAAGGGATCACAGTCAATCACAACCTTGTGCCTTAGACATTTAGCACTCAGAACCACAACACACACACCCCTCAAATCAAACCAATCATGATCAATCTAAATATAGACAACACTAAAGTAATATTGTGAAATATCTGAGGACTGGTCAGGTGACAGAAGTATGTGTAGGCAAACATTTTGGGTCCAGTGACCACAATGTCATTAGTTTTAAGCTAATTATGGATAAGGATAGCTCAGGTCCTCGAGTTGAGATTCTAAATTGGAGAAAGGCCAATTTTGTGGAAATGAGAAAGGATCTAGAAAGAGTGGATTGGCATAAGTTGTTTTCTGGCAAGGATGTGTTCAGTAAGTGGAAGGCATTCAAAGGCGCAATTTTGAGAGTGCAGAGTTTGCATGTTCCTGTCAGGATTAAAGGCAAAGTTAACAGGCATAGGGAACCTTGGTTTTCAAGAGATATTGGTGATCTGGTTAAGAAGAGAGAGGTGTATAGGTGTATAGGCAACAAGAAGCAAATGAGGTACTTGTACAGTATAAACAATGTAAGAAAATACTAAAAAAAGGAAATCGGGAAGGCAAAAAGAAGACATGAGGTTGCTTTGGCAGATAATGTGAAGGTCAACCCGAAGGGTTTCTACAAGTATATTAAGAGTAAAAGGATAGTAAGGGACACAATTGGTCCCCTTGAAGATCAGAGTGGTTGTCTATGTGTGGAGCCTCACGAGATGGGGGAGATCTTAAACAGTTTTTTTGCATCAGTATTTACTCAGGAAATTGGCATTGTGTATAAGGAAGGAAAGGAAACAAGCAGTAGTTTCATGGAACATATAGAGATTAAAGAGGAGGAGGTGCTTGCTGCCTTACAGCGAACAAAGGGAGATAAATCCCCCGGGCCTGACATGATATTCCCTCGGACCTTGAGGGAGACTAGTGTAGAAATTGCAGGGACCCTGGCAGAAATATTTAAAATGTCCTTAGCCACGGGTGAGGTGCCGGAGGATTGGAGGCTGGCTCATGTTGTTCCATTGTTTAAAAAAGGCTCCAAAAGTAAACCAGGTAATTACAGGCCAGTGAGCCTATCTAATTTATTCTTAAAACTTAAGAGTGAGCCCGCATTTACCGCGTCAGATGGTAGCTCGTTCCACACTCTCACCACTCTCTGAGTGAAGAAGTTCCCCCTAATGTTCCCCCTAAACATGGATGGGAGAGGTCTGGAGGGTTATGGACTAGGTGCAGGTCAATGGGACTAGCGGAATAATATTTCAGCACAGACTAGAAGGGACGACTGGCCTGTTTTCTGTGCTGCAGTGTTCTATGGACTGAATGATTCATTTAAAAGGGAAAAACGATCACAGAAAAGGCTGGTTGAATGTGACCTTTCTGCAAGAAACCTACCCTACAATCAATGTGAAGTTCACAAAAAATTGGAAGCAACAAACTGTCTGTTTCACTTTATTGCAGAAGCTAAGTTATGGCAATAGGTAATTATTTTCCATTCTGGGCAAGCTAACCCAGGTGAAAATGATTATACCACCCTGAGTCCCTAGCTACCGATTCCACCTAACTCGCTGGCAACAGTTTAATCACAACTTTGGTGTCACATTTGATCCAAAGATGAGTTTGTAACCTCATATCCACACCATTACTAAGACCACCTATTTCCAACTCTGTAACATCACCTGATTTTGCTGCTGTCTCAGCTCATCTGCTATTGAAACCCATTCATGTCTTTGTTATCTTCAGACTCGCCTATTCCCGGTTGATCTCCCACATTTTACGTACCATAAACCTGAAGTCATCCAAAACTCTGCTGTCCCAGTGTTAATTTGCAGCAAGTCCCATTCCCCTATCTGCCCTGTGCTCGCTGACCTACATTAGCTCCCAGTCGCGCCTTGCTCTTCATGGCCTTGCTCTTCCCTATATCTGTAATCTCCCTCCAATCCCACAACCCTCTGAGATATTGGCATTCCACTAATTCTGGCCTCTTGAGCATCCCCAATTAAGTGTTCCACCAATGGTCGTTACAGTTGTTTAGGCCCTAAGTTCTGGAATTCACTCCCTACCTCTCTACCTAATTTTGCTCCTTTAAGAAACTCCTTAATACCTACCTCTTCGCTCAAGCTTTAGGTCATCTGACCTATCTCCCTGTGTGGCTCTTTGTCATAATTTATTTTATAAGCTCCTTTGAAATGCCTTGGGAAGTTTCATTATGTTAAAGGTGCTATATAAATATAAGTTGTTGTTGGGTCAAGGAACTGATCATATTACTGAATATTTATGCCCAAGATACATTTTTGGGGTGTAGACGTCACTTGCAAAGCCAAGCATTTGTTGACCATCCCTAACTGCCCTTGAACTGGGTGGCTTGCTAGGCCATTGCAGGGGACAGTCAAGAGAGTTAACCACGTTGCTGTGGATCTGGAGTCACATGCAGGCCAGACTGGGTAAAGACAGCAGATTTCCTTCTGTAAAGGGCATTAGTGAACCAGGTAGGTTTTTACAACAATCGATGATAGTTTCATGGTCACCATTACTGAGACTAGCTTTATATTCCAGAGTTATTAGTTGAATTTAAATTCCAGCCGCTGCCATGGTGAGATTTGGACCCATGCCCCCAGAGAATTAGCCTGGTCTTCTGGATTACTAGTCCAGTGACATTACCACTACTCCACCATATCCCCATAACCACAAGGTGCTTCAAAACTCTGTTGCCCATATGCTGACTCTCAACAAATTTCATTCACCCCTCATCCTTGTACTTGTTGACCAACATTGGCTCCCAGTTCAATAATGCCTCAATTTTAAAATTTTCATCCTTGCATTTAAATCCCTTCTAGGCTTCACTTCTCCCCATTGCTATAATGTCCTCCTAGTAACCTCAGGGTTCTAGGAACCCCTGAGATACCTTAACATGCCCAATTTCTATCATTTCTCCAATGGTGGCCATGTCTACAGCTGCATAGGCCCTACGCTCTGGAATATCCTCCATAACTATCACTGCCTGGCTCTCCTCAAAGATGCTCCTTAAAACCTACCTTTCTACCTGTTCTAATATCTCTTTATGTAATTCAGTGCCAAATATTGCCTGAAATGTTCTTATGAAATGTCTTGGGATGTTTCACTGTGTTAACAGTGCTAAGAAAATGTAAATTACTGTTGCCATTCTATATTGCTTACAACTTATATGGAAAGCATGATGTTAGGGTGAGGGGGTCTGAAATGAACTTATCCCTACATCTCAGTAAGTTCCCACAGATCCAGGACAGGCTTCCACAATGCAATATAAATTTTCAAATTGAGGTTGTTGTAAGCTACTAAACATGGGGTAATACACTGTGGGTTTGAAGCACATAAAGGCAGAGCTAAAGGAATTGAACAGGTTTTCAAAATGCTCCTAATAACAATGCCATTTATTCGTTCATGCTGTTTGTGTCTAAATTTGAGATATTGCATCTCTTTCCCACTAAATGCATTTTCTTTGGCATCCAGAAATTGATTATGTATCTTGAGAGGACATTCACATATTCTACTTGTACCATTTGGTCTGCTGTTCCAGCCTTCAATAGGAATTGAAGCCTTACAATTCTTTGCTGAAGTGCAGCATGTACATCTGTGTGTGTAGATGGGGACATATGTGTTGCAAAGGTGAGCATAAAACACCACTGATACATATCAGACATCCTTCAACCAAACAAGACAGGAGGATTATAATTGAGAATTCCATTAGTACTCCCTAATAGAACTGGAACAAAAAAAAAGCAGCACAGAAATTTCCCCAAAAGGTTTTTCAAAAGAGGCAGCAGAAAAGAAAAATCAAGAAACCAAAATGTAGAAACCAAAATGGTCTAACACCATTTGCAAAGATATTATAGTGCCTTTAAGTTGACTTCCTTGGACTTCTGATTATCTAGCACTCCTGGATATCCTTTACACATGAGCAAGGTTAATATCGACTGTCCTTTACACATATACAAACTTAAAAAAATAGGTACAGGTCATTCCCAGCCTTATTTAAAATAGGTTAGCGAAGATCCTCCCTATTTCAGGTAGACTCTTCCTGCCCGCATTTTCCCTAGCTTGAGAAATTTGTGTGATCTGCAAAGTGGGTGAAAATCTGGTTGCGCATATTTTGCCCACATTTTTGTTTGTCTGATTTCACACCTGGGTGAATCTAAGCAAAATAAATCACATTTGAATGTTTCAACTTTTGCATTCCGGATAGTTAGGGTGATCTTCGCCATTCTACTGTATGCACTAACCATACTTCACTACTTTGTCCAGAATTAACAGTATTGTGACCTTCAGTAACAGATCACTGAAACAACAGTAAACAATCTTCAAGCCACACTACGTCAGAAAGGAAAATGAGGGGTAGGCTGAAAGACAGAATTTTATGTAGATATTGGGCTTCCTTCAGATGACATGGGAGCTTACACCAATGTAGGTAACTTTACATTTTTTATCATTCATTCAACATGCAAATATAGATATGCTAAAGTAGTAAAGAAATTACTGATGGGATTCTGAGGAGCTACATCATGTCAGAAGCACCCAAGAGTTCACTGCCCCGAAGTGCCAATTCAATGATGATAAATTTGCAGATGGCCTCAAGAGAGATCTACCATTTCTTGATACAGGGAATAGATATTATAAAGCTGAACAATCCCTAATTTTATTCAGTGAGTTCTAGCTCAACCGGGAGCAACATAAGGCAACAGACAATATTACACAATTTTCTGACACCCTTTCAATAATGTGCTTACTTAAGGTCTTGATCACAGAAAAGAAACAAGCAACCGTCTAAATCAGCAAAACTCTAACCTCATCTATATAATGATTAATTCCCTTTGCACAACAAAATTATATATTTCTTCAAACACAGGATAGAAGCTAAAACTTTGACACTGTGATCCCCTCAGGCAAGCCAAATCCAGAAATAACCATGGACAAGAAGCATGGATGAGCCTGCCAAACAAGATGCAGTCAGTCAACCAACAATGTGTGCAATTCACAAACTATTTTGTAAATAACTCTCTGGAGTGAAGGAAAGTAAAATTCAGAAGAAATCATGTTTTTAAAGGCCATGACATTATGCTGGTCAGAACCAGAATGAAGTTCCATAAAGAAACTGGTTAAGGAACAAAAAAAAACTAATTCCAGGGGTCTTTCATAACCTGAATCTAAAGGATATTTCTTCACTGCCATTGCCCCTCCAATTGAGTAGGAGAGAGTAGACATAGCAGTTACGTAGATCCACAGAAAACAGAAGCCAAATGCTGCAGAATGAGGATAAAATAATATTGTTGGTAAGTTATTCCTGTTCAGGCACTAAAGGCCAGGCAATCCAAATATCAGGTCGACCTTGGCCTTTTGGGAACTGGACCAAAAGAAAGGCTATCATTTCATTACCCAAATCTTGTGACAAAAGTAAAAGTTCAAAAACATCCCGTAGATCTCTGTGTGTTGAGATATAAAAAGGCCCTGCATTTATATACCATCTTTCTAGACCATTGAATGTCCCAAAGCAGTTTACAGCCAATGAAAAGTGTAGTTATTGTTGTTGTTATGTAGGAAATGCAGCAGTCAATTTGCATGCAGTAAACACCCACAAATAGCAAGCTGATAGCCACCAGAAAATAGATTTTGGTGCTGTAGATGGTGGGATAAATATTGGCCAGGACAACAGAATAACACACCTGCTCTTTTCTGAAATAGTGCCATGGAATCTTTCACATCAATCTGAGGGCAGACATTTCCTCGCTTAACATCTCATCCAAGAGACAGCACCTCCAACAGTGCAACACTCCCTCAGTACTGCACAGATGTGTCAGTCCTGATTTTTATGCTTATGTCCTATAGTGGAGCTTGAACCCACAACCTTGTGACTCAAAGTCAAGAGTGTTACCAACTGAGCCTTGGCTGACACAATTTAGTCCTGCACATTCTCTTCTGTCAAAAATGAAACTGATCACATTGACCTGGAGAATCTCTCCAAGTGTGTCTTCCACCTATGCTGATATCCTGCTCATTATTTAAATAACAAAACTTAACTTTCACAAATACAATATCTCCAAGAATGTTCCATTGTTGATCATACTTAAGGCTAGTATAGAAGAGTTTTTGTCTCTCAGGGAATTAAGGGACAAATGAAGCAGGTGGGGAGGTGAAGTCTACCATTCAGGCTCAATAGGACATATGGTCCACTCTGCTCCTACCTTCTGTTTTCTGTTGCACTGCCAGACATGCTTCAAATGAGACATAAAGTCAAGACCATGTAACAATCCCACAATACTATTTAAAGAGGAGCAGGGGCTCTTTCTCCATGTACTGGCAACATTCATTCGTTAATCAAAAATCATCTGGTCATTTATCCCACTCCTGTTTGAGATGCCTTGTTGTGCACAAATCGGCTGTTGCATTTCCTTGTAATAGTATCTACACTCCAGAAGTACTTCATTAGCTGTAAAGCGCTTTGGAACATCCCAGGGTCAATGGAAACTCTTACTTTTTTATGTTTTTAAGTTAGCTATAACATCATTTTTTTCCAATAGTTGGACAAGAACCAAGAATTTGAATGAATAACTGCGGGAGAGCACAAATATTCAAGGAAAAGAAACGTGCATAAACACACAGAACGTCTAGGACATGGAGGATAGTGGATGAACGAGTAAGATCTATTGCTGGAGAATTAGCTACAGATTTCAATTTTCAAAAGGTATATATAGAACAAACAGATCCAACATTCAAAGTAACTTTCATCTTCAGCTCATTTAATGATAAACTACATTTCTGAGCATATTCAGGAATGAAACTGGGAAAACTTGCAGTTGCATTTCAAGCTATATTTTATGGTATCTATTGCCCCCTGCTGTTTAATTTAGGGTATACAGTTCAATATACACATTTTGCATTTGGCCGGTAATAAAAGAAATACATCTTCAAGTATTATTATAAAGATGCTATCAAACTCGAAGAATAGGAATTTTGACACAGTGTAACATTAGGTTTTATAAATACAACTAATAGCCTTGGGTCAGCTCCCTCAAAATACTGATTAATAGTTTTCCTGTTTCCTCCGTTGCATTAATTTCCCACTGGTGTGTCTCACCATCAATGCTTTCAAATCATTTTGGCATAATTTAACACTAATATTTAATACATTATCTTTGGACACAAAGTAATTCACACGAGATTTGATCACAGAAAGCAAGAAGTCCAACATGTGTTGTATTAATGAGATATGCCATAGATTTACATTTGATTACTTGGAGAGAGGAATTGATTTATCCAGCTTGAGAGAGGAATAGTTCACTTCCCTAATCTGTTTTAGTCAGTAGGAAATGTTTTAATTTAGATTGTGCAGCTTGATAAATCAGTTGAATTTAGTTCTTGTTGCGTTTATATTGCCCAACTGCAATTTTTAATCTTCAATGCATTGAATGACTTCACCTCAGTTATGTCACCGATGTTATATGTACAATCACAACCAGGTGTTCCAGTTTGATTTGAAAGTCACAATAGCATTGTGTATGTGCAGGAATGTGTGCTTGTGTTCGAACTTCAGGCAAAGTGCCAGTACATCATGCGCATGCACACGCATGCTGACCCACTGCCAGCATAACATGCCAATCTAACAGTTCCATTGATGACTTTTCAGATACTGAAGCAGTCTGTGCCCACATGCAGCAATTGGGGGTTGGGCTTATAAATGGCAAGTAACTTTCACACCACACAAGTGCCAGACAATGACCATCTCCAAAAACAGAGAATCTAACCATCTCCCCTTCATATTCAACAGCATTAACATCGCTGAATACCCAACAACCACCTCCTGGGGATTACCATTGATCAATATAAACACTGTGGCTACAAGAGCAGGTCAGAAGCTAAGAATTCTGTGGTGAGTAAGTCACCTCCTGACTTCACAAAGCCTGTCCACCACGTCAGGAGTGTGGAGTACTTTCTACTTGCCTGGATGAGTGCAGCTCTAACACCACTCAAGAAGCTCAATACCATCCTGGGCAAAGCAGCCCACTTGATCAGAACCCCACCTGCACTTTCAACATTCACTCCCTCCACTACTGATGCACAGTAACAGCAGTGTATACCATCTACAAGATGCACTGCAGCAGCTCACCAAGCCACCTGTGATAACATCTTTCAAACCCTCGAACTCTACCACCTAGACGGACAAGGGCAGCAGACACACAGTAACACCACCACCCTGCAAGTTACCCTCCATGCCATGCAACATCCTGACTTGCAACCATATTGCCATTCATTCACTGTCGCTGAGTCAAAATCTGGAATTCCCTTCCTAACAGCAATGTGGGTGTCCTACAACAGATGACTATGGCAATTTAAGAAGTTGGCACACCATTGCATTTCAAAGTCAATTAGGGATGGGCATTAAATGCTGGCCTTGCCAACAATGTTCACATCCCATGAACAAATAAGAAAAAATACTCTCAACCTCCCAGTGACCCACCACTTCAGCTTCCTTTCCTCTTCCCTCTCTCAACTCCACTTTTAGCTTCTTACCATGTTCCAACCAGGCCTAAAGCAAGCTTCAAGAACAGTATCCTATTTTTGTGTCAATGCACTCGGCTGTATGCAAGTCCGAAAGTCAACTTCCTTTTTTCTCTTAAAGAGCAGGGAGAGATGGTGACAGGAGGTGGATTGGTTCATGATTCAGGAGAGGGATGTGGGGGAGTACTGCTCATGTCCTGAGAGAGCAGTAGCTAGGTGGGCATATTTGGACAATTCATCAGTACTCAGCTTTGGCATGGAAGGAGGGTCTTCGAATGTAGTATTTTCTCTTCTCGGGATTGGTGGGTCCCAATGTGATTTGCCAGCATGTTCTGTTTTATTACAGATCTGATGCTTTTTCCAGAGTTTCCCTCCTTTCTTGTTCTCAAGTCCCCCCTAACATTAATACTTGGTCCCATCAGCTTCTTCATTTACATGCATTCCCTTGTGATATCAGTCAAAGACATGGGCCAGGTACCACACACACCATGATAATATACAGCTCTGCCCTCCACCACCTCACTCAACCTCTCCACTCCATGTTGTCAGACAGCTTGCTCGACATTTAGTCATGGGTTAGCTGTAGGTTCCTCTAGTTAAACATCAGAAAGACCAAAGTCTCTAGCTCTCGCCACACACTCCACAACCTTAGCACCAATTCCATTCCCGTCTCCCACCACTAACTCAGTTGAACCAGACTGTTCAGAATCTGAATGTCTTACTTGACCATAAGATGAACTTCAGATCCTATACCCTCACCATCACAAAGGCCACACCTACTTCAGCTTCGACAATATCAACTGCCTCTGTCCCTCTCTCAGCCCATCCACTGCTGAAGCCCTCATCCATCCTATTATTCTCACCTTCTGAACTGACCATTCAATGCTCTTCCGCAGGCCTCCCATACTCCAAAATCTTCATCTCTTCCAAATCTCTGCTGTGAACATCCTAACCTGCATCAAGTGTTACTCCATCATCACCCACTGTGCTCACTAATCTAATTTGGCACCCGGTCCCCAATGCCACCAATTTACAATTCTTGTCTGTGTGTTCATACCCTTCCAAAGCTTACCCCCCCCCCACCCCTATCCTTGTAATATCTTTCAACTCTACAAACCTGCATGGAAACTATGCCCCTCCAGTTATGGCTGCTTGTGCAATTTCCACTTCTTTTGCCACAGCCACGCTTTCAGCTGTCTAGGTCTTACACTCAAATTCCCCCTGTAAAACTTTCCAACTCTCCACTAAGACTCTCCTTAAAACTCTACTCTGGCCAAGCTTTTAGTGGTCTCTCGTAATACCTCCTTCATGCTTGGCAACTGTTCTTGCTGAATTATGCCTCTCTGAAGTATCTTGACAGCATTTTTATTTGTTGAAGGCACTTTACAATAAATGCAAGTGTTACATCACTTCACTCTTGATATCTATTGTTTTTTTATCAAGCAGTTTGCAACCCATTAAGCCCCTGTCTGTAACTGTTGATTCTCTCCGTTCTCTGGTTTTCAGTTCTGAAGAAGGCTCGACAATGGTAATGGTTTCCCTTTACAGGTACTTGCTGGTGCAATGTGAACTTCCACCATTTTAATCTAGTAATTAAGCTTGTATAATGCATGTCGTTAAAACATTTAATATACTTGGAATAAATGGCCAACTATTCACAGTGTGGATTAAAAAAAATCTCAAATACATTTTTGATTGCACTGTAAATTCCAATGAGATTACCTGTTTTCAAATGTGGTAAAGAGTGAACGCCAGGCCAGGTTTCCTCTGTTGGAGTGCCCAAAACCTGCAATTAAAGGGGAGGGTTATAATTCATCTATAATTACATTGTTTACACTTCATAACATTGGTCAATGGCATGTACCTTACTTGCATGAAAAGGTATTTAATTTTCAGCACAGCTGTAAATAGCTTTTCCAAAAACTAATTTCCACATTCTGCAATAACAGAAGAGAACAGAGAAACAGGCTAGGTAACAAAGGGAACAGCCAGAATGAAGGACACTGGGACAGGGCAGAGCGAGGAAGGGAGCAGTGTGAGAAAGGAGAATCGAGAAAGAGAAACAAAGTCCTGCAAGCAAACTTTAGAATTTAGATAGGAAATTGAAAAGCAGGACCTCAAAGGTAGTAATCTCTGGGTTTCTCCCAGTGCCAGGCATAGGAACAGAAGGATAGAGATGATGAATGTGTGGCTGGAGAGACAGTGCAGGAGGAAGGGCTTTAGATTCCTGGGGCATTGGGACCATTTCTGGGGGAGGTGGGACCTATACAAATTGGACGGGTTAGATCTGAACAGGGATGGGAACAACATCCTCGCGGGGAGATTTGATAATGCTATTGGGGTGGATTTAAACTCAGTTGGCAGGGGGATAGGATCCTAAGATAGTAGTTCAAAGAGGAGAGAAGCCGAGATAGGATTAGAAGTTAAAACACTAGTAAATGAATCTGGATGACAGAGAAAACATAGGCTAGATAAGAAAGTAGTGAGTTTAGCAAGGCTAAATGGAATATATTTTAATGCAAGGAGCCTGAGGAATAAGACAGGCGGGCTGAGGGCACCGATAGGCACATGGGAGGATGATATCATAGCTATGACCGAGACTCGGCTAAAAGGGCAGGATTGGCAGCTTAACATTCCTGGTTATAGGGTATTCAGATGAGATAGAGAGGGGGATGGAAGAGGAGGGATTGCAATATTGATCAAGGAATCAATCATAGCAGTGAGGAGGGGTGATATCCTGGAAGGATCATCAAATGAAGCCACATGGGTAGAAGTAAAAAACACCAAAGGGGCTGTTGGGTGTGTACTATAGGCCCCCAAACACTCAGGGAGAGATAGAGGAGGGAGAGATAGAGGATCAAATATGTAATCAAATTTCAGAGAAGTGTAAGAATAATAAGGCAGTAACAGTAGGGGATTTTAACTACCCAAATGTTAACTGGATTACAGCATCTGCAGTTTTTTGTTTTTATTAAATATTAACTGGGATAGTTTTAGTGTGCAAGGTAGGGAGGGAGCAAAATTCTTAAGTTGAATCCACGAGAACTTACTTAGTCGGTACATAGAAAGCCCAACAAGGGAGGGGGCGGTTCTGGACTTAATATTCAGAAATGAGCCCAGGCAGGTAGAAGGCGTATCAGTAGGGGAGGATTTTGGAGATAGTGACCATAACTCAATTAAAAATGCCTCACCCCACCCAGAGAACACAGTTTGCACAGGATAGTTATGGAAAAGGAAAAGGTTGGGCTGGGAATAAAAGTTCTAAACTAAGGAAAGGCTAGTTTTACTAAGATGAGATACGATTTGGCCCAAGTGGACTGGGAGCAGCTACTTGTAGATAAAACTGTGTCAGAGCAGTGGGAGGCATTGAAAGAGGAAATAGCGCGAGTACAGGGCAAATACGTTCTCGTAAAGACAAAGGAGGGGGTACCAAGTCCAGAGAATCCTGGATGTCAAGGGACATAAAAGTAGGATTAAGAAAATAAGAGAAGATTATGGCAGATACAAAGGGCTCAATAAAGTAGAGTATAAAAAGTACAGAGGGTCATAGGTGAAGTGCCTGAGGACAGGAGGACTGCTAACGTTGTCCCATTATTAAAAAAGCGAGGAAGGGATAGACCAGGAAATTACAGGCCAGTCAGTCTAACCTCCGTGGTGGGGAAGTTACTAGAAAGAATTTTGAGGGACAGGGCTAGTCAGCATGGATTTGTTAAGGGAAGGTCATGTTTGGCAAACCTGATCGAAACTTTTGAGGAGGTAACCAGAAGTGTTGATGAGGGTAGCGCATTTGATGTGGTCTACGTGGATTTTAGCAAGGCTTTTGATAAGGTCCCTCATGACAGACTGGTCAAGAAAGTAAGAGCCCATGGGATCCAAGACAAATGGCACACTGGATCCAAAACTGGCTGAGAGGCAGGAACCAGAGTGTGATGGTAGAGGGATGTTTCTGTGATTGGAAGTCTGTTTCCTGTGGAGTTCCGCAGGGCTCAGTGCTGGGGCCCTTTCTGTTTGTGGTGTAGATAAATGATTTGGACTTAAATGCAGAGGGTATAATCAAGGAGTTTGCGGATGACATGAAAATTGGTAGGGTGGTAAAACTGAAGAGGATAGCTGTAAACTGAAGAATGGTCAGGTGGGCAGAGCAGTAGCAAATGGAATTCAACCCGGGAAGGTGTGAGGTAATGAACTTGGGGAGGGTAAACAAGGTAAGGGATTACACTATGAATGGTAGGACCCTGGAAAGTACTGGCGATCAGTAGATGTGCATATCCACAGATCCCTGAAGGTAGCAAGGCAGGTAGATAAAGTTGTTAAAAAGGCATATGGGGTACTTGCCTTTATTAGCCGAGGCAAAGAATACAAGAGCAGGGAGCTTATGCTAGAACTGTATGAAACACTGGTTAGGCCACAACTGGAGTACTGAATGCAGTTCTGGTCACCACTTTATAGGAAGGATGTGATTGCACTGGAGAGGGTACAGAGGAGATTTACCAGGATGCTGCCTGGGCTGGAGGGTCTGAGCTATGAGGGAAGATTGGATAGGCTGGGGTTGTTTTCCTTGGAGCATTGAAGTTTGAGAGGGGACCTGATAAAGGTGTACACCATTGTGAGGGGCATAGATAGGGTGGATAAGAAGGCACTTTTTCCATTAGTAGATGGGTCAATAACCAGAGGGCATAGATTTAAGGGAAGAGGTAGAAGGCTAAGAGAGGAGTTGAGGAGAATGTTTTTCCCCCAAAGGGTGGTGAGAGTCTGGAACTCACTGCCTGAAAGAGTGGTTGAATCAGAAACTCTTGCGAGAGGGAGGGGGAGAGGCGGGGGGCCGCGAGAGGGAGGGGCGGGGGGTGCAAGACGGAGGGCAGGAGGAGGGAAAAAACAGTTCTGAAGGTGGCTAGACGATGGTAACAGCTTCCCTTTACAGGTACTTGCTGGTGCACTGTGAACTTCCACCTAATTAAGCTTGTACAATGCATGCCATTCAAACATTGCACATTTCTGCCCAGCTCATCTCCCCCATCAGACACACTCAAGAAACCCCCTGCCCAATCCCCTTCCCCTGCTCACCCAGCCATCCCTCTTCCCCATCATTGGGCAGCCCCCAACCTCCGGGCCTGCTGGACGCTCTCTCCCACCCAAGTTAAAAGCAAAATTCTGCGGATGCTGGAAATCTGAAACAAGGACAGCAAATGCTGGAAAAACTCAGCAGGTCTGACAGCATCTGTGTGGAGAGAAAAACAAAGCTTCGAGTCCGTATGAAACCCTTCTTCACAGCTGAAGAGAAGTGGAAATGTGATGAAATTTAAACTGCTTAAGGCGGGTGGGGCAGGTAGAGCTGGAAAGAAGGCCAGCGATTTAAAAAAAGGATAGAAAATGGGATTAAAAGGGGTTAAAACTACAGATGAGTGAATAAAAATAAAAATAAGTAGATAAAAAATAAAAATGAATGTAGAAGGGGATAAAAAAAAGGGTGAGGATGGTGGAGGGAGTTCATGGTCTGAAGTTGTTGAACTCAAAGTCAAGTCCAGAAGGCTGGAAGGTGCCTGATCGGTCCCCTCCCAACCAACCCCTGACTCAGCTGTACCACTGGACCTTCGCCCTGCCAACCCCACCCACCTGAACAACTTCTTGCTGTGGTAAAATATTCGGCTATTTCAGATACATGGGTATTGATCATAATACTCAGTTTTTAAATTAACAAAAATTAAAAGAAATCCTTGTGCTTCCAAAGTCAGCATCTTGTTTATAGCCTGGTCTAACTAAATACATAGTGAAAACTCCAGTCGCCAACTTTTAAAAAAAAATCTAGTCAATTATTTCTAGGAAAAGTTTGCTCAATAGAAATCAGTAGAAAAGTCAGGGCAAGGGCCTCTCCGGATGGCTCTTGTGCAACAGCGGGGCCAAAAGAGGGGCAGGAAAACCTAAACAGTTCTAATCAGAAGTCAGCAGCATGAAATATTAGTTCCGTTTCTCTCTCCACAGAGCTGTTGAGTATTTCTGGCATTTTCTTCTTCAAAAAGCCAAACAAATAAAGCTGTGGCTCAGTTGGTAGCACTTGCACCTCCAAGTAACAAAAGTTCTGGGTTCAACTCCTGCTCCAGGGCTTGAGCATGAAAATCAAGGCTGACACTCCAGTGCAGTACTGAGAGAGTGCTGTAGTGTTGGAGGCATCATCTGTCAGATGAGACTTAAACTCAGAGGCCGTATCTGCCTTCTCAGATTGGTGTAAAAGATCCCAGGGCTCTATTTCAAAGAAAAGCACAGGAGTTGACTCTGTTGCCCTGGCCTATATCTATCCCTCAACAGATTATCTGGTCATTATCACATTGCTTTTTTTGTGGGAATTTGCCTACATTGACACTTCAAAAGTACCCCATTGGCGGTAAAGCAATTTGAGGTGTCCGGTAGCTTTTTTTTTCCAAAAGATATGGGTGGAACAAAAAGTGAAATGATGTTGGCAATAAATTAAGGTGGCCAACTATTCTGATCAGAAACAAAACAAAAGCAAGAATGAAGGCAGATGTTTTAGTACATGTAAATCATAGCCATACAGAAGAGGCATCACTGGTGTCAACTCATGTGTAGGACCAAAACAAAATTGAAAATAGCTATTTTCACCTGGCTATTCAATGTTTGTTGTTTAAACTGTTGAATGTGACTGCTCATCTACATTTCATTCTTTGCATGAATAAATCTGGCCTCAATCGAAGGATGATTTTGTTACCTCAAGAAAAAGACCATCCCAACTTCAATTCACATGCTGAATGGTACATTCATCCATAGAGGGAGCCACTGTACCAAGAACCAAACATTGCATTCTGACACTTACCATTTCTACCTTGCCTGCAGAGATACCACCTCTGTTCAGGAAAAATTATAGATATTCTGCAAGGTGAACGTTCAGACACACTAGAATACCAACATCACCCAGGAGTAGGCTTAAGAAATGTGTAAAATATGATCACATCCAATTTGCAACCTTTTACTTCTCACAATGGGAGCTTTATGTTTTCATCAGAATTTATTGTCCTACTCAGATTTCTTTTTCATTTTTCCTTCCCAAGCAGTTTTTCTTTTTTTTAATTTCAATTTCATATTTGTTTCATCTGTATATAAGATGAAGTGTCAGAGAGAAAATGAAACGATAATAAAGATAGAGTATGTACCCAACAAAATTGCATTATTTGAAAAATGAAGACAAGTTGATCAGGTTCACCACCGAACATAGGACATCAAGATTTAATGCATTTTAACGTCAAGGTTGATCAGGGGTTGGAAAATAACTGGAACAAGGATGAGGTAGGACTAAATGTACAAAGGAGATGAGAATAAGACAGAGCAGTTTGAGGCAGAGTAGAAACTGGTATGGAACAGAGGGGCAGGGAATGGATGAAAGCAGTAAATGGGGAGTGGTGAAAGAGAGGAGCGAAGGTAGGTAATGGGATTGCCAAGAATAAAAATGGAGCCGAGTAAAGTAAATGAAATGAAGAGGAATGCTTCATTAATTTAAAGCAGCTTTACAAGGAATAGGCAGAAACAGCACCAAATAAATAACTTGGAGAAAGTTGGCAATGATTAAGACAAATGAATTAAAACATTTGGGAAAACTAACTAAATAAGGATGTGGGATTAAGGATCCTGACACAGCATCAATTTTTTTTAAAAAAGCAATAAAATTAAAGTATCAGGCTTTGCTGGGGAAATCATTTAAATGCAAGAGCATTTGGAGCACAGTGAGGATAGGCAGGAGCGCAGCAACAACCAGCTTTTCCCTCCGATGCTATCAGGGCAGTGCAGAGCAGCAGTGAGCAATGTACTGAAAGGCCAGAAAGGTGGGAAGGCAACCTATCAGGTAAGGGCAGCTAAGTAGACAGGCACAGCAGGTAGAATGGTACAAAAGCCAAGGCAGTTACTTAATTATGACCGGGAGAGGGAAGGGCGGCACAGCAGTTGAAGTACTACCCTTGGATAGAAAGAGCTGCTAAATGAGGCAAGCTGCAAACCTCCATTACCTGAGAAAACCAGAATGGGCAGACATGGAAACAGGGATTTCTGTGCGCAGTGAGGGGTGTAGAATAGACCTGTCTTTACATGCCATCAGAGAGGGAAAATTATTCCCTGGAAAATGTATTGGTGTACTGCCACCCTCTGGCGTATGTTTAGTACTGCAGTTAGAATTGAAACGGTCTCGAATTCACGTCTGACGGTCACATAACTTTAGGGATTATAATGCTACGTTCATAGCAGCACCTACAAGCATAATTGCATTACAATCTTGAGACCACACACCATTTTTATTATATATTCACCGTATGTGTAAAGCACAGCTTCACTGATTCTGAGGAAACCACTTACTTCTCATGCACTTTATAAAAATAACATTATAGATAGGTGGTGCCAGTTCATTTCCTGAAACTACACTGCATATTCCATACATTGAAATTGAAGAGGCAGGCAAAAAACTTTTATGTACAGAGATTTTAACCTGGAAATTGTTGCCAACGTTTGATGGTAAGGCAGCATTGCAAGCCTGTACATTAAGAGCCACTGCAATTTTGTTCTGTAGGTTTTATTCTGGTACACTGAATGTTTGTTGCAACATATCAAATGAAAGCAGTGAAATCATATGTCTTGTTGACCCTCAAAAGGAAGTAAATCATATTGCATCCAAAGAGGCCATGAAGAATTTCACTCCTGGCCCAGTTTCATGCTCCTGCCTCCCCAGCCAGCTTTCTGCTGTTCCAGGCTGTCACAACTGATATACCAAGACCTTGCAAACTGCTCAAACACTCTTGCATATGGAAGTGGTGTGGTGGGCCCCTGCAATAATACCAAGTGCCAGTCCACCATTCTGGCACTCTCCTCTCTCAAGCTCAACATCAAAATAGTCAGCACAAGATGGGGAATTTAAAAAGGTACAATACTGTTCTCTGTGTCATGGGGTTTGACCATTTAAATAACTCATTTGAATTTGGACAGCCCAGCACAGGTATGCGAAAATGAGCACCTCCATTTCCTTCAAAACTACTTGCCTTAATTTCAGCATCAAAACTCCTACATGGCAACTTTTCAAACAGCTTTTAAAACTCCATATGCACATGCACAGCATTTCCGTTATCAATACACACTGTTACTTCTTCAAAAAAAACTCTTATTAAATTTGACAGGCCTGCTTTTACAAATCCATTCTGGCTGTCTTATAATTAAGGCATATGTTTCTTCGCAAGTATTAAATTTGTCCAGTATTAAGGATTCTGGATGCTTATCCATTACTGTAGCTAGGTTGACTAGTCTACCATTATTCTTACAACCCTCAAAATGATTCCTCAGCAGATACTGGGCTCATTTTCAAAGACAATAATCTATGCAGCATTAATAACTTTAGTGAGTAGCTTATTCCTCATATTAAAAACCCCATAGGGTGAGAAATCATTCTAATCTCTAGTTTTGCTAATTTTATACTCGTGTCCCTTTAGGGCATGAGTCAAATTCCAAATTAAGTAACCTGCTTATACCATTACTCTGCACTTTAAAAGCTTCAATCATATTGCTCTCAACCATTTTCTCTCTCGTAAGAGCACTTTCAGTTCCAGATTGAAACTTCATAATTTAGAGTCCCAAGTAGCAGAATCATCCTCTTTTTTCTTCTCTGAAGCAGCTCCAACACTAAAATCTTCTGAATCTAGTGTGATGAAAACTGCATTCAATGTTCTAAATGACTGGTATAACAGTGGAGCATCCTTCTTCAACTTGGATTCAAGTGCCCCAAGGTTCACCATAGTAAGCAAGTAGTCCTGTTAATAACTCTCAGAAATTTATCTTTTTATACGTGAACTTTTGAACATTTATATTCCTTGGCAAATAAGGTATAACTCATTTGCATTCTAGGCCAATTAACCCACCATACAGATTTGGCACTGGTACATCTATCTTTTCATAAATATTATTAACTTAAATAACTTCGGTACAACCATTGACTTAACCACCTTAAAAGAGCATGACTTTGCTAGGCAGAGCTGACTGGCCATGCAGTCACAACACATTTGCCAGACTAAAGATTGGTTTGTGTCAGAAACTCAATTTGCATAGCAGAACATGTCCAGTGACACAACTTTATGTATTTAGAGAGCCAAGGTGGGTGTTCTTGCAAAAGCCAGGAGAAAAATTAGATTAAGGATAAAACAGCAAGTCGTGGCAAATGGTTGTTTTTTTTTTAACTGGTAGACAGTGGTGTTCCCCAAGGGTCAGTGCCAGGGCAAGTGCTTTTTTTAAAAAATATTTATAAATGACTTGGATATTGGAATAGAAAGTAAAATTTCAAAATTTGCTGATGATAGCAAAATTGGAGGTTTGCCAAAGTGAGAATGGTACCAATTGACTGCAGGAGGACATAGCAGAATGGGTAGACAAGTGGCAGATAGAGCTTAATATAGGAAAGTGAGGCAGAAGAGATACAAAGATGCAGTATAAACTTAATGACACAGTTTTAAAGAGTGTGCGGGGACAGAGGGACTGGGGATTTAGATACATAGATCTTTGAAGGTGACAAAGAAATATTCAGAGAGTGGTTAGCCAAACTTATGGGATCTTGGGCTCCATAAATAGAGGCACTGAGTACTAAATCAGGGGAGTCATGCTGAACCTTTAATAAAGCTCGAGTTAGGCCACAACGAGAGTATTGTCACCACACTTTAGGAAGGGTGTGAGGGTCCTTGTGTAAGAACAATTTTCCAGAATGATTCCATGAGGGATTTTAACTGCAAGGTTAGGTTAGAGAAGCTGGAGTTGTTCTCCTTGGAGCAAAAGAGATTCAGGGGAGATTTATTATGGCAGGTTTAGATAAAGTAGACAAAGAAAAGATGTTCCCATTAGCTGACAACACACAGATAGGGGACACAGATTAGAGTCTTGGACAAGACATGCAGGGATGAAGTAAGGAAGAACTTGTTTATGCAGCATGTGTAATGGCCTGGAACTCTCTACTACGAGGGTGATGGAAGCAGAGATAATCAATGATTTCAGAAGGAAATTGGATGGACACAAGGAGGAAATAAACTTGTAGAGCTGCCAGGATAGGGCAGCAGAATGGGACTGACTGGATTGTCCACAGAGCTGGCATAGACTTGATGGGCTGAATGGCCTTCTTTCATGCCATAATGACCTTATGACTCTAAATATAATGCCCTATAATATGTAACAAGATAAATTTACCTCAGCATTTAGTTGGGGCCCAGATACAATATTGCACAAATTGATACTCCGCATCATCTATCTACCTAATAGTCTACCAGAAAATTTGTGACTGTCAGAGTGCAGCCTTGGTTAGCATTGGAGTTGCAGCTTTGTGTACAGGAAAACATCTGGAGTTGGAACGGACAGAGTTTATTCAAAAAAAAATGAAAAAAAAATCCTTTTGTTTAAATTATAACATTGGAATGACTGGCACAAACAAAATTTTAACAGGAATCAAGCCTTCAAGTCAGGAAGCCTGTGGGAACCAAATGCCAGAGCTTGAGAAGAAAAATCTGAAAATCTTCAGCATGTGAAACCTCACCAACTGTCACTAGAGAAGAGAAAGCTGGATAACAGCTGTGACAACATAACAGAAACTTTCCAAACAATATCAATATTCTTATGGTAAAATAAAGTGAATTACAGAGGAAAGACATATTGCTAAATTACCACAGGGGCAAGAGATTAAAATGAAATAAACAATCTATTCACAATTGATGAGAAGTGTCATGATACAATGAAACTTCAGCTCTAACTAATTTCCATGATCCAAAAATGATTCTTGTCACTGCTGCAGGTAGCAGCATTTCCAACGTAATCAGTGCCGACTGGGGACCCAGGTTTGAATCCCACCACAAATGATGAAATTTGAATTCAATAAAAATCTGGGATTAAAAGTCTAATGATCACAAAACCATTGCCGACGTTGTCGTAAAAACCTATCTGATTCACTAATGTCCTTTAGGGAAGGAAATCTACTGTCCTTACCCGTTCCATGTGACTCCAGATCCACAATGTGGTTGACTCTTTAACTGCTCTCTGAACAAGGGCAATTAGAGATGGGCAACAAACTGGATGAGCCAGCGACGCCCACATCCCACGAATGAATGAAAAAAAGTCTGATTCACGACAGAATTGTAGTCAGGGTCCTGGAAGAAACATCATCCAGTCTCTTACAGACAAGGCAGGACTGAACCCTATCAAAAACAGTGCAGATTGCGAGACAGACAGAACTCAGGAAACAGAATTGGGCATTTGTTCTGGCAAGGAGAGGTCCCATGGAGAAGTTCGAGTGAGTCAATTCAGTTTGTAGACCATAAGAGAGAAAGCGCGCCAAAGCTTAAGCCTTCCAAAACAAGTAAAAGCACGCTAACCGCCATTCTGAAATGGCTTTGGTGTGGGGGGAACAAAGCACACATGAAAGAAGAGTTTCTTTTATTGCTCCCAATGCGGTCTCCTCTACAGTGGAGAGACCAAATGCAAACTGGGCGACCGCTTTGCAGGACACCTTCGGTCTGTCCGCAAGAATGACCCAAACCTCCCTGTCGCTTGCCATTTCAACACTCCACCCTGCTCTCTTGCCCACATGTCTGTCCTTGGCTTGCTGCATTGTTCCAGTGAAGCTCAACGTAAACTGGAGGAACAGCACCTCATCTTCCGACTAGGCACTTTACAGCCTTCCGGACTGAATATTGAATTCAACAACTTTAGATCTTGAACTCCCCCCTCCATCCCCACCCCCTTTCCATTTCTTCCCCCTTCCTTTTGTTTTTTCCAATAATTTATATAGCTTTTTCTTTTCCCACCTATTTCCATTATTTTTAAATCTATACCTTTTATGCCCTGTTAGTTTTATTTCACCCCACCCCCACTAGAGCTGTACCTTGCATGTCCTGCCATCCATTCTTAATTAGCACATTCTTTTAGATAATATCACCACCTTCAACACCTCTTTGTTCTTTTGTCTGGGACATCTTCTGATTGTCTGCTCCTATCACTGCTTGCTTGTCCCCACAAGCACCACCACCCCCCCAACTTCTCTCCCCCCAACCCTCCTCCACCATAAACCAGCTTATATTTCACCCCTTTCATATTTTTACTCAGTTCTGTTGAAGAGTCATGAGGACTCAAAATGTCAACTTTGTTCTTCTCCGCCGATGCTGCCAGACCTGCTGCGTTTTTCCAGGTAATTCTGTTTTTGTTTTGGATTTCCAGCATCCGCAGTTTTTTGTTTTTATCAAGAAAGAAGAATGTCCAGCAAGGGGCAGCAGAGTGCCACAACTGTGGAAAAATAGGCCACTTCAAAACTGGCTGTCACTCAAATATGCTGACAACCCATAAAAGGGGGGAGAAAATTTTAAAACAGTGCCACATTCAAGGTGGTGGAAAAACCACAAGCAGAGGAACAAACCTTCCTGCGGGAAGTAAATGATACTGAAAACAAGCATTGAAGAATTAAACTCGGAGTGGATAGACACCCACAGAGTTTCAACTAGACACAGGGTCTGTTTTTTTCAATGAAGTCAAATGGCTCAAACAGGTTACACTGCAACCCTCATCTGGTAAATTACGAGGTCCTGGAGAGACAACTTTAAAAATCAAAGGCCAACTCATGGCAAAGCTGAAAGATAGAGTGAGAAATCCTCGAACCCCTCTCTGTCATTCACAACCAAGAGTGCTCTCTACTAAGAAGAAAGGCATGCCTAAAACTGAAATTACTCTATAAAGCAGGTGAAGTTGTTTATAAGTAGTACAGGCATTTTGAAATTAATTCCAAAATTGTTTACAAAGCTAGGGGAGTTGAAAAACAAGTACCATATCACCCTACGAGCTGATTCTAAACCAATTTGCCTCTTTGCGATTGGAAATCTGTGACGAGTGGTGTACCTGCAGGGATCAGTGTTGGGACCCTTGCTGTTTGTAATATACATTAATGATTTAGTGAATATAGGAGGTATGATCATATGATCCGTAAGTTCGCAGGTGACATGAAAATTGGTGGTGTCATAAATAGAGGAGGAAAGCCTTAAATTACAGGATGATATCGATGGGCTGGTAAGATGGGCAGAGCAGTGGCAAATGGAATTTAATTCTGAAAAATGTGAGGTGATGCATTTTGGGAGGACTAACACAGCAAGGGAATACACAATGAATAGTAGGGGTAGGACCCTAAGAAATACAGAGCATCAGAGGGACCTTGGTGCACATGTCCATAGATCCCTGAAGGCAACAGCACAGGTAGATAAGGTGGTCATGACGACATATGGGATACTTGCCTTTATTGGCCGAGGCACAGAATATAAGAGCAGGGAGGTTATGTTGGAGCTGTATAAAATGCTAGTTAGGCCACAGCTCGAGTACTGTGTGCAGTTCTGGTCGCCGCACTAGAGGAAGGGTATGATTGCACTGCAGAGGAAATTCACCGTAATGTTGCCTGGGCTGGAGACTTTCAGCTATGAAGAGAAACTGGATAGGCTAGGATTGTTTTCCTTAGAGCAGAGAAGGCTGAGGGGGTCCTGATAGAGGTATACAAAATTATGAGGGCATAATTATGAGGGTAGAAAGGAAGAAACCTTTCCCCTTAGCAGAGGTGTCAATAACCAGGGAGCATAGATTTAAGGTAAGGGGCAGGGGGTTTAGAAGGGATTTGAAGAAAATGTTTTTCACCCAGAGGGTGGTTGGAATCTGGAACGTGCTGCTTGACGGGGTAGTAGAGGCAGGAACCCTCACAATATTTAAGGAGTATTTAGATGAGCATTTGAAACGCCATAGCATACAGGCCAAGTGCTGGAAAATAGGATTAGAATAGATCAGTGCTTGATGGCCAGCACAGACACGATGGACCAAAGGGCCTGTTTCTGTGTTGTATAATTCTATGAAAGTTCCTCACCTATTCTTGGACAAAGTCAAAGGTGAAACTGAAAAGATGCAGCAGCAAAGCGTTCTCTCACTGGTCACCAGGCTAACAAAATGGTGTTCAGGAATGATCACGGTCCCAAAGCCAAATGGCTCTATAAGAATCTACATGGATTTAACTCAATTAAACAAATTAATGGAACACGAGATCCACCAAATGCCCACAGTGGATGAGAACCTTGCTAAACTAGCGAAGAGTATTTTATTCACCAAATTGGATGCAATCAATGGATTTTTGGCAGTTGCCTCTGGACAAAGAATCCAGATTTCTGACCATATTTATAATGCCAATTGGCCATTAATGTTTTAACAGATTACCCTTTGGAATAGCGCCTGCTCCAGAAATTTTCCAGAGAACAATGTCTCATACACTAGAAGGCATGGAAGGAGTAATATTCCAGATGCATGACATACTTATGCATGGCTCCACGAGAGAAGAGCATGATCACAGAGATACAGCAGCTCTGTGAGCATACAAGATGCAGGCCTCACAATGAATGAAAAATGTGAGGTTGCTAAACCTACGATCAAGTCTCTAGGTCAAATGGTGCAGACAAATAGAATCACAGTTGATTCACAAAAAAAAAGTATACAGAGAATTTCCACAACCAAGGAACTTAACTGAGCTTCAAAGATTCCTTAGGATGGTCAACTAATTAGACGAGTTCCAGCCAAATTTAGCAGAGGTCAACAAGCCCTTGTGGCAGCTGTTGAGACAAGATCAACAGTGGTGCTGGAATGTGGACCAACGAAATGTTCCCAAAAGGATTAAGCAATGTTTAGTCTCTTATGAAATCTTGGTACATTACAACCCAGAATTATTGACCATAATTGCGGATGTATTGTACACAGGTCTGGGGGCAGTTTTATTTGACATAAGCCAGTCTACTATGCTTCTGGGTCACTAGCAGAAACAGAACAACTACATGCCATGATAGAAAAGGAAGCATTGGCACCCACTTAAGCATACAAAAATTTTCAGTCTATGTTATGGGATTGCATTTCAAAATCGAAACACACCAAAAGCCACTAGTCACCCACTGAACATGAAAGAAACTGCAAAGATGCCACCCAGAATCCAGTGGTTCAGATTAAGATTGATGAGATGACTCCATCATAGTGTATGTGCATGGGAAGTATCAAACAATGGTAGACACATTGTCATAAATACCATCCCAGGAGGAACCATAGAAGAGGATTGACACTACTTCGAGGAGGTTTAAGCATATTTATCTTTGATCACTTAGCACTTATCAGCTACTGCAAAAAAAAGTTGCAGGAAATAAAATAAGCCCAGCAACGGGATGAAGAATGTCTCCAAATCTGAGAATATTGTCTCAAAAGATGGTCAGAAACTATATCCCCGCTAATCTGATACTACAGCAGTATTTTGAATAGCGCGAGCACCTTGCAGTCATTGACAACATACTAATCTTCAACAGAATAGTCATACCAAGAACATTTCTTCAAAGACTTCACCAAGGTATTCCTGGAATAGCAAAAATGTTGTGCAAGAGCACAGCAGTCTGGCGGCCAGGCATTACATGCTCTATAGAAGAAATTATTTCTAACGGTCTTTATTGTGCTGTGAGCCGACCTAAGCAAACTCAAACCCGGAAAACAATGATCTCATCTGTGCTGCCGTGGTAAGGCAACCTCCAAGTCGTTCTAAACTCATACACTTACAAGGCCATCATGTTCACTGGCATCTCAATCACTGCCAGCTCAAGGGCCATCACCACTCATCTCTTACACACCCTCACATCTCCATCTGGATTCCTCTCCTCTGGAGACTGCCTCCTCAGTCCTTACCATCTTGAGGCCACTTGCACAAATCAACATGTGACCCCCCCCCCCCACCCACCACACCGCCCCCCAACACCGCCCCCCCCCCACCCAAACCCCACCACCACCCCCCCCCCCACCCCCCCCCACCCCCCACCCCACCACCCGCCTTCACTAGTACAGCCCTCACTCGGCAGGCTCTTCCCTTCCCTCAGGCCTCTTCTCCCACTTCCTCAAGCAAGTTCTAGCCCTATAGCTGGTGAAAAGCCACCCCCCCCCACCCTTTATGGCTGGTCTGGTACATAGAGAGCTGCCTGTGAGCCCCCCTAAAATTGATGTAATGCTGCCCGTGAAGCCTGGCGCTGATAACCGTGAGTGGTGCCCAAACCCAGGTAGGCAACAAACCTCAAAACCCCTAGTGAAGTGCAGCGCGCCAGGTGATCGTCACTTCCATACAGTTGTGAAACATGTCGGTATGCAATTGCACTGACGTGCCAAGATGATCCAGTGTGGGGCATGATTCCAGCAAGCAAGGCTTATAATTATATGCATTAGTATTAAAATGACATTCCCGACATACGGCAGGAAATGTAACTCGCCATTGACGGGTGGAGCGGATGATTGCAAACTGGTTTCACAACAGCATGAAACCAGTTTTTGCCCTTCCCGCCATATTGTCCCTCCTGCCTGCCATGATACCAGATGCCAACAGGGCCAGAAAATTCCAGCCCAAGTGTCATCAGCTCATTCAAAACAAATGTGGAACCGTTAATTCAAGGATTTGTTGTGGAGGGATGATTCTGAAACCAGGAGCACCAAACCTGATCCAGAGTGAAATCCATTAGTTTAACCAAACACCAGGGCAAAGCATTTTCACCTTACAAATTCAAAATGAGTTTCTTTTCACTATGGTTCCTGTGGGGGCAGTTGGAGGCTTGCAGCTGTCTTTTGATCTTACATTGCCTCTGCTCTGCACGCCTGAAAACTGCTGAAGTTGTACCTCCCACTGCCCATTGAATGTTAATTCTCATTGTATCAACAACCTCTGAACTAAACCTCTCTAACAATAAAACCCCTTCCATAGTACCATTTTGTATTAGTAATGTGAACGTATGCTTGGTATCTGCTAGATAGGCATCAGTTTTCACCCCACTTCTTGGATGTGCTATTCAAAAAATGCAAATGCACTCTACCTCTCTGTTTACATATCAAAACTAATATATATCAAAGCACTCAGACTAGCTGGCTTTAGTCCAATTAAAACACATCCACAGACTAAATCTCTATTTTAAAAAAAATATTTTCCAAAATATTATATACGTTAATAGTTTCATGACTTGCTGTCTCTTGAAAGTAAGTCTCATGCCTTAAGATGGTATGGGGTCTTATTAAATTATAAAGGGCCAAGTTTTCACAGAATTGGTACAATTCCGAAGATCTTTAAAAATGGTGGGCGGGACTCAGATGTGGAAGCCCTGTCCCCATTTCCACCTTAACATAATTTTTGCTGGAAGGGGAAAGGGGTCAGGTGTGAATCGTACAGGCATGAAACATAAAACTCCTGAGCCATTTCAGTTTGAACAGGCCCCATTTTTGCTGCTCCTTAACCCACAGTATGGGAGTCACAAATTTATGAAGGAGAAGTAAACACTCTTGAAGGTCAAATAAGATATGTTTAAGTGTCATAATCTGAAGTTATTTAAATCCCCTGTCCTTTAAAAATGAAAAAAAACTAAGCTACAGCTGTCAGTGTAAAAAACATACCCTGCTGGAGTTCATTGATTGACAGCCATCTTGTGTACAGCTGTTCCTGCGGTTTCAATAGACTTCATTGTTGACATTTTCCAAGGGCCATTATGACAGCTGAGCCATTATGAATGCTTGGCTAAGTTTCAAATAGTCCAAAGCCACTTCTCAGTTGAATTTGTATTTTGATTGACACATTTTAAAGGCTATTAAAGGATTATCTATCTTTGACATGGCTATTGAATTAAAGCTTGCTTTTATAACAGATTGACCACTTGAGGGGATTTAAAATCTTTGAATGGGTTACACGAATGAGAGGGGTTTTTTTTGTATCAAGTGTATATGGGTGAGAGCTGTATTAGATTGTTAGAAGTTTATTATTTGTTCATCTCCACATGACTCCTGAGGTCTGTCCATAGTGGATACTGGGTGAGTGACTATGAAGGTGACATGATTTTGGGGTGGGGGGGGGGCGGTTAGGTGGAGGTGTCACATGGCATAGGGTGTGTGAAGTGGCATAGAGGGGGATTAGTTGTGTGGAGACATACAGGTGGCATGGGGAGCTTGGGTGGAGGAACTGAGGGCTAGAGGGCCAAATAACCTATTAAAAACTAGAATAAAGTCTTAGAAAACTGAGGTGGACTAGTTAGAATCCAGGAAGTAGGTGTGAAAGCACCTGAATCAACAAATCCTCTCCTCAATGAAGCTGCCTGCTTTCCTGACTCTCAGGAAACCCAGCCGACAGCACTTTCAGTTTCAGTCCTGCTCGACAATGAGATTTACAGCCTCATTATATTTAAAGTTCCAACATGCAATTAAAGTTCCAATGCAAGGATTGATTTGGCTGCCCTCCCATGTACCAGTTTCAGTTAAAGGCAGAAATAAGCGAGCTGGAGGCAGGTTTGGGTTTTAACCCTCATCCACGCCTGCCCCAAATCCATCTGTTCCTTTTTGAATAAAATTAAGCCCATATTTATTAGTTGGGTTACTTTCATGATCGATAGCAACTAGTGCCTTTCAGTTGAGCTTCAAAATTTTTGGTGTGTTGTGTTTTTTTTCATCCATGTGGTGCAAGTGTAACTTGTCTTAATTGATAACACTTTGATAACCAGGGAGCCTGGTTAAAGGTCCTGGATCAGCCCATTAGGAACCTCTGCGGCCGATGTTGGCAGACTTTCCAGGATCAGAGGGAAGTTCCCCCATTTTAAAAAAATCTCTGTGGATTCTTGGGCCACTGGGGCTAAGAGATCACAAAATGCAATAAACACCCCCACTCTGGGTTATGATGTATCTTTCGCTCCCAATCAACTTCCTTTCAAAGGGGGCTTAATAGAAAAGGGATTTTTAGTTATCATGCAATTCCAAAAGACACTGGACGGAATTTTATGCTGGCAGGATTTTACGGTCCTACTGAAGTCAATAGACTTTTGAATGGCTCACTGCATTTTACAGCCCCTCCCCCGCCACGATGGGACTGTAAAACTCTGCCAACTGTACTCAAAAGGGTTCATCTGCCCTCTGTTTCATTCCAGTGGTGTGAGGCAGTGACAAAACATTTGCTTTGGCGGTTCCCTCAATCTGTTTTCCTGAGGGTTCTCTACACTACCTTGCATATGGGACCAACTTGCACTCCTCCAATGGCTGGTAAGTCTTTCAGCCAGTGTACCAACTGTTACTCATCCATCAGGCTGGAGACAAGGGAAGTCCCAGACTCCTCTTCAACTGTGTCAGGTTGCTCCATTTGGTATGGATGAAGGTTGTGTAACAAGAGCCTATGGAAACGGAAGGGGAGGATCTGCACTTGCAGGTGTGTGTTGGTAAGCTAATGCAAGTTCAGTGTGTCAGAGCTAAAAGACTCGATTCAAGCCCCACTCCAGCACTGAACTGATCAACTTAGTTTTTTTAATCTTGCCACACAACTCACTGCTCTGACAGTAGAGATTAGCCTTGTGGCTCTTCACTGCATCATTTTCATTGTACTTCAGTGCTCAGAGTTGAATGCATCATTCAGGATGCAGTCTGATTAAGAGCACAATATAAATTCAGCATGACAGCCTCAGAACCTTTACTCTATTGACTTAGCAATATAGCTCAGTATTTGGTTTGCTTCACTGACTGTGGCTGTCAGTTAATGACTTGTTTAATGTTGAGTAAAATATCACTCCCAGATCTTTTTGAGCCTGTCCCCAGGCAGTTCAACACCATTCATTAAGTAGGCATCATTTTTTCTTACAATGTATAATGCCCTGCACTAATCAAGCATGAATTTTGTTTGACATAATTCCATCTATTCCAGGCTAACTAGTCAGAACTTTCCAAAGTCTGGTTCAGAAGATTTGAAAACATCCTTACAAGCACCGTTCTGTTGGTGATATTCTACAATGAAACTCATCATTATCTGTTAGCATAGTCAGAAATGTAACTCTCAGTGCTAAACAAAACAAAACCATTATTGCCATATATTTGCCCTGCAAACTGCTTGTAAGACAACAAATAGATTCAATTGAATTTGTAATTCAACAAACTCATTTACTATATTTAAAGCTTAGCTATAAAATTAAGATAAAATTAAAAGCATACTTGTATCATGGGCCAAAATTGGCTTTAATTAAACGCTGCTGGAGAGTTGTGGGTGAGAAATGGGCTCTTTGTTGCATCTTGCTGGTTGGACAGGGCAGGAAATTGGTTGTCCCCTAAGTTGAGCCATTTGGCAAGTTGAATCTGGGGTGCAGCCTTGAATGCGCCAGCAGTGGGCCGGAACTTTTTTGTGGGCCCAGGAGAAGCACCAGGCCCAAATAAGGAGCTTTAAACATTTCCCTGGACCTTTTCCGAGTAACCTCTAGGGCTCCTTTTAAGGGTTAACGTTTGGCAGCTCAACACATAGCATTTCTAAGCTAAGCTTAGAAAAGCTCTAGCTCTGAAATTTGTGCCTGAGTTTCACATTGCAGGTCAGCCAAATGCCACAGCACCCTAATTTGCATATTTAAGGGGCCCACCGCTCATTTCAAGCAGACACACAGGTTGACCAACGGCCAATATGGCAGTTCAGGCGTGACAGGAAGCCACATGACATTCAGAGGATTTATACCCATTTTATGCTGGGGCAAATGATTAACTGAGAGTTGAATTTCTGTGCAAAATTGTCACAAGAGAGGTATGAAGCTGTAGGCGAAAATAATAGAATCCAACCAATATTAAGGTTTTAAGGTGCTTTTCCAGTTCCATATATTTAAAATCAATGAGCATAGGCAATATGAACATTTTTTTTTAAAAATCAGTCACAGGATGTAGGCTTCGGAGGCTGGGCTAGCATTTATTGCCCAACCCTAGCTGCCCTTGAGAAGGTGGTGGCGAAATGCCTTCTTGAACCGCTGCGGTTCATGTGGGGTAGGTACACCCGCAGTGCTGTTAGGAAGGGAGTTCCAGGATTTTGACTCAGTGACAGTGAAGAAACGGCGATATATTTCCAAGTCAGGATGGTGATTGACTTGGAGGGGAACTGCCACCATGGTGGTCTTCCCATCTATCTGCTGCCCTTGCCCTTCTAGATGGTAGTGGTCGTGGATTTGGAAGTTGCTGTCGAAGGAGCCTTGGTGAATTCCTGCAATGCACCTTATAGATGGTACACACTGCTGCTACTGTGCATCAGTGGTGGAGGGAGTGAATGTTTGTGGATGTGGTTCCAATCAAGCAGCTGCTTTGCCCTGGACGGTGTCCAGCTTCTTGAGTGTTGTGGGAGCTGCACCCATCCAGGCAAGTGGGAAGTATTCCATCACACTCCTGACTTGTAGATGGTGGACAGGCTTTGGGGAGTCAGTAGGTGAGTTACTCATCATAGGATTCCTAGCCTCTGACCTGCTCTTATAGCGACAGTATTTATATGGCTAGTCCAGTTAAGCTTCTGGTCAATGGTAACCCCCAGGATGTTAATAGTGGGGGATTCAGTGATGGTAATGCCACTGAACATCAATGGGCAATGGTTGGATTCTCTCTTCTTGGAGATGGTGATTGCCTGACACTTGTGTGGTGCGTACGTTACTTGCCACTTGTCAGCCCAAGCCTGGATATTGTCCAGGTCTTGCTGCATTTGGACATGGACTGCTTCAGTATCTGAGGAGTCGCGAATGATGCTGAACATTGTGCAATCAACAACGAAAATCCCCACCTCTGACATGATGATGGGCAGAAGATCCATTTCACAATTACAAAGGAGAAAATAATTAGCATTTTGACATTCCAAGGCAATGCTCAGCAACATTTCACAACACAAAATGCGGTCAAAGGGTAGAAAAGCATAGATTACCTAAATTAATGAAACTGGGTATGCCACATAAATTCATTAATAATTTAAAACAAAACATAAAATTGATCCAAACTTTGAACTTTCAGACACTTTTGATGCCTATTTTTTTCTTATGCTCAAACTCGACATTGCTCAGCATTGCTATTCAATAAGAATATTATGATAAAAGAGATTAAGATTTACAACTGCACAAATCACTGCCCTAAAGTGGAGGAAAGCAACTGAATTCTGAATCTTTCTGCAGCAACTGCTTAGATGCCATGAGGCATTTTTGCTTTAAAAACCTGTAGAATTAGTGAGTTTGTTTTAGAGGTGTAGTAACAGCTTGATTAAAAAAATGTCACTTAATTTTAACGTACACGTTAGCCAAATGTCCCATGTGTAGCCTCGAGCAGTTAAGAGAAAAGATGCTCATTAAACCTGGTTACACCCAGTTGAGATCGTTTGGGTTCCAGCCCCAAACAGTGAGCTTTGGAGGCAGGAATTTTTTTTAAAAAGGAAAGAAACAGGATAACATAAACAGAAACAGATTAAAAGCAAAGTTGAAATGGTAGGGAAAAAAATGGAGAAGGGGAGAAATGGTGAGAAGGATAACAATTTTTTTGTCTATTTTAGGGATATAGAGTTCACACTTGAACAGCTTTTATTATTGTAGCAGTCGAGTTTGATTTAGCATCAGCCTGAGAACCTTCGTAACTGGAATTCCCAGAGTTCCCTAGGTTGACAGAGGATTGAAATACAAAACAGTAAAAGAAGAAACTAAATTCACTAATCACACACTCTGCATGAAGATGAACATCCACAGGAAATGCTGCCTGGGAAACCATGGGCAGAAATTTTCGCTTGGCGGGCGGGTGTGCCCCGACATGCTGGAGCGTGAAATGAAACAGCCGAGTATGCCGACATCAAAGCGCAGTCACGTGATAGTTCGGTCAGCAAGCACGTGCTGGAGCCAGCAGTGCACCCGCCAACAATTAAAAGGTCCGTTAGAGCCATTAGGTTATCAATTAAGGTAAAGTTTGCTCTGCCTGTCCAACCAAGCGGCCTCTGCATTTTTTTTGAAAACCTCAACCACGGGCAGGTTGAGGTTTCCAAAAACAAGTAAAAACTTTAATTTTTCATTAATAATATGTTCCTGCTCATGTGACAGAGTCACATCAGGGGGCATGTTTTATTACATGTAATAAAATATATTTAAAAAAAAAATACATCTCTTCATCTCCCTGAGGCAGTTACGTGCCTCAGGGAGATTATGCAGCACTCACTCACGTGCATGCATGAAGTTTGCACTTGGCCGGCTCGCACTTCCCCTCTGCCCCTCTGCCGCTCCCCACCCCGCACCCCACCCCCTCCCCCCCCCACCCCCGCCACCCCCACCCCACAGACAACGCTCAGCACTGCCGCTCTCATTTCACATGAAATTACAGTTCAGTCAAGATCTCAGGCAGCAGCCAGCTTCCCGCTCACCCCCGCCAAGTACCGCTGCCAAAAGCAAAATTCTACCCCATGAGCCCAAAGCAGCTGAATTTTTTATTCATGACTTTTACTCATGGGGCCCGCAATTTTTGTCCAATGTTCTCAATGGATGGCAGTCCTTGCCCCAAGTGCCCATAATCAGCTCAAGAAAAGTGATCACCAAGTTCATCAATAGCTTCTTGTACAATACATTTCAGACCTTGTCTAAGCTCACTAGAATGCACTTTCGCTTTTAAGGTGCCAAAAGATATTTGGTGCTTGCATATGAAGGCAAACCAATCGGCTTCAAAACCAAACCAGCCACTGTTGAAAGGTATATTGCTTGTGTTCAGTTGCTAAAAAGTAGTTACATGTTTTTAAGTCTAGGTTATTAGATCCAAGCATTTCCACAGAAATTAATCCCATGGAGACAATGTTATTACAGAAAAGAGTGCTCCAGTAAATGCTTGAGGGCAGTATGAAACCACAATAATAAAGGGGGGATTTTTTTTTCAACATATATCTCAAACCCTAAGCAAAAATTCCCCCCCACCCATATAGAACTATTTAGTACCATCCATGACAGGAAGTGACTGCTAGTGAACAAGTTTGTTATGAGGGAAGTCAAGACGAGTACTGATCAATCACTTTTGGCTACAATAGTTCTTTTTCATTCATTCATGGGATGTGAGCTTCGCTGGCTGGGCCAGCATTTATTGCCCATCCCTAGTTGCCCTTGAGAAGGTTGTGGTGAGCTGCCTTCTTGAACCGCTGCAGCCCATGTGGTGAAGGTACATCCACAGTGCTGTTAAGAAGGGAGCTCCAGGAATTTGACCCAGCGACAGTGAAGGAACGGCGATATATTTCCAAGTCAGGATGGTAAGTGACTTGGAGGGGAACTTCCACATGGTGGTATTCCCATCTATCTGATGCTCTTGTCCTTCTAGATGGTAGTTGTCATGGGGTTGGAAGGTGTTGTCTAAGGAGCCTTGATGAATTCCTGCAGTGCATCTTGTAGATCGTACACGTTGCTGCTACTACACATTGGTGGTGGAGGGAGTGAATTTTGTGGATGGGGTGCCAATCAAGCAGACTGCTTTGTCCTGGATCGTGTCCAGCTTCTTCAGTATTGTGGGAGCTGCACTCATCCAGGCAAGTGGGGAATATTCCATCACACTCCTGACTTGTGCCTTGTGGACAGGCTTTAGGGAGTTAGGTGGTGAGTTACTCGTCGCAAGATTCCAAGCCTCTGACCTGCTCTTGTAGCCATTTATATGGCTAGTCCAGTTCTGTTTCTGGTCAATGGTAACTCCGAAGAATGTTGATAGTGGGAGATTCAGTGATAATAATGCCATTGAACTTCAAGAGGTGAAGGTTGGATTCTCTCTTGTTGGAGAGAGTCACTGCTTGCCACTTGTGTGACGCCAATGTTACTTGCCACTTGTCAGCCCAAGCCTGGATATCATCCAGGTCTTGCTGCATTTGGACATGAACCGCTTCAGTATCTGAGTCATCATGAATGGTGCTAAACATTGTGCAATCATCAGCAAACATGCCCACTTCTGACCTTATGATGGAAGGAAGGTCATTGATGAAGCAGCTGAAGACGTTTGGGCCAAGGACATTACCCTGAGGACCTCCTGCAGTGATCCATGAGATGACTGATCTCCAACAACCACAGCCATCTTCCTTTGTGCGAGGTATGACTCCAATCAGCAGAAAGTTTTCCCCCTGGTTCCCAATGACTCCAATGTTGCTAGGGGTCCTTGACGTCACATTTGGTCAAATGCTGCCTTGATGTCAAGGGCAGGCACTCTTACCTCACCTCCGGAGTTCAGCTCTTTTGTTCATGTTTGAACCAAAGCTGTATTGAGATCAGGAGCTGAGTGGCCCTGGCGGAATCCAAACTAGACATCAGTGAGTATGTTATTGCTAAGCAAGTGCCTCTTGATCGCACTGATGACCCCTTCCATTACTTTACCGATGATGGGGAGTAGACTGATGGGGCAGTAATTTTCTGGGTTGGTTTTGTCCCTCTTTGTGTGTCCAGGACATACCTGGCAATTTTCCACATAGCCAGATATATGCCAGTGTTGTAGCTGTACTGGAACAGCTTGGCTAGGGGCACAGCAAGGTTTGGAGCACAAGTCTTCAGTACTATTGGCTGAATATTGTCCAGGGCCCATAGCCTTTGCAGTATCCAGTACCTTCAGCCATTTCTTGATATCACGTGGAGTGAATCGAATTGGCTGAAGACTGGCATCTATGATGCTGGAGACTTCTGGAGGAGGCCAAGATGGATCACCAACTCGGCACTTATGGCTGAAGATTGTTGTGAATGCTTCAGCCTTATCTTTTGCACTGCTGTGCTGGGCTCCTCCATCATTGATGATGGGGCTATATGTGGAGCCTCCTCCTCCAGTGAGTTGTTTAATTGTCCATCACCATTCACAACTGGATATGGCAGGACTGCAGAGCTTAGATCTGATCCATTGGTTGTGGGATTACTTAGCTCTGTCCATCACTTGCTGCTTATGCCGTTTGGCACACAAAGCATGTTATTAGCGTGTTTTAGTCCTGTGTTATAGCTTCACCAGGTTGACACCTCATTTTTAGGTATGCCTGGTGCTGCTCCTGGTATGCCCTTCTGCACTCTTCATTGAACCAGGGTTGATCCCCTGGCTTGATGGTAATGGTAGAGTGGGGGATATGCCACGCCATGAGCTTACAGATTGTGTTCGAGTACAATTCTGCTGCTGCCGATGGCCCACAGTGCCTCAAGGATGCCCAATCTTGAGTTGCTAGATCTGTTCGAAATCTATCCCATTTAGCACAGTGGTAGTGCCACACAACATGATGGAGGGTATCCTCAATGTGAAGGCAGATCTCCGTCTCCACAATGTGCAGTGATCACTCCTACCAATACTGTCATGGGCTTATGCATCTGTGGCAGGCAGGTTGGTGAGGATGAGGTCAAGTATGTTTTTCCCTCTTGTTGGTTACCTCACCATCTGCCGCAGACCCAGTCTAGCAGCTATGTCATTTAGGACTTGACACGCTCGTTCAGTAGTGGTGCTACCGAGCCACTCCTGGTGATGGACATTGAAGTCCCCACCCAGAGTACATTCTGTGCCCTTGCCACCCTCAGTGCTTCCTCCAAGTGATGTTCAACATGGAGGAGCACTGATTCGTCAGCTGAGGGAGGGTGGTACATAGTAATCAGCAGGCGGTTTCCTTGCCCACGTTTGCCCTGATGCCATGAGAGTCATGGGGTCCGGAGTCGATGTTGAGGATTCCCAGGGCAACTTCCTCCTGACTGTATACCGCTGTGCCGCCCTCTGCTGGGTCTGTCCTGCCAGTGGGACAGGACATACCCAGGGATAGTGATGGTGGAATCAGGGACATTATCTGTAAGGTATGATTCCATCAGGGTGACTATGTCAGGCTGTTGCTTGACTAGTCTGTGAGACAGCTCTCCCAATTTTGGCACCACCCCCCAGATGATAGTAAGAAGGACTTTGCAGGGTCAACACGGCTGCGATTGTTGTTGTCGTTTCCTGTGCCTAGGTTGATGCTGCGTGGTCCGTCCGCTTTCATTCCTTTTTTGTGACTTTGTAGCAGTTTGTTCAAACTGAGTGGCTTGCTAGGCCATTTCAGAGGGCATTTAAGAGTGCTGTGGGTCTGGAGTTACATTTAGGCCAGACCAGGTCAGGATTTCCTTCCCTAAAGGACATTAGTGAACCAGATGGGTTTTTACAACAATTGACAATGGTTTCATGATCGTCATTAGACTTTTAATTCCAGATTTTTATTGAATTCAAATTCCACCACCTGTCGAGGCAGGATTCACACCCTGGTCCCCAGAGCATTACCCTAGGTCTCTGGATTAATAGTCCAGCAACAACGCCACAATATCACTACACTATTGCCTTTCCTTAATATGACGTGTTATCAATATATAATGTTTTTGTGACACAGTCAGTGACTTATTTCAATGATACAATCATTTAATGTTACATTGAATTAAACAAGAAACATAAGTGGACTTTTAATTTAAGGATTTGTTATAACCTAAACATTCTTAAAGTCTGAGGATAGTATTGCAAGAAAGAGTGAGTTTGTCAAATCAGATTTGATTGAATTTCAAACCAGGCTGCTCTGTAGGAACAGGTAATAAATGTACTTTATTTTGTGAGACATACATCCAATACAAAAACGCTATTATAAAGCAAGGACACCATTCCCACGATAGTGTAACTACCTAGAACTGCATAGCTGAGCTATTTGGTTCAGAGTGCTCCCAAAGCTCAAACCCTTTTCTGTGGGCGGTTAATAGGTCTCAGTCATTATAATGGACTGAGTAGCTTCTAGAAGAGAAATGAATAAGCTAGCTAAGGTTCCCAAACCAATGACTATCCAGCAACGTTTGCTGCAAGTGTACCTATATGTGAGATGGAAACAGGGGAAAAACTTGACAAAAAGAAAGGGGCGGCCAGTGTGAAATATCAACACAGGTGAGGGAAATGCCCAAAAGTGAATCAAGCTGGCATGTTAACAATAATTCCATTTATTCTTAAATTATATTTAAATAATTGCAAAATTGCTCCTTTGTCAGCCCCTGCTGCCACTTGAGATGAGTTTCTTCAATTCTATTCATGTAGATAATGTAATGTCATGCTGTTGCATTGGACTGAAACCACAGTAAATGTCATTATAGCTATCTAAAATAGTGACTTTTAACCCCTTAAAGCATTTTTTGAGTTTCAAAACTTCAATATTTCACCATCCCCCTGCCCACCCCGAACCCATGCTGTATGTGACATGAACCTAGCTCAGTGCCTTAGTGAAGATTCCCTTCTCCAGGCAACTAAGAAACTGCTGTGAAATCATCACGCTGTTAGAAGTCAGCTGTCAAAGCCATTTTCATTAATTTTGTTCCATTAGTTCAAAGTCATGATAAGATACCCATGCTCTTTCATTTAAGGCCATGTCTACGTAAATGAATTTTGGAACTTAATAATTAAATTATTGTTCATTTCATAGCTCAGTTTCAAGCACAAAATCACAACCTTTCTATAGCATTCTAATTTAAAGATACACCTGTTATGGAGGGAGTCAAGACCCATGTTGTTCAGTATCTGTTTGCAGCAAATATTTTTCTTCACAAAAGTCTATAATATATGCATTACTTCAAACCTCAATTTGAACCTGAAGTGCTGTCAGACCATTGACTCTCTTAACAGCACAGGGAACATTAACAATATGAGAGTATAAAGCATACTGCAATAAATTTGTAGGATTTGGGCCCATGCTTTCACATAGCAGTGAATTCTCAATTTCAGGCAAGTCAAAGTGCAAGTCAGAGAAAGCAAAAATCAAAAGAATAGACATTGCTGGTCAAATTGTGCACTTTTTATTCATTGTTCTATGAAAATGTAAATAGGGGCCTTTATATTCTATACATTCCCTTAACTATATGGTGTAATTGGTTGCTGCACTTATTTATTGGATAACAGAAGGTGGTCTTGTTAGCAGGATAAAGATGGACTAAAGGCATTTAGCTACCGAGTGGAAGACACAGAACACCTGTATTTATCAATGCTAAACTGGGATGAGCAGGGGAGCAAATATTAGTTTTGAACTAATTGGTGGTCATCATTGGAGCTATTTATTTATTTTTCAGTCCAGAAAAGGTGGAGGGAAGTGATTGTGGATTTATTTGTTCAGTAAGCTGAGCAGGTTTTTTTTGATTTGTTCATAGGATGCGGGTGACGCTCACTAGGCCAGCATTTATTGCCCATCCCTAATTGCCCTTGAGAAAGTAGCATTGAGCTGCCTTTCTGAAATGCTGCAGTCCATATTTTGTAGGAACACCCACAGTGCTGTTAGGAAGGAAGTTCTAGGATTTTGACCCAGCGACAGTGAAGGAACAGCAATATAATTCCAAGTCAGGATGGTGAGTGGCTTGGAAGGGAACTGCTAGGTTACGCATTGCAGAATTCCCAGCCTCTGACCTGCTCTTGCAGCAATTGTATTTATATGGCTGGCCCAGTTCAGTTTCTGATTAGTGATAACCCCAGGATGTTGATAGCTTAGTATTATTCTTCTATTTTATCTTGAGAGTAAATATGGCAGAAAATAATTTTTGTATTTGAGACTGGGGTCAGGGATAAGATGGTTGCATTTATTTTGTTATTCAGGAGTGAGGCATTGTTTGAGAGCTTGGAGAAAAATGGTAGCCATTTAAAACTGAAGGAAAGCAAACTGACATTTATTTATCTATTTCTGACAATTGGTAAGTTTATTTCTTTTACAGCCAGCAGGGAAGCACAATAATAAATTGCTGAAGTTCCTTGAATTAAAAGTAAAGACAGTATAAGAAAATCTGAAAGGAGGTAGCGAAATATCTCAAGGTTTCATGGCTGTCATTTATTATTTCCAATGGTCCAGCACCAAGTTAAATATTTATTTTTGTGGGGGCTGAGGAGGGGGGAAATAATTGGCAGGGTTTGATGAAATCCAAAAAGAGTAGGTTTGCATTTCTCAGGGGGAGAAGTTTGGCAGAGCCAACTATTCATTTCCAAAAACCTGCTCAAAAGAAATGGCAATTTATTTGTTTAAATAATGTGATACAGAGCCATTACAACTTTAATGAAGAATTACACAATGAAATCAATGTGACTCCAGAACTACATCTGCACTCATGGAATCTGCAGTGATTGAATATACCAGGTACTAAATCTACTAATAGCTGGATTTCTTTCAACTTAAACTTTGAATCCAGGCCTGTCCTCAACTGATAGTGGCGCTCTTTCAGCATAGGGCAAACTACACAATTCTTATCACCATCTGGACACCCCACTTCCTCTTCCCAACACCCAATCACACCCCTTTCCAGGCAACGCTCACTTCCAATTCACTCCTTTTGAGGATTTATCTTCATTTCACTGGATTAAATCAAACTCAAATTCTACCAAAAAACAAGTGAAATACAGCAACCAAGGCAAACTCAAATATCCACTAATATACATTTCAAAAATGTTAGGCTGAACACAATAAAAGTCAACCATTCAGGGAAAACATCACCACCTCATCAATGCATTTGGGCTAATAACTTCCCCAATCTCAAGTAGTTTGATACACATCACTAGGCTTCTGAACATTGGTGGCCCCCTCTGAATATCCCATAAGCCAACTCAGACAGCTAACAATTCAAGAAAAATGTTTCCAAGATCAACAAAACAAGATTTGCAGGAATCCATCGCCAATGTGCACACATCAGTTCCCAGGACCTAGTACATGGGCAGGGCTCCAAAACAAGAATGAAGAAACATATTTCTTTTGTGGTCTGAATGTGCCCGAGACCGACCAACTCATTCATTCTCTATGCATTCCCAAAGCTTTCATACTATCTCTTATCCTCAGTGTTCCTGAGGCCTTTTATCAATCCTACTTTTTTCACTGCATCAACAGTCCTTGTGCCTTTGCATCCGATTTTTTCAGCCACCTGGATTACCCATGTAAAACCACAAACAATGCAAGTAGTTAAGGGAAAAAACAATAAGAAGTTACTATACATATTGGTAAAGATGTGCTTAAGAAAAGGACAGAGCTAGGACAAGAGAAAAGTTGGAGAGGGGAGCAGAAAGGAAGATTAAAAAGGGAAGATAAAGAAAAATAAAGGAACTGCAAAATGAGACAATTCTTGGAGAAAAGCCAATCTTTATAACTAACATGTGTACAGTACCTTGAGTTTGTCAGCAGGTCTTCAGGACAAATGAAAAGGAAATAACTGACAGAAATGAAACAGTGCAAGAAAAAGGAAACATGTAAAGAAAGAGAGAATGAAGAAAGACAAAAGCAATAAACAGACATCCAGATAATGAAAGGTGAGGGAGGGGCAAACAACAAAAAGTAACAAGATGGAAACAAAGGACAGAATTTTCTGGTTGGCGTGCAAGGGAGGGCCAGACAGGCCGATGCATAAAATGGCGCACGGTGATGTCGGGCACGCGTCCTGACATCGTCACGCTCAGTAGCAACGTTTCATTCGGCGGGCGCGCAGCCGACTCTTGCGCATATGTAAACAGCCTATTAAGGCCATTAAAGGTCTAATTAAAGTTATTCTAAACGCTGTCCATCCAACTTTAAGATTGGCGGGCAGGCAAAAAGGCCAAGCAGCCTTTGCGTTTTTTAGGAAACCTCATCCACAAGCGGGATAAGATCTCCTAAAGTCTTTTTTAAATAAATTTTTTAAATTTAAAAAGATGTCCCAACTCATGAGCGCTACCGGCTGCGTGTTATATTACCCACCCACATAAAATGGCGGCATGAAGCCAATTGAGGGCAGCGATCGGCTCTGTGCTCACCCCAACCGCTCCTGCTGAGCCCACCATATGAAAAATCCTGCCCAAAGAATGGAAGACAAACTGAAAAAACCAAGAAGTTTCTCATACAAGAAGAAAATTGTTTCTTTTTTAAATGGTTGAGTGTACAAATACCTAGGGTACTAATTGGTTTATTATAACAAATAAGTGAGGTTAAAGTTGAAGGAATAGTTCAATCTTAGAGTCCTGTTGGTATTCAACAACCCTTTAGTGATGTGCTTATGCTGTGAAGCCATCAGAACTGCCTGGTTAAATTGCTGCCTTGAAGCGCTGCTAGTCATCTTTCATATAAATCTTCTTTAGAAAAGAGATTCAGAGGTGACTTAAAGTTCTCAAGACTGAAAAAAAATGACAAAGATGATTGGAGTGAATTTATTACTATGGCTAAGGGTGTTAACACAAGGGGATATAACTTAAAAATTAGAACAAAAATAGAAGTCAGTAAAACCTCTCTTTAAGATGAGGTAATTGACTTGTGGAACAAGTTACCAGGAAATGCCACTGAAATAAATATAAATGAACTGGCTTCACGGGGCATGATGAAAAGACAAGTAGGTTGTTTGAGATCAAAAATGGTCAAATTATTGCACTTGATGTATTTTCCAGTTCCGAGCAGTGGATGGATATAAAATCTTTCACCTATGTCCACTTCCTGTCAACTATTCCTTTTATAAATTTCTATGTTCACACTCCCTGGGTGCACTTGTCCTGCATTAATTACATCTCCCAGTGATCTTGCAACAGTGCAATTACAATACAATAACATATTTAGACAGATAGTTTCAATCAAGTATCAACATAGGATTTTATCATATTAAAAGTTGACAGAAAGTGTACTGAGACTCGCTCAACTGAACATATAGATAATAAAAATTCTGTCAAAATATTTTTATTTAATTAATCTCGGAAGCCTCATCCCACCTGTGGATGGAGTTTCCTCAAATACACAAAGGCCACCTGGCCAATTCGCCCGCCCACCAACCATAAGGTTGGACGGGCAGCAAAAAAAAATCGCTCTTTAATACATTAATGGCCTTAATTGGCCTCTTAATTGTCAGCGGGCATACTGCCAACTCTCACGCATGCCCGCCGACCAAAATTTTGCACAAGTGCCCAATGAAGTCAGGATGTTCACCCGACGTCATAGCATGCTATTTTACACCTGATCAGGTTGGGTGCGCACCCCTGGGTCGTAAAGTTCTGCCCATGGTATTAAGATGCATTCTGGAGGTAGATAGGTCTTATTTAGCGGTACGAGGAGGAAATGGGGAATAGCTACATTTAACACAAACCTGCACTTTAATCTCACTTGACATGGTCAAACTGATTGGGCTCTTGCAGTTTGACAGCATAAAGACGTGGATTTGATCTGGAATTACCTTAGAGAGAAATCCAACGTTTACCAGAACAATGAAAGAAGGACCCATGGAATGAATGAAATTTAGCTACTGGTATCTGTCAACAGTGAGGGAGGAGACAGGCCAGGACCCTGACAACACTGAGATGGGAGGGAGTCACCTACATCTGTCTTCTCTGATTTGTGCCTTTCTAAGCATTCTCTGTAACCAACTAATTTCCGTTTTGGGATTAATTTCTGAGCATGTCTGTTTGTGTGGCTCTCACTCACAGCTGTAATATAAATATTCCAATTAATGCCAAACAGGTATTAGAGTGATCAAAACCTTTGACTCATTGCGACCTCCCTAACTCATCAAAGCAACTTTTCCACCCCCTCCCATCCCAACTGAGTGGCATTGCAATGTAATCTCCCACACCCTTCAGGAGCAACACTGTTATTTTAGCCCTTGTCATCTCATTTAAAGATATTTCAAAACTATCCCCGCCAAACCCCCTCCCTGCCTCCCACCCATCATTAATAAGCCCAACATCCTCATTCTCTTTCCTCTTTTTGTATTCTTCCCTTTTGTCTCCCTGACTTCACTCTTTTCCTTTTCCTACCATTTACTCCTAAAGTCCTTCTCTCATCTAACCTCTTTCTCGTACCCTTCTCTCTTTTCCATCTCTCCCATTCTTTTGCCCCCTTCCGCACTACCTTCCCTTCTCATATTTCTTTCCTATTGTCATCCTCTAACCTCCCCTTGCTCATCTGGGTCCAGTCATCCCTGCCAGCTAAGACTGATTGATCAACTGCATTTGATCTTGACTTCCTTTCTGCTGTCACAAGAGATCAACTCATTACACACACCCACATGCACCTACTCACAACCCTATACAGTCTCACACCCACCCTTGGCTATCCTAAAGACTGACCAAAAAGATATTGTCATCATTTATACTCAATTATGTATCTGCATTCCTTGTCTAGACAGCAACTAATGTTATTCCTCAATGTCAGCGCCAGTCATGTGTAGGATTTCAGGCAATGTTATTAGCCCAAGAGCCTTAAATGGGTACTTAAGTGCAGCTACAAGGAGTTACATTGTCACTGGAATGTGCATCCACAAATGTCTGTTTCAAATTACATAACCAACTGTGACTGACCATAACTGTGACTGTACAAAACAATAAGTTAAGTTTCTGCTTATCATGAAAAATCTATACAGAAATTCAAGCATCGATTTTCTCCTATTGTTGCTCCTGATTCACATGTTTTGCGTAATGAATGAGCTACCTTTGTTTATTCATTTTTCATGTCAAACATTTGACAAGTTCAAAATGATACCAATACTTTCTTTGACCCTTTTAGTACTGAAAGGCACTTTGAGCTTTCAAAACAGAGACTCCTGTTCTTACATATGGTGTAAGCCGCAGAGGGGAAATAGTATTTAAAAGGAGTGCAAGACCATCGCCCTGATTTCCCAAGCAACACTCCCGCCTTGTGTAGCTCCCCAGTGGGACAGCAGGATCATGAAATTAACCTTATAAAATTCTATAAAACATTGACAATTACTATTGGGAATATACATATTAGTAATTATAAAATTCTTTAACCACAATACTCTTAGAATAAAACGTCTATTGATATTAGTGTTTTGTCACAGTCCATAAAGGATTAAAATCAACATTTGATAACCAAATTTGAGACAGTTGCTTTCCCATTTCAAATTCTGCAGAAAGGAGGAAAGGAGTTCTGTAATCTGTCTTGAGAATTCATGCAACTTAATTAAAAACAATACAACCTTGACATCCATACTAGGTTGGAAATATCCTGTGTCACTTAATTAAAAAACATAAGAATATAAAAACATACGAACATAAGAAATAGGAGCAGGAGCAGGCCACACAGCCCATTGAGCATGCTCTGCCATTCAATACGATCATGGCTGATCTCCATATTCCTGCCCACTCCCCATATCCCTTAATTCCCTGAGACACCAAAAATCTGTCTATCCGAGCCCTAAATGTATTCATCGATGGAGCATCCACAACTCTCTGGGGTACAGAATTCTAAAGATTCACAACCCGTTAACTGAATAAATTTCTCATCACAGTCCTAAATGATCCGCCCTTTACCCTGAGACTGTGCCCCTGTGTTTTAGATCCCCCAACCAATGGAAACAATCTCTTGTCAAGAAACTATCATATTTTCCCTAATATTACTGGGGGATGCTTTTTAGCAGGTGTAGGTGTGTGTGTGTGTGTGTGTGGCTAGTTTAATTAAACAAGAGATGATTAGACTGCAAGGTTTTAATTATCAAAGAAGTGAGGTGTAAAACAGGCAATTAAAATGGAGATGAGTAAAGCCAGGGTCAGGTCAGTATATACGTTGTGAATGAAACTTGCATTTTTAGATAAGTGGAAAAGTCTGACTTTCAAAGGGACATGGAAGATGCTTGCAACTGGCAAGTTAAATAAGGCACGGTTATTATGTTGGCCATATTAATAATATGAAAGATAGTTATGTACTGGAAAAAGTAACTTCCAAAGACAAGTGGAAACAATGGCATTCACAAATCAAAAGGGATAAAATATATTTAAAGAAGGGTGGAAGGCTGTGTGAAGGGTGGTCACGTGAGATCTTGAAAGGTCACTGTGTGAAACAGAGTCTGGTCACTCTGCAGAAGTTTGCTGGTCCAATAACCAAGCTGTGTTAAAAGCTAGTGGAAGCCCAGTGGGTGTTTGTGGTAAAATTGCTGGATGACTATAAATTTGGAATCTATGGACTGATGCCTTAAAGGTGGTATGTAGTTGGGGTCTAGTTAAGTTGAAATTTTGGGAACAGTTACAACTGTGTAACTGTAATATTGTGTGTGTTTAAGTTTGTTCTTTTGTTAATAAATGTTTTAATTTAATCTTTAAAATCTCTAAAGGTGGTAATGGACACATTACTTCTGACTTCAGTGCACCAGCCCTCCTGTAGCAAATACAAATTGCAAAATCGTTGAGAAAAACAATTTGGAATTCCACTGTCAAGTGTGTACTGTGTTAACTTGCTGGTTTTATTTTTAAATCTAAAATCTATTTTGGACTGTTGCCTTAAATGGGGTGTGTAACCGGAATCAGGTTAATTAGGAATTTTAGGAGTGGTTATAGTAGTAAGTAATTGTAGTTTAATGTATGTGCTTGAAATCATTTTTGTTAATAAATATTTTAATTTAACTTTTAAAAATCTCTAGAGGTCTTAGTAGACTCATTACTTCTGAATTCAGTGCACACATCTTCTCGTAATAAATACGAATTGCAAAACCATTGTGATAGTGTTTCCCTTGTGGATTTGATCTGCCTAGCACACATCATCTGCCACGTCATAACACACTTTAAACATCAACACTTACAAGTTTCTGACCTTTTAAAAGACATTCTTTTTTTATTCTTCTGATCAAAGTAAATAACTTCACATTTCCCTCTATTATACTTCATCTGCCATCTTGTCACCCATTCACCTAATCTGTCAATATCTCTTTGCAGCCTCTCTGTATCCTCCTCACAGCTTACCTTTCCACCTATCCAGAGAGAATCCAATCATCTCCCTTTGACACTCAAATGGCATTACCATCCCCAACCTCCAGTCCAGTGTTACAATTCCTGAATCTAAGGAATTTTCGAAAACCATAGTTAACTTCACTCTCTTTGTAGCTATCTCTTTTAAAACCGTAGGCCATCAGATCCCAGAGATTTGTCAGATTTTAGTCCCTTAGGTTTTGCCAATACTTTATCTCTGCTGATATTAATTCCCTTAATTTCCTCCTCTTTTTAGCCCCTAGGTTATGGTATATTTTTGCAATGGAACTTGTATCTTCTACTGTGAAGACAGACAAAATATTTGTTTCATGCCTCTGCAACTTCCTCATTCCCCATGATAATTTCTCCTGTCTCTGCTTCAAAGGGACCAAAGTTTACTTTAGCTACTCGCTTCATTTTTATATACTTATGAAAGCTCTTACAAACTATTTTTATATTCCTGGACAGTTTACTCTCTTATTTTATTTTTTTCTCTTTTTTAAACAACTTTTTGTTGGCTCTTTTCTGGTTTCTGAAACACTCCCAATCCTCAGACTTACAATGTTGCACAAGGTAAAATCAGCAGCAAGCCTCTTTTTTTATTGTAATACTTCTCGCTATGTTTTTGTTGTTCAATGGAATGTATTTTTATTGAATATCTTGAATTGTTTCTTTAAATGTTTCCAACTATTCACTTACCACCATACCTTTAAGACTATTTACCCAACTAACCTTAGCCAGTTCTTCCCTCATACCTATGTAATTGGCTTTGTTTAAGTTTAAACTTTTTGCTTGGGTTGGAATATGTCACTTTCAAACTTATCATGGAATTGAATGGCATTGTGGTCACTATTTCTCAGTGGGTCTTTTTCTATGACATCACAAATTAACCCTGCTTCATTCCACAATACTAGATCTAAAATAACTTTATCTGTAGCCAGTTCCACTACATACTTCTCCAAGAAACTACAATGGAAACATTTAACGAGCTCAACTTCTAGATCATTTTTTCCAATTTGATTTTCCTAATGTATATGAAGATTAAAGCTTCCCACAATTATTACATTTCCTTTGTTACAGGCTCCAATTTCTTCTTTAATGCTCTGCCAATGGTATGATTACTGTTAGGGGGGGCTATAAGCTACTCCCACCAGTGTTTTCTGACTCTTGCTATTCCTAATTTCCACCCATACTGATTCTAATCCATAATCTTCAGAGACCAGATCCTTTCTCACTATAGTCCTTATGTCATCCTTTACTATAAGTCTACCTCACCTCCTTTGCCAATCTGTCTCTTTCTGAAATATTGTATACCCTGGAATATTTCTTTCCTAACCATGATCACCTTGTAACCATGTTTCTGTAATGGCAATTAGATTTAAATTATTTACTTCTATTTGTGCCACTGATTCATCTATCTTATTGCAGATGCTTTGTGCATTCAGATAAAGAACCTTTAATTTCATTTTCTTTTAACTTCTATTCCCTGCAATGACGTTATTCACTATTGTACATTTTTTTTGTTAAACTCTCTGCTTGTCTTTACTCACATCACTATGCTGTTCCGATACCCCGACTTGTCCCTTTGGATTTCCAAGTCTCCCTTGACCCAGACCCACCACCCCCAACCGACCCCCACCCCCCCCAACCCCACAACATCGATTGTTTAAGGATAAAGGTTGTGTTTCAGAATGGCAGTCCCTTTTGCATAAACAAAAACGTTTATTTGAGAAGATTAGGGTACTATGAACAGGTGGACACTATTTAAAGATCCTTGTTTATATTTGGAACCGAATAATGGATATGTCAGAGTGAGCTGCAGAGCGTGCAGTCTAATTGAGGGTTTCAAACAATGGCAAACAAAAGAACAATCTAGAGCAATCTGCAGTCATTATTTGAAACCTGTAGTTAGAATACACACTTGAGCTCACTCAGTTATGTTTTCATACGAAGTAAAATGACAGGCTGCTTATAACAATATTTTATGCAATGTTGGGGATGGTATCATCAGGGCCACTTATTTAGTAACTGAATTAGTCAAATTTCATTTAATATCATGGTATTATAGAATTTTACATGAATTCCAGTTAAACTCCATTATTCTGTCAAAATCATAAATGAGTACCTTTTATTTGACACCGTGTATTCTTTTATCTACACATATTCAGTTTTAAAGCTAAGAAAAATTGGCAAGAGATAACACAAGATATATCAATATAGTTGCTTGGTAATATGGAGCTTGAGTATTGCTGAAAAAAGAGACATGCTGTCAAAGCTTTTTTGTCTTGCACTCATCAGGACAGATTTGCAAGAATACCAAATCTAAAAGGAACAATTTATACTGCATGAGAAAAGGGTGCTGATTGATTGGCAAGAGCCATTTGGTAGATTGGTAGAGCCATTGCCATGGAGAATGCACCAGGGAACAGTTAATTGCCAAGTTTTTGTTCAAATTCAAACCAGGCAGGGTGACTCCGATTGGCCAAGGCATTGCCCAAGACATTGCCATGGAGAATGACCCCATGTTTTTGTTTAGTTCGGGGGGCAGACGGAGAGGGGGGAAGCCTTTTTCTTATAAGGGCCACTTACACTGACAAAATCAGTCGCAGGCCACACACAAATAAACACCAACTTAATTTACTTTTTTAAAAGAGTGAATACAGAAACGTTCAACTCACCCACTGCTTTGATTGCGATGCTAGTGTTTGCTTTTCCTTAATGAGCGGCACAGCATCTGTGTCTCAATCACAGCACTTCTGAAATTCAGTTCAACTTTTTGCTTGCTTTTCTTTCCCATGCTCTCTCTTTTGGTCTCTCAATCTCTCCTTTCCCACTTTGTCTGTTTCTCTCTGTCTCTCCTTTCCCATTCTGTTGCACCCCCAAACCAGCCCAGGGCAGTGACACAACAACCCAATGCTCTGGCCAACCTTCAGTCCGAGGCTGCACACAAGCCTGGAGCCTGGGCCTCTTCTACAGCCTGCAGGAACTGAGCCCCTGGCCTGGGGTGCCAATGGAGCTGGCAGGAGGAGGGGGCATGAGCCGCCAGTGGAGCTGAGTGTCCTGCTCCCTTTCTGCCCCACCTCGGGTTACTCACTATGAAATTTATAGTGTGGAACTTCTAATTCCTGCACAGTCCCAGCAAGTTCCTCTATCATGGAAAGGATGGTCTCTCTGCTGTCAGATCCATTGGGGAAATGAAGTTCTCTAAGTTGAGATTTGAGCATTTAATACACTGTCCTGTTGATCAGTAGATAATATAAATAGGAAGGTTTTAGAAGTGGATAAAGAATATAAAAGTACTTCACAGAATCACAATCACAGATTCTCTCAGTGCAGAAGAGGCCCTTCAGCTCATCGACTCACCGACACATGAAAAACACCTGAACTACCTACCTAAACCCATTTACCAGCTCTTGGCCCATAGCCTTGGATGTTATGATGTGCCAAGTGCTCATCCAGGTATTTTTTAAAGGATGTGAGGCAACCCACCTCCACCAACCTCCCAGGCAGTGCATTCCAGACCATCACCACCCCTTGGGCAAAAACGTTTTTCCTCACATCCCCCCTAAACCTCCTGCCCCTCACTTTGAACTCATGAATGGCCCTTCAACTAAGGGGAACAGCTGCTCCCTATCCACCCTGTCCATGCCCCTCATAATCTTGTCACCCCTCATCCTTCTCTGCTCCAACAAAAACAACCCAGGTCTATTCAACCTCTTTTCATAACTTAAATGTTTCATCCCAGGCAACATCCTGGTGAATCTTCCCTGCACCCGCTCCAATGCAATCATATGCTTCCTACAATGTGATGACCAGAACTGCACACAGCACTCCAGCTGTGGCCTCACCAAGGTTCTATACAACTCCAACATGACCTCCCTACTTCTGTAATCTATGCCGTGATTGATAAAGGCAAGTGTCCCATATGCCTATTTCACCACCCCACTAACATGCCCCTCCGCCTTCAGAGATCTATGGACACGCATGCCAAGGTCCCTTTGTTCCTCAGAACTTCCTAGTGTCATGCCATTCATTGAATACTTCCTTGTCAAATTACTCCTTCCAAAGTGTTTCACCTCACACTTTTCAGGCTTAAATTCCATCTGCCACTTATTTGCCCATTTGACCATTCCATCTATATCTTCCTGTAGCCCAAGACACTCAACCTCACTGTTAACCACTCGGTCAATCTTTGTGTCATCTGCAAATTTACTAATCCCACCCCCTACATAGTCATCGATGTCGTTTGTATAAATGACAAATAATAGGGGACCCGGCACAGATCCCTGTGGGACGCCACTGGACACGGGCTTCCAGTCACTAAAGAAGCCTTCTGTCATCATCCTCTGTCTCCTACAACTAAACCAATTTTGAATCCCTGGATCCCATATGCACACAGCACACATCATTCTGACCAGCCGAGTCGTGGTTGACCTGGAGATCTATTCTCAGATCTTTCCTATTAAGGCTCTTGATAAGTCTCCCATGTGGGACCTTGTCAAAGGCTTTGCTGAATTCCATATAAACTACATCAACTGCACTGCCCTCATCTAAACACCTGGTCATCTCGTCAAAAAATTCAATCAAATTTGTTACACATGACCTCCATTTGACAAAGCCATGCTGACTATCCCTGATCAAACCTTGCCTCTCCAAATGGAGAGAGATTCTGTCCTTCAGAATTTTCTCCAATAATTTCCCTACCACTGATGTGAGATTCACTGGCCTGTCGGTCCCTGGCTTATCTCTACAACCCTTCTTAAATAGCTGAACCACATTAGCTATTCTCCAATCCTCTGGCATCTCCCCCAGAGCCCCTGCAATCTCTTCTTTCTGTCTTCTTTCTGTTCCATGGTATAAAAGTAATTTTTCCTGCCTTCCCCTATTCCCCTACAGCACACATCATTCTGACCAGCCAAGTCGTGGTTGACCTGGAGATCTATTCTCAGATCTTTCCTATTAAGGCTCTTGAATTGGCCACCCACTTTGGCTGTCCGGGTTCCTCACACATCACCACCCGATGAGCAGCTGACAGCTTCCCGTCCCTGCCCTGCATTCCTGCTCCTGGATCTCAGGCCTCACTCTCTCCCCACAACCTGGGCCTCTGGTGACTATGACTGAGGCTCAGGCACCAAAACATGGTGGCGGATGGCGGAGAGTGCAGCACTTTGGTGTTGGGGGGTGGTTGTGAGTGCAGGGCCGGATTTTGAAATCTCCCATAGGCCGCATGGAAAAGTGCAAAAGGCCGGAGCTGGCCCGCAGGCCAGATCTGGCCCCCAGGCTGGGGGTTCTCCAGCCCTTGTTTAGTTGAAAAAAAATGCAAAGCGTGGACATGCTCTATTTGCAAAGGACAGGGCCCTGTGTGTGAATATATGTAGCTTCTGGCATCTGTAAGTGGGCCATTCTGCGAGCGTGACTAATAATCTTAAATTGGTTGCCAGTGTAACTCTTAGCACAATCTGGATTGTTTAGCAATTCTTGCCCAATCGCAGAATCGGATCCAATTTTGGACACTATGTTCTGAGTTTTGCAAGCATGCACTAGTTGAATACAGTCAGTATTTTGCCTGTTGCAAACAGCCAAAGGGAGGTTTGATACAATCCACCATTCATTGGGACAGACAGCGTACATACCTGGCATCACACCAACACTGAAATTCATGTATCACATTACTCATTTGTGTGATAGGCAGAACGTCTTTTTGGCTTGACAGCAGCATCCTGTTAGTGGAGAATACCAGTCGTGTTGCTACCTTATTGTTAGTTATTCTTTCATAACTACATAAGCAGAGTCTTTGCCTTTTGTATTGTATCAAATACTTTTTCGGATACTTCCCATTCTTTATTTACAGGCTTACCTATTCATAGTTCAGCCCAGTTTACACTGGTTATTTTTTGTTATTCCTTCAAAGTTTACCTTACTTAAATTTAAAACTTAGTTTTTTCCACTCTCTCAAATTTAACATTAAAGTTAATCATTTTTGTGGTCATTATTTTCGAGATGTTCCCCTGGAGATGGATTGTTCATGAATTCTGGTTTGTAATTCATCACCAAATCTGGTACATCTCTTCCCTTGTCAGTTCTAAAACATGTTGTTCTAGAACTTTATCATGAATACATTCTAGAAAATCATTGCCTTTACTACTTGAACTCCCAATCAATGTGAAAATTAAAATCTCCCATTATAACCATTCTGTTTTTGTTACATACATCCAATTCCCCCTTCCCCCACTACCTCACTGCCATTGGGAAGCTTGTAAACAATTCTTCCATCCTTTGCAGCTTCTTCACTTTACTCACATTGTTTCTGCTGTCCTTACTGAAAATTCCTTCTGTTTACTGTGATAATTGTGTCTCTGGTCACTATTACGACTTCCTCTCCTTTCCCAATTTCCCTGCCCTTTGTAAACATCCTAGAGCCTGGATTATTTCGCTCTCAATTATTTTCAGGTTGTAGCCAGACCTCGAAGTTGAATTTGTGCTTTTAACTCACTTCTCAAAATTTCAAACATACAGACATTCATGTCTAGAACTCTGGTTTCCTATCCTTACCCACACATATTTTCCCCCTCACATTTTTTGACTTAGTTCCTCCTCCTTCTGTCCTAACTAGTTCAAACCTCTCTTTCTAAATTTTACATCAAAAAAGCTCTTGAAAATTGTCCTCTAGATTTTCTTCAATTTGTTTTGAAAAGTGAGCAAAAAGTTTTATTAGAGATTAAGGGAAAAGTTAACAGTTACAAATAAAAAGGAAATCACTCTGGGTGGTTTCAGCACTATTTTTGAAACTGATATGATGTAGTTTTTGTTTAAAAAAAGTAGTACCCAAGATGGATGCATTAATAATTGAAATTGAAGGAGAGAAATACACAATTTTTTTGTTTTATATCACCCTCACCACCCAACTGAAGGATAGTCCTTTGGCTGAGAGAGAAAAATTGTTTAGTTAGTGATGAAATGCTTGTCTTCATTTTTTTTTATTTCTCAAGATTTTCTAAACTTTTTTTTTCAATTGATGTATTCTTCTTTCTTAGTTTTCCCTCTCCTGGACCACTCCTTCTGCCACCTTTCCCACAAAAACTCTATTTATGTATATTCAATATTGGTAGGCTATTTGCTTCCTGGGAGCATCACAGCTCAGCCCAGTCGACCATTATCTTCTATCCACACACAAGAACTTACAACAAGGATTTTTGGACAATGATAGGAGTGGGGGCCTTGGTTGAATTTCTCCTTATGAGAACCATGCCAACAGCACCTGCAGCTGAGGTCAACTAACTTAGCAGAGACCAGGGATCATACTCAGGACCTTCTTGATCAGCATGGCTCAGCGACCCAGTTGATTAACCTTGCTAAGCTGCCATGGGAGTTTAGAAAAATGATTTTTATAAATAGCTCATGACCGGAAAATGGACAAACAAGTGCAAATAATAAAACTGAATGTACATTTTGAGGGTGCTCTGCAACAAAATAACTCAACTAACAAAGGTACTAGACTTCTTCGGAGAGGGTTTTTAAAAAAAATATACATACTGCAGCATTATCCAACAGTTTTGACACTTTTGCTCATCTAAGCGAGTCTGGGCAGTTCTTGTTTAGGTCAGCAGATGGAGTGCTGCACAGCAAATAACACCACCAAAGACCAGTGCTCTCCTCACACACTTATACAAATTTTAATATTTGGAGAAAGCTACAAATCTCTAGTCCTAGGAGTAGAGGACACATCTTTACCATCTAGAGAACGAGATCTCAGTCTCTGCTTCATCCTAATTATGGAAGAGTCAGACTGGCCCTTCTTCCAAGCCAAATATTAGATTATCTTGTGGATAACAACAGCAAAAGCAAGCAAGAAATACATATTTCATAAAAAGGAAATAAATATACGCTGACATGTCCTGCACCAGGATTAGGTCAATCTTGCTCACTGTGAAATGTGCAAATCCCCATGTGTTATACGGGAAGGGAATTCAATTATTTTTTTCAAATTAGTTCTGAGTTTTGACTGAGTTTCTGACAAATTACTGCATATTTCTTCATTGTAAATAAGGATAATGGTGAACTGGATCGCATGATATTGATAAATCAGTATTGAAAGCACCATTGTCTGTTCTGTAAGTCCACATCAATGCCTAGTTATTTTCCCCTACGAGACCTGTCCATTTTCACATTCCTTTCCTTCTCGATTATCAGGCCACGGTTGAAACTTGAAGGCACCTCCTTCCATTCTGAATGTTCCAACATTAAAACATAGATTTACGGGTCTTGCTCAACTGGCGCACTCCCAAAGAATCATGATTTGCTGTGAACCTTATTATTAGGGCAGGAATTAATGACACAATCTGGTACACTCCACAAAGACAGTCCACAAGGAAATCTAATTAACTTGGAAAACACAGCAGAAACGTTCACCTTTCACATTAGCCTTTCCCCCAGCATTTTATTTTATTTTATCTTGTTAGTGAAAGCAATTACAGCTTAAATTTATTCTGTGGCTCACCCTGCAATGGTTTGATGAACTGAAAGGCATCTGAATCATCAATGTCACCAATTTAATAAAAGAAAGGTTATTTGTCAGTAGCTCTCTCACTCATATAGAATTCTTTGAACAAGACAAGTTTGAAACTGGAAGGTATAGGAGCAATATATGTATGTACTCCATTTTGTTTATAAAATAATGAAGTAGCGTTCATTAAAAAAAAATTACTCATCAATGTTTTCAAAACTGAGGTAGTGAGATGCAAGATTCATATCTGTAGAACTATATCCCTGCAAATAGTTGCAGAGGAGGGTAGGAATATGCATCACATTATTCCAACTCTTCCTACAATTTACTTTGCTTATTAATCAAAGAATGAACACTAATATCTAGAGATAGAAGTATCTAACTAAGGAATCTAAACTCTGAAGAAACACCCGAATTAAAACCGGAATTAAAAGATCTACACACATGCATTTGTGAAAAATATCACTTCAGAACATGTTTAAAAAGCCATGTATTGAGCACCCATCACACCTCAAAGCCGCAACTTTTTAAAAATTCTTTTCATAAGGTGTGGGCATCAGTGCTGCTCAGAATGGAGTTCCAGGATTTTGATCTAGTGACAATGAAGGAACAGCAATATAGTTCCAAGTCAGGATTGTGTGTGGCTTGGAAGGGAACTTGCAGCTGGTGGTGTTCCCCTGCACCTGTTGCCCTTGGCCTTCTCGGTGGTATAGTTCACAGGTTTGGAAAGTGCTTTTGAAGGAACTTTGGTGAGTTGCTGGAGTGCATCCTGTAAATGGTACACACTGCCCCCGCTGTGCACTGGTGGTGGAGGAAGTGAATGTTTGTGGATGGGGTGCCAATCAAGCAGGCTGTGTTGTCCTGGAAGGTGCTGAGCTCAAACGTCCAGACATGTGGAGAGAATTCAATCATAATCATGACTTGCGCCTTGCCGGTAGTGGACAGACTTTTGGGGAGTCTGGAGGTGAATTATTCGCCACAGAATTCCCAGCCTCTAAGCTACTCTTGTAGCCACAGTATTTATATGGTTAGTCCAGTTCAGTTTCTGGTCAATGGTAACTCTCCAGATGTTAATGGCAGGGGATTCAGTGATGGTGATGCCATTGAATGTCAAGGAGAGATGGTTAGATTCTCTCATTGGTCATTGCCTGGTACTCATGTGGTACAAATGTTTTTGGCCACTCATCAGCCCAAGCCTGCAGGTTTCCCAAGTTATGCATGATATCTTTAACAAAGGCAAATGTTCAAAGGCACTTTACAAAGGCATCAGTCACAAATGGACATCAAGTAAAAAGAGGAGATATTAGATGGGATGGCAAAGCTGGATGGAACAGGTAGGCTTTAAGAATGGCCTTAAGGAAGATGCAGAATGGTTTAGGAAAGGAATTTGAGAGTTTGGGGTCTGGGTGGCAGAAGATTATCAACGGTGGAATGAAGGGAAATGGGAAATGTGTGAGCTAGAGATTAATGAGTGTGGGGGAAGGGAGACCAGGTAGGAGAAGATTGCAACGGTCAAGTCAGGATGCGACAAAGGTTTGGATGTTGGTTTCAACAGCAAATGGCTGAGGCAGGCTATGTTACGGAAGTGAAAGCAGGAACTCTGATGTAAAGGACATGGATTCAGAAGCTTAGCTTAGTGCAAAATAAATTGCTGAGGTCATGAACTGTCTGAGAGAACTGCCAAGAAATGGGATGGAATTGATGGTGAGGTTTTGGAGTTTGGGGTATGGCAGAAGGCGATGGCTTTGTCTTTTTAATGTTCAATTGGAAAAAAAAATTACACCTCATCAAAGACCAGATGCTGGTCAAGCAATCTGGCAGCATAGAGGCAGTTGGGTAGAATAGGAGAGGTAGTGGTGGGCTATAGAGCTGGTGTCATCTGCATTCCTATCTACACGTGTAGCTTCTCCAAACTTCTTCTGCTAATATCGCCAAGGGGTAGGATTTAATTGAGGTGGTGGTACTGGTCAAGCATAGATGTTTGGAGAACTCAGATGATCACAATTTGATAGTTAAGAGTGGAACCAAACAAGGGTAGTCCCACTGAGCTGGACAATGGTGGGAGCCATTGAAAGAGAATGGGTAACCATGCCAAAGGCTGCAAAGAGGTTCAAGACAATGAGGAAGAAAGGCCACCATGATCACTCATAGAGGATGTCATTTGTGATTTGTGATTAGGGCCATTTTAGTGCTGTGGGAAACCCAATTGGAGAAACTGAATTATGGAGCTGTGGAAAAGGTGGACATGGATTTGGGAGGAGACAATATTTTGAAAGGCCCAAGATGAAAGGGAAGTTAGAGGTTGAGTGGTAGTTTGCAAAGACAGAGGGTTCAAGGCTGGGATTTTTGAGAAAGGGGTAATTAATTGTGCAAGGGAAGGGGTCTATTTACAATATCAGCTTGTATGTGGGTCATGAAGGGAAATGAGGCAGTTAAGGGAGCAGAATGCCAGTCTGAGAGAATTGTAGGTTCAGGGCTAGGGAAGGATGGGTTTCAGTAGTGGCAGCTGAGCAATCTTTGTGACAAAGAGCTCACTAGATCTGAGGCCATCAGTTCAGCTGCCTCTCTCTTTTTTTGAAGCAAGGGTGCAGGGAACGGAGGAGAGAAGTTTAAGGAGATAGTTGTTAGTATTGAAAAGAAGTCAAGGGTTATCTTTGCTCTCCATGGATTGGAGACTAGAGCAGTGAGCTTTTTTTGGCAGAGAAGCTGGATATAGTCCAACCAGTCATGATAAGACATAGATGGATAAAGCTATATTTCACATACAGCCATGTGTGCACCCGTTGAATGTGAGAACACCAAGACTGGGTCCATACAGGAGCGTGACAAGGGCAGGAAACATCAAGGGTTTTACTGTGGACAGGGGCATTAAACATCATGGCAGTGGGGAAATGGTTAAGATTTATAGCTGTTGTTACAAATGCAAATGGAGAGCTATACAGGAGTTGGAAAGTGCAGTTGTGATGACTTGGGGAGAGTCGATCGCAGGTGGAGACACAACTGGGATGATAAAGGGGTACTGGGATGTGGGTGACTACAGATGAATAATGATCTTTTTATTTTAAAAAGTAAACCCCGTATTTGATTTCTGATTCAACTAATTTGGAGCTTGAAATTTACAAATAACCTAACCCCTAGGATTTAGAAGCAACTACAATTAACCGGATTCTCACAGTGGATATTTAAGCAGTGACTTTAAAGAAACAGGCAATGTTATCAGCTAAACGCCACAACAAGGATCCATATCCCAGACAACCTATAAGCAGGACCACAGGGAGTCTAAACATGCATGTGATACGCACTGCATCAAGACTGCGTCAAATGTGTATTGATGCATGCGCTCAAGATGAGGCAGATTTATCAAATGGGCAACAAAATCTGATCAAAATGTGTCGGCTTCATATCTTGATTGCATGATCTCTGCAGTTTTTCCACCAAACCTACTGTGTAATTCCTACTCACTCAAGTAACTGCGATATATTAAAGCAAAATTCACTTTTTAAAAGAAAAATCATAACTGTTTAAACAGTATGAGTGTTTAAATCAATGCCTGTATTAATTAGTTGCTCAAGTTGAATGCATTTAAAGTGACATTAATTTTGTTATTTCAATCACATCTAATATTATCATTCAAAATCAGCAAACAGTTATAGTGATTGACAATTGTAAGAGTGCTTTTGAACCAGTATAATAATCACATTATACTGTAGCACAATACTAACAAAATGTCAGTGCTTTTCTAATTTGGTAAAATTGGTCAATGTGCCAGACTTATCCGTAACACATAATTTCAGAGATTGTACAACACAGAAACATGTTATTAGACCTAACTGATCTGTGTCAGTGTACATGTTCCACATTACACACCTCCCACCCTTCTTCATCTAAACTGTCAGCATAATTTTTTTTTTTTACCCCTCTTGCTAATCTAGCTTCCCCTTAAATACATCTTTGCTACTCCCCTATACGATTCCTTGTGGTAATGAATTTCACATTCTTTCCATTAATGACCATTCTTACCATCTTCAGGATGAGAAACCTAGGCATTGGCTGTTCTTTTGGATGGATGTTAAAGATCCTATGACTTCAATATGAAAACTAGCTAGGGAGTTATCCCTGGTGTCCCGTCATTTATTTAATCCTCAATCAACATTATTAAAAACAGTCATTATCGCATTGTTGTTTGTGGGAGTTGCTGTGAGCAAGCCTTTAGCATTTCCTTTAAAATTATTTAATTGGCTGTAAAGCACTTTGGCACACTGCTCAGCCATGAAACCTGCTATATAAATGCAAGTCTTTCCTTTTTTGAATCAAGAAGTTTCCCCTGAATTCCTTATTGGATTTACTGGTGACCATCTTATCTTTATGGTCCTTAGTTTTAGTCTCCACCACAATTAGGATCATCTTTATATTTATCCCATCAAATCCTTTTATAATTTTAAAGATTTCTATTAGGTCCCCCTTTTTTCTTAGAGGAAAGAGCCCCAGCCTGTTTAGTCTTCCCTGATGTTCTGGTATCATCCTTGTAAATCTTTTTATCACCTTCTCTAGTGCTTCTTTATCCTGTAATGTATCACAATGTTGAATATTAGTAATTTGAATTTGGTAACTTTCTTTAAATCGCTACCTAAGTAAATTAATGAAATACAAGAATTACTGAGGACTTATTGATGCTTAACATACATTTGAGGCTTCAACAGTCACTTTGCATAAAGAAGGGAAGTACAATTCCTTTGTAATTTTGCAAAGTAATTTTCTGTTGAATTCGCAAATCATACGAACAAGGAAGAGTAGGCCATTCAGCCTCTCAAGCCTGCTCTGCAATTTAATAAGTTCAAGGCTGATCAGATAGTAACCTGAAATCTGCATCCCACCTCCCCCCGATAACCTGTCCCCCCCTTGCTTACCAAGAATCCATCCATCTCTGCCTTAAAAATATTCAAAGACTCTACTTCCACCACCTTTTCAGGAAGAGTGGTTCCAAAGATTCATGACCCTCGGAGTGAAAAAATTCACCTCATCTCTGTTTTAAAAGGGCAAACCTTTATTTTTAAACAGTGACCCCTAGTTCTAGATTCTTCCACAAGAGGAAACATCCTCTCCACATCCACCCTATCAAGACCCCTCAGGGTTTTATATGTTTCAATCAAGTTGCCTCTTACTCTTCTAAACTCCAGTGGTTACAAGCATAGTCTGTCCAACCTTTCCTCATAAGACAACCTATCCAATCCAGGTATTGGTCTGGTAAACCTTCCCTGAGCTGCTTCCAACACATTTACATCCTTCCTTAAATAAGGTGTCTAATACTGTACACAGTACTCCAAATGTGGTCCCACTAGTGCCCTGTACAACTGAAGCATAACTTCCTTATTTTTGTATTCAATTCTCCATACAATAAATGATAACATTCTATTAGCTTTCCTAATTACTTGCTGTACCTGCATACTATCCTTTTAGTGATTCATGCACCAGGACACCCAGATCCCTCTGCACCTCAGAGCTCTGCAATCGCTCAGCATTTAAATAATATGCTTCTCTTTTATTCTTCCTACCAAAATGGACAATTTCACATTTTTCCCACTTTATACTCCTTTTCCCAGATCTTTCTCCACTCGCTTAACCTACGTCTTTTTGTAGCTTCCTTTGTCCTCTTCGCAACTTACTTTCCTACCTATCTTTGTGTCATTGGAAAATTTAACAACTATCCCATCATTTCAATTTTCTTTTTGGAAATGGGTTCCATTTATATTCAGTAACCTTAATGTGAGTATGAGCATAAGTTATTTAAAATGTAAAGCAAGATTATGTGTTTATTCTAAATAGCATCTAATGTTCTTTTCAGTTTAATATAACAGTTTACCCAACAATGTATCTCTGCTGCCTAGCCTTGTTTGCCAGCCATTGGTCGCCAGCTGATGAGAAGGTGACTCAAAGGAGACCAGTCAGAAAGCAATAGCACTTGGGTTACCACGTTGAGTGGCTGAAGCAAGAATACCCTTCCCAATCAAGTAATCAGGCAGAAAGACACCAGTTGGGCTGAGTGGGGCAGAGCAGGGCACAGAGCCATCCTTATCTTTAAAAATGCTAAAAGTAAAAGTAACAAATAGGACTTGTGGTCATTATTGGACAAAAAGCAACAGAAGACAAAAGGACAAAGTTAAGCATTATGGAGGGAAGCACTTAATATAAGAGAATTGTGAACTGGATTTTTTTTTAATGTTTTGACAATTTATTGGATAAAAACTGTTAAACTGAGGTCCAGTATCACAGAGCTACATCCAGTCTGTTGTAACAACTGCGTGCTAAACATTTTTCCATTTCTGAAAATAAATTTTTCAGTAGTTCATCTATTACAGGCAATGACAAGTGAAACTCAACAATTTTCACATTGTACTCTTATAGAACTTCAAGGTACTTGCAAGTCTTCAAAGTGAACTAAGTATGATAATGTAACCAATGCTATCTCAAGGTGGATAGATACCAACAACAAAGCAGCTAACAAGGTAAAAGCAGTTCAGGGTTAAAATGGATTTTTGGAATAGCATCTTCTAAATCAGTCATCTTCCCCGAGGAACCTTCGTATAACAAACAGACTATCTAGATAACAATAAACAGCTACATCAGTGTGATGGAAGATCAGGATAACTGTTACTTTCACTGAGGATTACTGTCCATGAGCAATCAGAACACAATTAATTCTGCTTGGACACTCAGTAAAGTACACACCAATGAGAGAAGCTGTTACAACATGTGCAAATTATTTCTTCAATGTTGTGAATGAGTAAGATAGGCAAGGCAAGGTAACAATTGGTATCAACAGTATACAAAATATGATAGCCACTCTTTTGTTACTAAAATACATGCTATGCATCGTTCACAGTAGTACTCCAAGCTCCTCATCAACAAAACACAGAAAATCTCGGTGACACTTCAAACATATAGCCCAACTAAAGTGCAGAATTAGAAATACGACTGGCTGGAAATAGGCAGAGGGGAGAATATAAGATATATAAACTAGATGGACCTACACAATACATATGGTTCAGCAACTGCAATTACAGCCATTTATGCTCTTTAGGTGCACAATCTAGTCGAGGTACTCCTGCTGGATGTGACAAAATGAGTGTGAAAGAACAGATTTAACCAATGCTGCTTTGGATTATTATAAAGCAGAACCAGTCATCAGCATGGACAATTTTCCTCTGGAATGATTCTTGAAGCATATGTAAGTTTAGAAAACCTGGCACATAAATCCTTAGGCTGGAACGGTCCAGCCCCACCATGGCAGGTTTCCCCTTGGCGGAGATGACGAGCCATTCGAATCTCCATTGACTTTGGAGGGTCAGGAAGATCTTGCCCTTAGATTCTAGAAAAGTTCTCAAGGATTGGAAGGTGGTATCATAACACTGTCATTTAAGAAAGGAGTAGGAGAAAAATAGGAAACTATAAGCCAGTTAGCCTAATTGAAGAAGGGTCACACGGACTCGAAATGTTAACTTTGTTTTTCTCTCTCCACGGATGCGGTCAGACCTGTTGAGTTTTTGAAGCACTTTCTGTTTTTGTTTCTGATTTCCGGCATCCGCAGTTTTTGCTTTTAGCTTAACATCAACAGTAGGCAAAATGCTAAATCTATTAGCAGCGACATGGTAACAGAGCACTTAGAAAATCATATGATTAAGCAGATCTACACAAGTTTATGAAAAGTAAATCACATTTGACAAACCTGGTAGGCTTTGTTTTGGAAATATAACTGGCATGATGGATAAAAGGGAATTAGTGGATGTAGTGCATTTGGATTTTCAAAAAGCATTCAATATTGTGCCACGAGTGGTTATGGCACACTGTTAGGACTCGTGGGATTGGGGTAATATATTAGTATGGATGAGGATTAGTTAATGGACAAAAAACACAAAAGGAATAAAAATAACATTTTCAGCCATAACTAGAAATAGCTAGAACCAAGGAGTAGTACTTGGGCTATATTAATGACTTACATGAATATAATATTTCTAAATTTGCTGACAAAACAAAGTGAAATAGGAAAGTACTTGGTAAGGTGGACACAAAGATGCTGCTAAGGGATATAGACAATTTGGGTGAATGGACAAGAACATGGCAGATGGTATACCATGTGAAGTTATAAGAGGTGATCTAATTGAAACATATAAAATGACAAGGGGCTTGACAGACTAGATGCTGGGAGGAATTTTCCTCCAGCTAGGGAGTCTAGAACAAGGGGTCACAATCTTAGAACAAAGGATTGGCCTTTTAGGACAGAGATAAGGAGAAATTTCTTCATTCGAAGGGTTGAGAATCTTAGGAATTCTCTACTCTAGAGACCAATGGATGCTCAGTCATTGAGTATAATTGAGATAGAGGTCGATAGATCTTTGAGTAATTCAGGAATTAAGGGATATGGGGATAAAAGCAGGAAGGTGAATTTGAGGTAAAAGATCAGCCATGAACTTGCTGAATAGCAGAGAAGACTCAAAGGGCCAAAAGGCCTAATCCATCTCCTACTTCTTATTATCTTCTGTACTTATATATTTGGCTCCACCAGTGATAACAGTGCCATGTACAGATGGAAACTGCGAAAGATGCAGACAGGCTCAAATTTAGGATGAGCACTAAAATAATAAACACTGAGTGACTATTTCCGGCAAGTTTTTCACAAAAAATGACATAAGTGACAAGGCCTTTCCAAAAAAGGAAATCCCAAGTATCATCAGTCACATTACCACATACAAGGTGGAAGTTCTAGACAGGCTCAATCCCCTTGGATAGTTTCTATTTATCCCAGAGTGCCGATACAAACTACGATGGAGATCTGTGAGACATTAATAATTATTGAGGCAGTCAATGGACTTTGAAAAGGTACCTGTGAATTGGAAACAGGCTAATGAAGTGTCAATATTCAAAAATGATGACAAAACAGACAAGCGACTACAGCAAACTGTTAGCCTTACTCATATCCCAGGAAAACCAATGGACTCAATTATCAGGTATAAACCAATGGGTTCTCTACCATATTTACAATTAACAGCATAGATTGAGGGGGGAAGATCAACCTTCTAGGACTTTTTTGAGGAAGTGACAATCCAAACAGACTGTGGGATGTCTTAGAATGAAATGTAATCTGACTTCCAAAAAGCCATTGATGAAATGCCACACAAAAGGTTACTTATTGCACTCAAAGCTGTGTAGATTCAAAGTGAACCCTGAGAAGAGAGAAGAAATTTACTGAGAGACAGGGAATAGTGAGTACTCACTAGAGGAGTTATGTTGGGAGTGAGGTGCCTCAGGGTTGAGTACTAGGATCACTATTCTATGTATACAAATTATGTGGATTACAATATCAATATAAAGGGGCAAAATTTGCAGATGATGCCAAACTTGAAGAGGTAGTAGAACCAAAGCGGGCAGTTACAAAACAAAGGCAGGTGCAATTCAATGCAAATATTAAACAAGATATACAGAGGAAAAATAAATTACATATTTACTCCATGAATGGTATCAAAGTACCTAACAATGAAACTGAAGGAAACTCGAGACTTTACAAACTCAATTGCAGAGCAGCACACAACAAAGTCAACAGGATGTTGACATAACCAAAACAGTAGAACACAAGTCAGATGAGATAACGACCAAACTGTAGACTGCTCTGCCACTTTGAACCTTGACTACTGCGCCTAGTTTCATTTCCAAAAAGCAGAATATGCATTCAAAAGGGACTGCAATAGAGGAGTAGGAAGGTGGGGGGTGGATGGTGATAGGCTGAGCTATGAAGCAACACTGGACATTCTGGGGCTTTTCAGGTTGGAGACAAAGCATCCAAGGAGTGATTTTACAGAGATATGCAAGATTGCAACCTGGAATATAACTTTAAATTAAATTGTGGGAGCAGAATTCCCGGATAGAGGTTCAAACCAGTAAAAGCCAATATTGGGAATGACAATAAGATATTGTTTCCATATCAAGTGACCAACATGTGCAATCAATTTAAAAACATAATGGATTTTATAATGGGGTGACATTAGCAGTCCTCTGAAGAGATGGGTAGAATAACCTTCCTTATCTGTAACATTGTGGTGATTTTTAGTCAACTTGGTTCAGATAGCTTATGATGATAAATGTTTTTTTTCCAAGTCTAAAGTCTCATGTATGATAAACATACCTTGATCCCTAGTTTGTCTACTTTTGATCAGCTGCAAGTTTGACATTCAGCTGAGTGAAAAAGCAGTTTTACCCAAAGGTTGTACTCTCAGGTCCAATATTGTATTAAGACTATTTTAAAACAGTACTCTGCTGTTATCATTCATCTCTGTTCCAATTTCACAAAAATAAATTTTAGGAATAAATGATAAAACCATTATTTTGCTCCAGCAATTCCATTGCCACAATTTGCACAACATGTATAATGCTAAGTAATTGTTCAATCAATCCTGAATGACACAGGCAGCAAGAAAAAGATTTACTTTCTTAATTTCTTTAAATTTTCCCTATTTAAACAGTTGTAAGAAAAGCTAAAATTTATATAATCGCTTATCTATCATATAAATAGAAAACTTAAGACCCTATTTTCATGATGTGGGAAACCCATGGGTCTGATCAGATTTCATTAACTCGTTTTTATTTAATAGATGGTAAAATTATGAATGTTTTCATATTGCACCTTTCAAAACCCCAGGATATCCCAAAGCACTCCACAGCTAATGAAGTACTTTCTAAGTTAAGTCAATGCTGTATTGTAGGTAAGTGAGGCAGCCAATTTGACTACAGCAAATTCCCACAAACCAAAATGAGATAAACAATCAGAATTTGTTTTTCAGTGTGTTGGCTGAAGGAGAAATACTAGCCAGAACACTGGCAAAACACTCCTCTTACTCGATGAAAAGTACCATTTACATCCGTCTGAGAAAGCAGACAGGATCTTTGCTCAACATTTCATCCAAAAAAATGGCACCTTCAACATTGCAGCACAGTCAGACTAGATTATGTGCTCAAGTCTCTGGAATGTTGTCTAAACCCTCAATCTCCTGACTCAGAAGTAAGGATGCTACCAATAGCATCAAATCTATCCTCCCTAACAGAAAATTGATAATTTTGGCCCCTATTGATCAGAATGTCATAAATAATATAAAACAAATCAAAATATAGGTTTCAGTACCTCGTTAAAACCTACATTATAGAGCAACTGTGTGTGTCTTGCTCAACATCCTGTACAATGCCTTAGTAATAAAAGTACTAACCAAAAAGATTCGCTCTAGTTGATCCTGAACATCCTTCATTCCTGGAAAAGCAGCAACTCCTTGAATCATTTCAACAAAAATGCACCCCACACCCCTGGAAAAGAGAACAGAAAGTACTTCATGAAGGACTCATATTAAATTCCTAAAATGATGAAGTACAAGCACTTGGCAGAAAGGAAAGACAAAATGTCATATTTTAAATAGTACAACAGCTTTTATTTAAATGCACAGAAGCAGAATCAAGTACAATGTACCCCCTTATTGCACAATAGTATAATAATTTATGAAAAAAATTAACATCAAATTCTCAGCTTTTTTAATTGAATGTCAAGAAGAAAAATCATTACTGTAATTTGTACTTAGCAATGTAAGTTGTAAACCATTAGGAACCCCCTTGAGTAGTTATAAAGTACAAAAGGGATTATAGAAGTTAAAATGAAACCAATTCTTAAACAAAAGAGGATCCATTGACCAAATTGCCATGCACCATTTATTTTTATTAGAATATTAGCGGAAGGCAGAGAAAAAATAAATCTTAATCATTGTTCAAAACCTGAACTTTCACTTCTCCTATTACAGACATTAGTAACTAAATTTGGAATGGTTCCTTCAGGCTTCTTGATCCTACAAAATATCCATAGCATCACATGTTCTAAAGCTGAGCTCATTCAACAACCACCCCTCCCAGACCCAAGAGGCAATAAGAATATAAAAGCAACTGAAAATATTTTCATTGCACATGATCCTGTTTTAATTATGGTGGTTCATATCGCAGTACGCCATTTTATGATGGTGCTGGCTGCAGAACATGCCTGTTAAAGAAGTCTTCTGTATGTTAGCAGCAAGTTTTTATTAACTACTTGTAACTACAGTTCGAGTATCCTTTATCCAAATCCCTTGGGGCTGATTGCATTTCAGATAATTTCGGTTTCCAAATTTCGCATATAAACTTGCATTACAATAGCCTGAGTCCAGGCCAGCAACAGTCTAAAGAAAACAAAATGGCTAGAAAAATAAAATGCACCACTGAATAATAAATACCAGGTACCTGTCCTTTCTGACAAGTTCACCACAAAAATCACAGGCTGAACAGTGCAGACAAACAATTAGACTTCCCGTGCTAAAGGTTGATGAGGTTCAAAAAAAAGTGTGAGTTTTGGATGAGTTTGGTTTTCAGGTTTACCTATAAAGGATACTTGACCTGTATATACAAATATACAGTAAAGGATACAGGCATGGAGCTATCGCCATCCTAGGTCTTAACACAGCTCTGGCCAACACCACACTGGCCCTAGATCTAGGTCATGTACCTTCTTGCGCCACTGTGTGGGTGATGCAGTTCCACATTAACCCTGCATATAAGTTGAAGGTTGATGCAAAGAAGTGTGAGGTGATTCATTTTGGCAGGAAGAATATGGAAACACAGTACAAAATAATACTGAAACTCTAAAGGAGGTGCAGGAACAGTGCATATGTACATAAGTCATTGAACTTGGCAGGGTATGTTGAGAGAGCAGATAATAAAGCACATAATAGCTTAGGCTTTATTAATAGGGGCATTGAGTACAAGAGTAAGGAGGTTATGTTGAACTTGTCTAAGACACTGGTTAGGCCTCATCTGGAGCATTGCATCCAGTTCTGGGCACCATACTTGTGGGAGGATATGAAGGCATTGGAGAGAGTATAGAAGACATTCACAAGAATGATCCCAGGAATGAAGAACTGCAGCTATGAGGATAGATTGGAGAACTTGGGATCATTTTCCTTGGAGGAAAGAAGGCCGAGAGGAGACTTGATAAATGTATTAAAGATCTGAGGGGTATGGACAGGGTAAATAATGAGAAACTGCTCCACTCAAGCGAGCATCAAGAACTAGAGGGCACAGATTCAAAATAATTGGCAAAAGGAGTAAAAGTGATGAGAAGAAAACATTTTTTCATCCAGAGGGTGGTTAGAGTCTAGAACAAATTTCCTGAGAGGGTGGTGGAGGCAGGTTCAATTGAGGTATTCAAAAGGGAATTGGACTGTTATCTGAAAAGAAAGAATGTGCAAGGTTATGGAAATAAGGCAGGGCAATGGGACTAGGTAGAATGCTCTTTCAGAGAGCCAGTGTAGACGCAATGTGGCAAATGGCCACCTTCTACAATGTAAAGATTCTGTGATTCTGTATTTACCAGGCCTTTCTACTACACCTTCCCCCAAGTCTTCATCCCCTGCATAAAGGGTTTCTTTAGTTCATTTCAAGTCTTACATTGTTATAAGTCTTAGGTATTTACCTTATTGTTACAACCTTAATGCTATTCCAACATTATTACTATTATTGTATTAGCATCAACAACATTCTCAGTACCCCAATCCCCCTTCAAGTACTTGAAGTTAGAAGTTCAAGCGGTCAGAAGGCCTTGTAACCCTTCCACATCTTGTTCGCTGTTCTATCGGGAAAATGGTTGGGTCTATTGGCTCTGATTCTTGCTGCTGACTTACAGCTTGTCTGGCATTTGGGTTTGCATTCATTCTTTTCTTTCATTGCCTAATGTTGACCCACGCCTGGTCAGTTCAGCTGCTGCATCGATGCATGGTTGCTGTTACTCTCTATCATTTTTTGCGAAGCGGACAAAGATGTATTTGTCTCCTTCATGCTGCTGCTTCTTCTTCTTTCTCCATGTGGGCCATCTGGAGGCCCTGTGAGGCTGAGGTAGAGCATTCCTGTGGTGAAAAGAGGGTGGGTGGCATGTCACCTCTGCTTTTTGTTGTTAATGGTGATAGACTGCTACCCGGTTGCAGCATCCCATGTGGTTGTGGTACGCTCAGTGGAAGTTGCAGTTGTGCGCAGAGGTTGACGTGCTGGCTAGTTGTACCACCATTGTGGTTGGAGGTACAGGCTTCTCAGACTCATCATTCTCTGGTACTACTTCCACCGGAGGTACCATGCTAATAGTGTGAATGGTAGGTTGGCCTGATGATTGGGGACTTTCTGGGACCTGGAATGAGGATGGGTAAACCTGCTCCGCAAAGAGAAAAGAGATACTGAAGGTGAAATCCAAGTCTAAATACTCTTTAGTATTGGAGCACCCAGGACCATGCTGTTCTGACTGGCTAACAACAGTGGTAGTCTTTACAGCCTCTGTCCTCTGGAGGAGATCCAGGGCTACACAGGCATCCCAGCTCAGGAGATAAATGCTGGTTACAGATGGGGTACATCAGCCCAAAGATTTGTTTGCTACTCAATGTTGCATTCTCTCCACTGATTGGTTTTTCCTTGGCAGTGTATAATTCCTGTGTACTGCCTTTCAAGCGCACATTCTGTAATTACGCTTCTGCCAATTAAAGACTTCATGCTCTTTCGTGAGGACTGTCACCTTCGCCTGCCATTCTGTGTTCTTGGTTTTCATCTCTTTGCATACCTCTTTTGGATTGTAATGGTTTTCCAAGGTTACTTCCAAACATGCAACTGTTCCCTTCAGCACTAAAGCTTCATTCTTGTATCTCCTCCCAGAATGGTAAACATGCCTTTCAGAGTGGCATTAAATTAATTTTGTTTCATTTTCAATATTCCAGAGAGACAAACTCAGGCCTGAGGAATCCTTGTAGTGTGTCAAGGTCTCTCAACAGGTTTTCCTTTTGTCTGCAAAGCTCAAGTACTTTGGCTTGAGTTTTCTTGTAATTTAACAAAGTTTTATTGAGTTTGTTTTGCTGTTCTGCCATTCTGCTGTTCAAGGTATTCTTTATTCCATCATGTTGCTGAAGGATAATGTTTTTAAATCTGATCCTGAAGGAAAATCAGCTGTCATCAACTGTTTACTTTCGTGTTCAACTCTGGTCTTCTCAATTTGCGTGTCAGTGTATAGCTTTGTCATTACTGATAGCTCCAATGCATCTTTTCCTGAAGTGGCATTCAACATCTTTTCCAACTCCTCGTGTTTTTCCAGGGGTGCATATTCATCTGTAAAGAGTCTTTCAAGGCAGTGAGCTCTGAGTGCCCTTCCTATCCAATGTCATGCTTGGCTTACTGCTGGTTGAGTTCTTTCAAATCAGCTTTAATGCGAACGTTTTGATTGTATGTTGCTTTTTCTTGCTCCACCTGCTGCAGAGCTGTTTACCTGTCATTCACCACCAGCTGCTGGTATAGTTCTGGAAACATGCCCATGACTTTGAGAACTTCTGCATTGGGCTTCCCATAAAGATATATTACTGGAGCTTCTGGAGAGTTCTGTGCCTCTTGTGGTTTGCTGTTTTTTTGCCTTTTCTTCATTTTGCTGGGAATTTTTTATGCTGCTTTTCAAGCTCTGAACTCCCCTCAGGTTGAAGATTAAAATATTCATCAAAGGCTGCTAATAGTTCTATGAGGCTGGTTGTAGATTCATCAGAGCCTTGCATCAGGACAACATGATTAACTAGGTCATCAAACCAAGAGTAAAAGGTGACAACTGGTCTTCCTCTGATTTTTTTTTTACTGAGACCCGGTGTACTCAAGTAATGTGAAAAGTCACTTCTCAAGATTGCAAAATATCCCATTGGATTTGGCACTGGGGTTGGTCCAAACCAATCTGTTAAGTTAGATTTTTGATCCATGTTGAAGAAAGCTTTAAGAGTTTACAGGCTTCCAGGATTGCATCGCTGTTCACTACAGAGCAATGGATTTCTGGCACTTGCTGGTTTTGGAAGGTTTCACAAAGTGACAGCACCACGCTTTGAGAAGAAGCATTTTCAACAATGGCTGCGTGGGTTGGCGGTCTGAAAACTTGATTTAATCAGCGATATAGAGCTCTGAGTAGCAAGACATGTGAATGAACCCCAGACTTGTTGTTTAAGAATTCAGACAGTCATGAGGTTCCCAACTGTTTAGCAAGTTAATTATTAGTTTGGGTTTTTTTCTGTTCAACTGAGAGGCCACATTTTGAGGCTCGGAGTTGGGTAATCAAGATTAGCAATGGGTTTCATTCAAACGGCATTTCTGACTGATTAGTAAAACAGGTTCTCAGAGCTGCCACCATGTTGAGATGGTGTTGTCTGTTAACGAAATCTTCATACTCCTCTGTAAGTTAACAGCAAGTCTTTATTAACTACTTATAATTATATACAAATATACAGTAAAGGATACAAGCAAGGAGTTATCTCCATCCTAGCTCTTAACACATCTCTGGCCTGCATCACACTGACCATAGGTTGAGGTCATATGCCTTCTTACGTCAATGTATGGATTGTGCTGCACTCAGTTTCACATTAATGTTCTTCTACTACACACAATAGTGCAGAAGTTAATGCCTCAATTGCTTACAGAGTAAGTTCTGGCACCCCAGTCAGGTGCAGAGGAAAGATGATCAGTGCACAAGTTTCCTTGGATACTTTTATTTACTTCTAACCAGATGCACAGCAGTACTGGTAGCACTATGAGTAATTTGCTGGTCAACCATTTGTACACTTAGAAAGATGGGTAATGAGAACATTTTTTCCAAAGTAGACGATTAAAGATAAATAGTAATTTATGTTAAATATATTTATATTAGAATAGAGTAAATACATATAAATATGAAGATATTGAGCAATTTTCCTCTGCTACACACCAAGGGAGTACTTAATTTCCAACTACAACATAAATGAAAGATTTGGGGGTCCAGGGGTGGTGGCTGGTGGGTGCAAGTGGGCCCGGATTTTCCTCTGAGCAGTGAAGCTGCAGCGTTCGCCATTTACTGTCCCTAAAATTCAAACTTACCTTGTCCATAAGCTGCAGTGAAAACTTCCTGTTCTTCCTGCAGCATAGCCTAGCGCCGAGACTAGCAGTGAAGGCTTCCAGATAGGCATATTACCGGTGAAGCTATACCCCCATTTGATGTCATGTGGAGATACGCCCTTAGAGTTCAGTTCAGCTCAATGGGTTTTCTTAATGATTTTTAATATTTTAAAATGCATGACACTTTTTAAAATTATCAACTTATAAATATTTTTTCCACTTTTCTAAAAGTTTTTAGAGGTTTGCCAAGGTCTGTCACGTTATGCAAACAAACTTACCCCCATAGAATCTTAACAATACAGGAGGAATCCACTGACTCATCATGCTTGAACTGGCTCTTTGGAAGAGTTACTTAATTAGTTCAATACCCCTGCCTCTTTGTCATTAAGATTGTGGGAATTTTATGGTTGTTTTTGCAGTGTCATGTAAATTCACTCCATATATATCTCAGCAATTTCCATTTAGTCGTGGCCTGAGTTAGATTTTAACATTCTGAATTTTAACAATATTGCATTTTAGTTATAGGCCTGTTTGCTAATGATTGCACTGAGTTCACAACTCCTCTGACAAGGACCCGTACAAGGACTAGGACACAAAGATTTAAGGTTTGGGGCAAAAGAAAAAATGGGCGTGGGGAGCGCGACAGGGAGGATTTTTTATACAGCAAGTGATGATAATCTGGAATTCGCTGTCTACAAGGGTGGTGGAAATGGAGACTCAAGAATTTCAAAAGGAAGTTGAATGGACACTTAAGGGAAACTTGCATGATTATGAGCATAGAGCGGGGAAATGGAACTGCGTGGATTGCTCAATAGAGAGCCAGCATGGACTCAATGGGCCAAATAGCCCCCTCCTGTGTTTAATGATGCTATGGAGTAGCCCATGCCAGCCTACTACAGGATCCAGATAACATCCATGCTTGGCTGACAAGTAGCAGGGAGCTTGCTTACCACTCAAGTGCCAGGTGATGGTCATCTTAGTGTCAGGTATTGGACTATCAAACAACAGGAAGCGCAGTATATATCCTGACTTGACCATCAACATCACTGACCAGAAACTTAACTGAACCAGCCACATCATCAGCACAGCTACAAGATCAGGGTGAAGGCCAGGTATTTTGCAATGAATGGCTCCCCTCTTGGTTCCTTTAAAGTCACTTCATGATCTACAATACTTACATCAGCCATACAGTGGAATATTCATCATTCAGATGAATGAATGTAGCTTCAAGAACATTTAAGAAGCTCAACAATATCTAGGGCAGAGCAGTTCATGAAGGGCATCTAGAAGTTGGCACTAAATGTGGCATAGTTAGCATCACTCACACCCTGATAGCATATTAAAAAAAAACCCTCCTTAAACCTCTAAACCAAGACTGAGGCTATAAAAGTGAGTCTTGCAGATACACATTTCAAGCAAGCAGTTTAAAAGTAGAACAATGTGAAGAACATGGGTAAGTGGTGGGGCTACATGGAAATGACCTTAAAGACTCCTTTCATAAATTGCAACAGAACAAGGTGAATCCCAACAAGTTTTCCTATACTGAGCTACAAGAAGTTTGTGTGAACAAAAATGAAAAGGGCAATAATCCAGATTCCATCAAGCCAGAAGTCCAGGTACTTCACTATAGAGATGTTGCATTTTGGAATCCTGTTTCCCAATTTAAAAGTAAAACCTCTATTAAATCTTTCCCTTCCCATTGCAAGTAGTCCAAGCACTTCAATTCCTTCCTCACAATTAGTTTCTCATTGGTGAATCTATGCTGTAGAGTCTCTATGGCTTTAATCTAGTGCCACAAATCATATAGAATAAGATAACAGTAGCCTAATCCAATATATAATTAGCTCTTTGTTCTTGAACCCCACAATGCTATTTCTGACCACAAAGTGTCTTACATGTACCTGTACTTTCAGATAATTACATATTTGCACCTTTAGATCGCTGTTCCTCTGCATCATTTAGCATCTTTTCAATGAATGTATACTTCTTGGTCTTTCCTCCCAAATGCAGCATCTCACTTGTCACTATTAAATTATGCCTAACACATGTTTTCCTATAGCCCTAAACGCAGCACATCATAGTACCATTACTTATACGAACATATGAATTAGGAGCAGGATAGGCCATTCAACCCCATTCAATATGATCATGGCTAATCTGATTATGGCCTCAACAGCACTGTCCTGCCTACCTGATATCCTTCGATTCCTTTGTTAGTCAAGAATGTATCTACCTCTGCCTTAAAAGTATTGAATGACCCTGCCTCTACACCATTCTCCGGGGAAGAGAGTTTCACAGGCTCACAGCCCTCAATGAAAAAAATTCTCATCTCAGTCTTAAATGGAAGGCCCCTTATTTTGAAACTGTGCTCCCTAGTCTTGGTCTCTCCTACAAGAGGAAATACCATTTCAACATCCACTCTGTTAAGCCCCCTCAGGATCTTATAAGTTTCAATAAGATCGCCTCTAATTCTTCTCAACTGTTGTGGAAAAAGAAGCCACTCTCGAGTTTGTAAGCTTCGCGTATCCAAGGACTTTTATTTACAAACATATGCTGACAGGACACAGCCTGATTCTACAGGGTGTCTTCTCTGATCAAAGGCTGGGTAGCATATTTATATCTTTTAGTTCTCACATTTCATTATACGGCCTAGTACAATCTCGAGTTACACACCTAATGAGCTGAATTATTCAGGCTGCAGACGTTCTATCTTACTGGGAGGTGGGGAATGCCTCAGATCTAATGCCTCCTAATCTGTGCTCTTATCACACATTTGTTTACCCATCCTGTGAAGGTCATTAAGTCATATGGCTTGTGATTGTTAGTTGGGTTTCCACAGTACTGGCTACATACCCATCAGGCCTATAAGTTGGCTATATTTCCCTTCATGCTTAGAAAGAGCTCTCATAACTACTTCTGTCTATTCTAAACTATTAATACATGTCCAACCTAGTCAGTTACCACACTTCAATTCCAATGGATACAGGCGCAACCTGTCCAGCTTTTTCTCATAAGATAACCCCTCATTCCAGGAATCACTTAAATGAACCTTCTCCAAACTGCTTATAATGCAATTACGTCCTTTCTTTAAAAAGATCAGAACTGTACATAGTACTCCAGATGTAGTCTCAGCAATGCCCTGTACAACTGTAGCAAAACGTCCCTACTTTATATTCCATTCCACTTGCAATAAATGACAACATTCCATTTGTGTTCCTAATCACTTGTTGTACCTGTATTTTAACTTTTTATGATTCATGTCCCAGGAAAACCAAATCCCTTTGTACCTCAGAGTTCTGCAATCTCCCTCCATTTACACAACATGCTGCTTTTCTATTCTTCCTGCCAAAGTGGATGAGTTCACACTTTCGAACTTTGTAGTCCAAAAAACCACTTGTCATCTATTAACCTTTGCTTCCTGCCACTATGCTAATTTTATATCCATTTGCCATTGTCATCGGCTGTCCCTCGATTCGAGAATGGCATTTACTCAGGGCCGTGAGTTTCTGCCACGGTTCTTCATGATACTGAACAGGCCGATTTTTTTTTCTATATTCTTTCATGGACGTTGTTGGCAAGGCCAGCATTTGTTGCCCATTCATAATTTCCCTTGTAGGGAGTGGCTTGCTAGGCCTTTTAAGAAGGCAGTTAAGCGTCAGCCACATTGCTGTGGATCAGGAGTCACATGTAGGCCAGAGCAGGTAAGGACAGATTTTCTTCCCTAAAAGACTTTAGTAACTAGTTCGTTTTTATTTTTACATGACAATCAATGATCGTTTCATGGCCAGCATTACTAGTTTTCAATTCCAGATTTAATTAATTGAAATTAAATTCCACCAGCTGCAATGGTGGGATTGAACCCATGACCCCAAAGCATTAGCCTGGGCCCCTTGATTCCTAGTCCAATGACATTACCTCAATGCCACTGTCTCATTTTGTCCTCAGCATCTTACCCATACAAACAATTATCCAATTGTTAATTTTGTTTAAAAAAAACTCAAATTTAGCAACCACAGCATTCTTTTCACAATCACTGCAGAATGTTGTTGATTAACCCATGCGTTGCTAAATGCTCACTAATTTTGTGGCCAGTTATAGATTCTAAAATTTGCCTATAATGTATGCAAGACTAATGGTTTCAGTGTTGACATCAGTAGTAGGGAAAATGTTACAGTCTATTATAAAGGGTGTGATAACTGGACACTTGGGAAATAATGGTAAGATTGGGCAGACAAACCTGCTAGAGTTTGACAATGCTTCAATAAGGGAAAAGATGGTTAACTCTAAGTAAGAACACATATAGGAACATAGGAAATAGGAGTAGGCTATTCAGCCCCATCAAGTCTGCTCCACCATTCAACTAGATCATGGCTGACCACTGACAAACCTATTAAGAGTTCTTTTTGAGGATATAACTAGCAGAACAAATAAGGGAGAACCAGTAGATGTGGTGTTTATGGATTTTTAAAAGGCTTTTGATAAGGTTCCATGAAAGAGGATAGTAAGCAAAATCAGAGCACATGGGATTGTGCGTAATATACTGACATTGAGTGAGGATTGGTTAGCTGACACAGTGGGAATAAACAGGTCATTCACAGGTTGGCAAACTGTGACTAGTGGGATACCACAAAGATTAGTGCTTGGGCCCCATGCTATTCACAATATATCAATGATTTGGATGTGGAAACCAAATGTAATACTTCCAAGTTTGCTGATGACATAAAACTAGGTGGGAGTGAGAGTTATGAGGAGGATTAAAAGAGGCTTCAAAGGGATTTAGTTAGGCTAAGTGAGTGTGCAAGGTGATATATTATGTGCAAATTGTGAAGTTATTCACTTTGGTAGGAAAAACAGAAATGCAGAGTAATTCTTAAAAGGCGAGGGATTGGAATGTCCAACGGGACCTGTGTGTCATTGTTCATGGATCATTAAAAGCTAACATGCAGGTGCAACCAGCAATTAGAAAGATTAATGGAGTGTTGGCCTTTATTGCAAGAGGACTTGAGTACAGGAGTAAAAGAGGAGTTAAAAAAAAAACCATGGTGAGGCCACACCTGGAGTAGCCTGTGCAGTTTTGGTCTCCCTACCAAAGGAAGAATATATTTGTCACAGAGGGAGTGCAAAGAAATGTTCACCAGATTGATTCCGTGGAAAACGGGATTGTCTTATGAGGAGAGACTGAGATGCCTGGGCCTGTATACTCTGGAGTATAGAAGAATGAGAGGTGATCGCATTGAGACAAAAAAAATTCTTACAGGGCTCGACAGATGCAGGGAGGATGTTTCCACTGGCTGGGGGCAGGGGTCTAGAACCAAGGCACACAGTTCTCAGAATAAGAAGTAGGCCATTTAGGACCGAGATGAGGAAAAATTTCTTCTTTTGAACCTTTGAAGTCTCTACCTCAGAGGGCTGTGAAGACTGAGTCATTGAATATGTTCAAGACAGAGATCGATAGATGTCTAGTTATTAAGGGTATCAAGGGATATGAGGATAGTGCAGGAAAATGGCTTTGAGGTAGAAGATCTAGTTGAATGGTGGAACAGGCTCGAGGGGCTGAATGGCTTACTCCTGTTCCTATTTCCTATGTTCCTATGTATGTGTTTCTAGTTAGAGTTAACTCTTTTTTCCCTTCTTGAAGCATTGTGTTATATTGAGAATCTTTCAGTCTGCCAGGGCAATATGCATATCTAGAAACAACTGAACAATTGCCACTAGAATGCCCACTATCTCATGATTCTCAGTATTGTTTTAGTATATACCTCCTTTTTAAGTTTCAGTTTTGTTTTAATCTATTTATCTACAGATCTTAACTCTTTGATGTACTTTCTTGTGTCTCATATGAAGATACAGTGAAACCAGTAAATTACCAACAACTAAGGGACATGCATCAGGTGTCCTTTACTTGCAGGTGTCTGTATTTTCAAAATGATCATTGTTTGTATTGATGAATCAAATATCCCAGGATTGGCTGTTTTTCCTGCAGTATTCCTTCTTTTTTCACCTTCACCTGGAATTGTGCCGAATTCTTGAGCCCTGCCAGCAGGATGAAATTCCAGTTCATTTTCTGACTGCTTGGTTTTCCAGTCCTTTGCCCCCTGGATCTTTTTCAATGGAGGGATAGAGGTCTAGATCCTGAGATCATGTTATGTTGGCAATGACAGTGCAAGGTGGCTGCTGCAGGGCTGGATTGCCTGGCACCTTCCAGCTAAATTGCAGGGGGGGAATACTTCACACTAGTGTCTGGGAACCCCCTCCCCTTGCACTACGAATGTTTGATGTGCTGGGGAGAAGGTAGGAGCTGTACTAACTGTACCTGATAAACAGTTGGAAGAGGATTTGCAACTCTGTATGGAGGCATTCCTGAAAGTTTGATCATGTGATGCTGATGAATGTTATTGGATAACCTTATAAAGATTGGGTTCCTGTAGCTAAGAATCTTTATTTGTTTTGTATGACTAATAATAATATCACTGAGTCCCTCAGTTCCTCTAGACCCTTAATTGCCCAGAATTTTCAGAATGTTGCTTCTGTCCTCTACTCTGAAGGCAGATACAAAGTATTTGTTCAATGCCTCTGCTACTTCTTCATTTCCATTATAATTTCTCCTGTCTCAGTCTGTAAGGGACCCAGATTTATTTTAATTAATCTTTTCCTTATTACATGCCTCTTTTTGTCTCTTACTAGTTTACTCTCATATTATATCTTATGTGTCTTACAGCAGGCAAAGAAGGAAAGTGCATTGACTCATCAGGGGAAATGAGTTAATGACAGCACAAGGAATGTTGATGTGGTAAGCAGTCAGCATGGGAATTTTCAATCCACAAAACATCTGTAAACATTCTGGATTTGTGCACAAATGCAAATTGCTTGATGAATTTTATATGTACGTGTCACCAACTTACACAATTGTAAAAACAACAAAAAATAAAGTGGAGATTCTGGGACTGCTGTACAGCAGTTGAAAGGAAAAAAATATACCATCACATCACTCAGTGAAACCGGCAAGGAAACAGCCTCAGGCCTTGTGTCTAATACTTAAAGATTAATCTTATCTTGCATTACACCAGCTGGAAAAATCCCAATACTGTGCACAGATACAAATCTGGGCATTTGAACTTGACATTTTCACCTGTATCCATGCTTCTACTCACTTGGGGAAGAGTGCAGCACATGCAATAAAGCACTTAACAGCACTCAACTTTAGTAGTATTTTATTGGATAGCTTCACAGAGGGGACAAAGAAATAATAGACTACAACAGGGGCGAAATTGATAATATATCTGCACTTTTCTAACTCTTTACCCACTTTTGCTTCAAAACTGCTTTTTCTCCAAATATAACATTCTAATTGATTGGTCTGTATTTATTAGCTGGGGAACATTAGTCATTAGTTACTTTCTCAATTTTCCGAAGGAACCAATGAAGTATAAAAATATCCTCAAGCCATATTCCATTGGGTGCCTAACATTTCCCAGCAGTCACTAATTGCAGATTTAACAGCTGGTGCAATGTACTAATGCCCCAAGCCTTGAATACTCTTTCACACCATCCATCATATATTCAGGAAGTCACTTGTGGACTCCTTCCAGACTTATACTATACATGTCAGGAGGACATCTTTAGCAAGTCCTCATATACCGTTGTTAAGAAACTATATTAGTCATAATACACATAATATTAGAATACCATTATTTAAAAAGAAAAATGACTGAACAACGGAAATATGTTACAAACATTCACAAGTTTAACAATAAAACTTTTGGTATGTGTTATAATTAAATGTACTTTTACAGTTTAGTTTAAACATTTGTTGACACATAACAAGATGAACCTTGGAGTAATTTAACCATAATGATGACTGGTAAAATGGAAAAATAGAATGTTCTTTCCTTCTCTGATCCATCTGTAGTGTGGTTGTAATAAATGCAAAGCCTACAAAGGTGAATACTGTATTAGCATCATTATTTACTTTATGTGGAACCTCACTTCCGGATTTCATTCCGATTTTAACACTAACTTGGTAAGAAAAAATGCAAAAGCAAAAACAGTTAAACAAATTATGTGCAGGCAAATGTACCTACCACATATCAAGGCAGGTGGAGTACTCTGTGGAGCCCAGGAGGACATCTGGAGGCCTGTACCATAGGGTAACCACCTCATTGGAATACGTGTGGCTGGGTACTGATTTGGCTCGGGCAAGTCCTGAAACCAGAATGATCAGATGTTAAAATGGTGAGTTTTACCCTCAAAGAGCTCCAACCTTTCTCAAGACCTATGATTATAACTAGGCATTGCTTTTGAAAAGGGACTCTCTGTACTATTTACTGAACATTTGGACACACACACAGTTCTAATATTACACAATGTGTTTATATTAATATTTTTAAGTAAGTAAATGCTTTTCTCATACTTCTGGACTATATAAAGGGAACACTAATTAAACATTAGTTAACAGTTTGGGCTTTATTCCTGGACAATTAACATAACATTTTTTTGTAGTGGACTTTTATGTCCAAATGAAAATAACTTGTTCCCAACTGCAACCCTTGGAAAGGTACATCCATAAACTTGAGCAAGTTATACATTTTAATTGAAAGAGCAGACATAAAGCCAGACCATTTAATTATTAATTGTGTCTAAATGATACAATAACATAATCCCATGGTGTCTTATATTATTGTTGTGAGACGTATTCACATTAATAGTCAACGAAACAAACAAAAATGACATGGAAAATCTATAAACTCTATAAAGCCATTTTTTAAAACTATTTTACTACAGTTAGAGGCACTGTAAAAATTCAGCTCAAACATAGTTGGTTTCTGAAAAATATTCTAGAATAAAAACAGTTTGACAGAGCTTTAGTGCACAAACTAGGACTGTATTTATAAACCACAGTATAAATCATGATGATCAATATGCTGATATATTTACTTAAGCATTTGCTATAAGGTTTGTCTCTTTGATTTTGCAATTCTTAGACACAAGGAGCTTACACGAGAGATGGTACCTATATAGATGGAATACATTTCATGTTACAGTGCTACTAAGCCAGCTTGCCAAAATATAGGTGGAAAAGTTCACAGCTGGCATTAATAGAACTGTGTTAATTTAGCAAACCCACTATTTCTCTTATACTACAGTTTATATTGTCTTACTTCACTAATGCCTTTGTGGAACGTATGTTCAAGTATGTCAAAGCATTACCAAGTTATCAATACCGCTCAGGAAATATGTTCATAACGCATCTACTGGTTATTCTTTCATTATTGTACATATTTCAAAAGAAAATCATACAAACAAGCTAACAGGGTTTAGCACTCTTATAGAAGGATTTTACTTGGAGCATTTGAAAAATAGAACAACCAACTTGTCGTTAGAAATCAGGTAATAGCATGAGGGGAGTTCCCTTAGGTGCTATTTTCCTCCTCTAAAAGAATAGGAGGGTGAAACTGCTGGAGAAAAATCATTCATTCATTCTCAGGAGATGGATGTTGCTGGAACGTTCAGCATTTATTGCCTATCCTTAGATTCCCTGAAAAGGTGGTGGCAACTGAGCAAAAAACAGAAAATTTTAGAAATATTCAGCAGGTCAGACAACATTTGTGGAAGAAGAAAGTTAGCGTTCAGATCAATGGCCTTTCATCAGAGCAGAGTAACTGAATATCTTGCTGGGCCACCTTTGAGGGAAGTTGAGAATTAATCACCTTTTCATATACATAGTCCAGACCAAATAAGAACAACAGATTTACTTCCCCAAAAGGCATCAGTATCTTAAAAGCCCACTGGTTCAATAAGATAACCTCTTATACACCATTATTGATGCCAACCTTTTTGTTCATTTCCAGATTCTAGTTTGATCTGATGTTTTCTGGATTATAAGTCCATGACACTGATCGTTATTCTAGTGGCATAACTATTACACCTTAATACCTTTGTTGGGTTCCTATGACATGAAAAGAAATCCAATACTATGCTCAAAACTTTATCCCTATTGCTACTTTTTTTTACATGGACTTTATGCTGAACCAAAAAAATGGCTGCCACAAGTCACTTGACCACAGGGTTGGCCTTTTGTCTGGGAGCTACCCCGTAAGAGTTACAAGAACAAAAGAATTCTTTTCCCAGCTGTGAAATTTCACACTTAATTGTACAGACCTCTTGGAATCATGAAACCAGGAGGCTTGCATATTGAAACTCGTTATGCCTATAGAGTGCTAACAGGCTCGTATCACAACTGGGACTGTCCAGGCCCATTTCAAAAGGGAACCAAAGGGACCTCATTTGCATCTACTAAGCTCACCTTGGTAACAGTCGATAGGCCTGTCTGGACAATAACTTCCCAACTCCAGACCCTCAAATATGAATGGTAACTCTTCCAACACCTAATAACTGGGACATTATCAGTACAGAAATCAATGCCAATTCAGACACTGGATAAACATACCTCTTAAAGTAATTGTGGAGAAAGTAGATCACAAGCGACCAATTTGAAATCTCCATATGCCCTCAAGAACTGAGAAATAGTAAGTCTGCTATTTTAACATCCAACTGGTGAGCCACCAAGAAGCAGGTCCCTGCAGGCAGAAAAACAGCCTGCTCACCAAGCCCAGCTCTGCTGGAAGATTTTGTACGAATGCCTACAGAACTAACTCAGTGTCTGTCTACCTACTTCATCTTGCAGTATCAGCACCAGCTGAAAAGCAAACACTACAGCTCCGGTCTTCAGCCAGCTGAACTTGAATGCCCATGTGAAAGAATTCCTCATTGGATTCTGACTTTGGACTCTGGGAATCACATGAACAAATATTCATTTCCGTGGTAATTGTATTGCAAAACTCCTTTTCTCTACACCCCCACCCCCCCCAACTTTACTATATGCATGCGTGTGTGAGATAGTGAGAGGGGGTGGGAAGTTGATAAAACCTGACCTGGGCAAGGAGTGTTAAATGTGAAAAATAAACTAACCTTCTGAGTTATTCCTAGCTGGAATTTGCTGCATTAGCAGCATTGGCAGCAAATTGGGTCACAAAAAAAAAAGGATTGGGAAAACACATCATCACTTATTTAAAAAATTCACAACACCTTCTGGTTATGGACAGGTGGTACGAAATCAGTACAGTTTGCCTGTCTCTCTCTTATCTGTAACACCTTTTGTATCACGTTCCCAAAACACTATGATGCGAAATGCCATACTCATTGTCGTGACTGATTGTTACACCCTTAGATCATTGATTGATTGTATTTCCAGAATATTGGCCAGAATTTTCCTGTCAGTGCCAAAGCAGTGGCTTATGCCATCAGCTACGTTTAAAGTGCGTTCTGACCTCTGTTGTTTGCAGCAAGAACTTGCTCTCTTGGCTACAATGTGGGTCCAATGACGAGGTAAGTCAGGAGGCACAATTCCAGCAAAGTCATACACCCCCTTTGGATGTCACTAATAAAGTCACACGCTTTGAGATCTGCCTTTAGTTCGATGACTTTTATGGGTTTTCAAGTGTTTAATGTTGTTTTTAATTGCTTTCAAGTATTAAAGATGTTTACAAGTGCTTTTTACGGGTTTTCCAGCATTCACAGGAGTCTGCCTGTAAGTGTTATCAGTTTTTCATTTATTCCACTTTTTAACTCCATTCCTCACCACCATGCCCCCCATAGCCATGGCTCTGTTCACCCCCTTCCTCAAGCACTCTGGCTCTACTCACTCCCCTCCTCTGGCATCCCTGGCTCTGCTCACCCCCTGACTCTCTCCTCAACCCTGGCCCTTCTCCATAAACATCGACCATACCGAGGATTTGTAGATGCGGGGGTGGAGCAGAGGGGCGAGGGGAGGGATGGTGGAGGCTCCTGTGAGCATAGCCGTGGGAAGGGCCGAGTGGTGCCAGGATTTGGAGGAGGAAGGAAGGGCAGGTGAGGCAGATTAGGTGGCAAAAATGTCAGCGTTCACCAATATGGGGACCAGATGATCTGGACCAATAGGTTTTAATAATGCACAGTAGCTGTCATCACAGGGTAAAATATCCATCATGTAGCTTAAAGCAATAGGACAAAGTCAACTCCTCCCTAGAACACAAGTAACAGGCTACAGTCTGCTTGAGATGGATCAGAGATTTTAATTTTGCAAGAGTGTGTGTGTGTGTGTGTGTGTGTGTGTGTGTGTGTGTGTGTGTATGTATATGTATGTGTGTATATGTATGTGTGTATATGTATGTGTGTATATATATATATATATATAAAATAAAATATTAAAAATAAGGTTCCATATATATTTATATATTAAAAATAATTAGTCTTGGAAGTAAATGATTGATACCAAGAGCACAGACCACTCTTATAGAATCACAGAATTGTTACAGTGCAGAAGGAGCCCCTTCAGCCAATTGTGTCTGTACTGGCTCTCCGAATGAGCAACTCACCTGATGCCATTTCCCCATCATCTTCCCTCAGCTTCTCGATCTAAGTCACTTCTGCAACCTTTGGACAATGCAGCTGAATACTGTAGCTGTAAACTAATCAATAATTGCAGGATATGAATCCTGCTTTGGGGCCTGACATATAACATCAAAAAATGTCTGAAGGTCAGAGAATGATTCAGAAACAGCATTCATCCCTTTGAGGTTTTCCAACCTTTAAGGTGCTTCTATGAATACTTAACTAAATGCAGAATGTAAGATCTTATACGCTTCAATTTCACTAATATCCAAAGCCACGGAACCTGAATTTATCACTCAAAATATTATTCATATTTTTGTATGAAACATACAAGAGTAGACCACAAGATATTCTTCCAAACAAAACACCTGGCTACAGGTAGCAATAGGGTGAGATTAATCTGCACAGCACATGTAGTGACTTTACTCCCTGTTTCCTGAACTGTTACCATGACTACACTGCAGGGAGACATGTTTTATCTTTTGAAGGATAGAGCCCTTCAGCTGACATTAGAACTGGTTATTTTAAGGGTTCACATGAATTGAGAAGTACAAGAATAATATCTGAAGACTTCTGGCTGTGCTATCAGTATGTGCCACAATACGATTTCCTTCACTCCACTACACTGGTAAGTCTATCCATTGATCATCACAGACATATCCACTCTTGGCACTCTGCAGAAAGATATATCCTATTTATCTTTGCTTTGACAGACTCTCACTATGCACCCTGATTCTGCACACATATCAAACCACTTTTAGACAGCAAAAGATATGAGACATTTATTTGCACTATTGGCAGTAGGCTGAATATTTATAGCTGAATATTTCCAGCTTCATTTAGGTTCATTTCCAATAAACCTTCGTCGTGCTACTGTGCCTTGTGGCAGCCCCAGATATTATAGCTTTGCTCTTGTTTGCTGATCTTTCAGAAAGGTATTTACTTTCTGTTCATTTTCTCCTCCATCCCCCTGCTGTAATCTAGCTAAAATGCACCTCCTCCAATTCCCTATTAACATTGTTCCATTGCCAAGCATAGAAACACATGGAAGATGATCAGAAGGGCTCTCATTGCACAGCTATTTACTTTAGAGAAAAGCAGGCTTGAAAGGAGTACAGTAAAGGTTTTAAAATGCTAAACTGATTGTAATCAGCAGAAAGGTTATTTGAGATGGAAAAGAACTGCAAGGCAAACACATGGCATACCTCAGTTAAATTCCAGGGAATTACTTCACTCCAGAAACAGATGATCAAAACATGACAAAAACAGAATTACCTGGAAATACTCAGCAGGTCTGGCATTCTGTTTTTGTTTTGGATTTCCAGCATCCGCAGTTTTTTGTTTTGATCAAAACATGAAATGGGTATGGATTTGTTCATGTCCTTTGTAAGGAAGTTTTAAGTAAGAGGACAGGTCCAATCATTGACAGTAAATAGCTAGTAAATTGAGATTAAGCAGATTATGGGCTACTGCAGTTCCCTAGTGCCTTTCCTGATCACTTCAGGTGTTAGATAGAAATTTGCAGCACTTTTATAGCATTAGTCATTGCATTATTTTTTGCCTTGCCCCAGGGGATGTGTGGTTAGAAGGTGAGTCGATGGTCAAATTTGCAATGTCTCTGGACATGGCAGACTTGATGGGACTGAAGATATACACTCCCCCACCCCCCACCACCCCCCACACCCCACCTACCCCCACCACCCCCCCGCCCCCCCCCACCACCCCCCCCGCCCCCCCCCACCACCACCACCGGTTTGACCATATTTAACTTTATATCTTTCAGGGTAGAAACGCCAGACTTTGCTCACTTCTCTCCCAACAAAAAATAGTGCCAAAGGCCAAATCTTTGTCAAGCACCATGAGCATAAATTTGTATTCCACCATACTGCAGAGCACTATGCTATTTGTGTAAGTGTGCTATTCAATTTACATTTATAGATTACAACTTAATATACACTTTGCCTTTGAGTTTCCATTTAAAAAATTCAATGTCACATTTCAATTTTTAAAAATACTTCAATGCTGTTAAGTTATATGGTGAAGTGTCTATATTGATCGAACTAAGAATGTTAGTCTTTTTTATGGCTCATTTATCTCAACTGGCACTTAGTGAATTATGTACCTGAAACTCAGGTTCTCTGTTTCCCCACCCCTTCAGTTTTTTTGAATAGTTTCTTTTTTCCTCATTCAAGTCTTACTATCGTACTTCTCTACATTATATTGTATCTTCTCATTTGGCCATGAGCATAAATTTATATTCCACCCATAGTGTGGAGCATTTGGCCATTCCAGCAACGTGTCAGTGACCTCCTGACAATCCTACTTGCTGTTTGCTGAACCCCTTATTTTTGTGTGGTCAAAATGTTCTTCATTATGCTTCTTACTCCCGAGCTGAAATCATCTTCAGAAATACACAACAACAAAGTTACTTTTTGTTTGTGCTGCCTCTGATCATTGTACATTGTAACAAAATAATTCTAACAATACATTAAATCCCACCCACAGTTAAAAAGCCAAGCCAATTTGATCTTTAGATTTGTAGCCATTTTGCTTGCCCCAAGTTGGCTCCTAACACCTGATGGAGCACTTTTTTGAAATGGCACTTCTTCTTTAGATGACTGCTATGTAATGGAGAAATACTTCAGGGTTAGGTTCAAGAAGCTTACACTTCATTTTTGATTACCTGGCAGTCCTAAAGTGCAGGAACAAGTGACTCAACGGAAAACATCTCTCTGGATTAAACAGCAAACATAGAAACTAAGACAACCAGTTACAAAGTAATATGTTTCAGTTAAAATACTGTGCAGCCTGTAGTTGGCAGAGAATAAACAATTTACAATATCAGACATGAGCAAAAGATTAAAGCAGTCTTTAAGCTTGCTAACAAGTTTGCTCAAGCAATCCACAAATTAATTTTCATTCCAGTAAGGAACTCTTTCTCGATATTAAAGGGAAACATCATCACAAAAGTCCAATGGGGATCACAAGGACAAAATTCCAACGGAGACTAATTAAAATTCATTCCAGTTGTTTTTTTTTAAGAGATATAACCAGGCTTTCTATCTTTTGGGTAGATTCAAAAAGTAGCTCTGAATGTTAATGTACCTAGCGATGTGCTAGATGCTAGAGGGGACTTCCATTTGAAAAGGACGCAGACAGCAGCGGGGACTTCCATTAAAATTCAGGAGGGAGGTTAAAACTGAGAGACTTTGGGAGAGAGAGGTTAAAATGGCGAGACTTTGGGAGAAAAAAGTTAAGCAGCGAGACTTCAGGGGAGAGAGAGAGAGAGAGATTAAAACAGCAAGACTCAAATATGAGTAAGGGTAAAATAAAAGCAAGGGTCCATATTTCATTTAGTTAGGAAATGTCTGGGGAGCTTTGTCCCGTGATTTGCACATTCTGGGCTATGTGGGAAACCCTAGATCCTCCTGGCAGTCTGGATGACCGTTTGTGTAGGAGGTGCCTCCAACTGGAGCAACTTGAGCTCCAGGTTTCGGAGCTTGAGCGGCAGCTGGGGTGCATTCATGAGGCTGAGAGGTTCATAGATAGCACATTTCAGGATGTGGTCGCCCTGCAGCTTAAGGAAGAGCAAGCAAAGGAATGGGTGACTGCCAGACAGAAGAGGAGGACCAGGTAGGTAGTGAGGGCATCCACCCCAGATGGGTACTTTAAATAACTGTCATAACCTACATTTTTAAGTGGTATGTTTGAGATGCAATTCTAAATTCAGGAATCACACCACTAGTTCTGGAGAGGTTTTATATTAAATTAAATGAAACATTTTATTAAGTTACAACACATTAAACACATATACATAGCTAAAAGTTACTACTATCAAATACCCAAACTAATCTCCATTAAGGCAACGGCAACCAATAGACTTTCAGCAGACACTAGGCAAAGCATTTTCACCTTACAAATTCCAAATGAGGTTCCTTTCACTTTGGTTCCTGAGGAGATAGTTGTAGGCTTCCAGCTGCTTTGATCTTACACTGCTTCTGCCCTGCACAGACAAAGCAGCTGTCTGTTATACCTCGCATGGCTCACTGAATGTAAATTCTCATCGTGTATCACCAGCCTCTTTGAACTCCACCTCTTCTAACAATAAAACCCCTTTCATTGTACCACTTTTATTAGTAATCAAAAAATATTGCTTGGTCTCTGCTAGCTAGGTCCAGATTTCACCCCACTTCTTGAATGCTCTACTCAAAAAATGCAAATGCACTCTGCCTCTCTTACATCTCAAAGCTAATACACATCAAAGCACCCTGGCTAGCTGGCTTTAATTCAATTAAGACACACCCTCAAAAAAGAAAAAGAAAAATATTTTCCAATAATATTTATACATTAATAGCTTCATGACACAGAATATGTCTGCACGGGGAGAGACACAGATTAATCAGGAATAGTCAGCATGGATTTGTTAAGGGAAGGTCGTGTTTAACAAATTTGATCAAATTTTTTGAGGAGATAACCAGGAGTGCTGATGAGGTCTACATGGACTTTAGCAAGGCTTTTGGTAAGGTCCCGCATGGCAGACTGGCCAAGAAAGTAAGAGCCAATAGGATCCAAGGCATGTTGGATCCAAAATTGGCTGGGAGGCAGAATGCAGAGGGTGATGATGCAGGGATGTCTTTATGACTGGAAGTCTGTTTCCAGTGGGGCTCGCTGTTGGGGCCCTTGCTGTTTGTGGTGTACATAAATGATTTGGTCTTAAATGTAGGGAGTGTGATCAAGAAATTTGTGGATGACACGAAAATTGATAGGGTAATAAACAGTGAGGAGGATAGCCATAAGCTGCAGGAGGATATCAGTGGACTGATCAGGTGGGCAGAGAAGTGGCAAATGGAACTCAACCTGGGAAAGTGTGAAGTGATGCACTTGGGGAGGGCTAACAAGGCAAGATATTACACTATGAATGGTAGGGCCCTGGAAAGTGCTGAAGACCAGAGGGACCTTGGTGTGCATATCCACAGATCCATGAACATAGTAGGGCAGGTAGATAAGGTGGCTAACAAGGCATATGGGATACTTGCCTTTATTAGCCGAGGTATAGAATACAAGAGCAGGGAGGTTATACTGGAACTGTATAAAATGCTGGTTAGGCCACAACTGGAGTACTGCGTGCAGTTCTGGACACATTATAGGAAGGATGTGACTGCATTGGAGCGGGTGCAGAGGAGATTTACCAGGATGATGCTTGGGCTGGAGGGTCTAAGTTTTGAGGAATGATTGGATAGGCTGGGGTTGTTTTCCTTCGAGCAGCGGTGGTTGAGAGAGAACCTGATAGAGGTGTAAAAGATTATGAGGAACATAGATAGAGTGGATAGGAAGGCACTTTTTCCATTAGTAGAGGGGTCAATAACCATGGGCATAGATTTAAGGGAAGAGGTAGAAGGCCAAGAGGGAAGTAAAGGAAACATTTTTTCATCGAAGATGGTGGGAGTCTAGAACTCTCTGCCTGAAAGGGTGGTTGAGTCAGAAACTCTTGTAACATTTAAGAAGTATTTAGATATTCACTTGCATTGCCATAGCTCTAGGGCTATGGGCTAAGGGCTGGAAAATGGGATTAGTGTAGTTAGATTTTGTTGACCGGCGCGTACATGATGGGCCAAATGGCTTTCTTCTGTGCTGTAAATGTCTATGAGCCTATACTTTGCAACCCCATTTGCCCATTATTACTCTTCCCCATCAACTGTTGCCACCCTTGTCTCTGTTAGCTGAATGATTACACCCATTGAATTTCCGAGATGAGGAAGAATCCCACTGAGCTCCAGCAATATGTCCACAGTTCATCTCAAATGATGGAAGGAATCTACCCTCCTAATAAAATCACATTAAAAAGGTTAATGGTCCCAATTAAGGCAATATGAATTGTCTACCGAAGACTCTCTGCAGCTTTGGATGTTCTTCCACAATCACTAAGAGAAAGCAACGGAAGGCCTCCTGCAGCAAAAGGAATAGCGCAATATGAAAATTTTAATGTTGTCAGCTGTGGCTCAGTTGGTAGCTCACATGCCTCTGAATCACAAGTTTCTGGGGGTCAACCCCCATTCCAGGGCTTGAGCACAAAAAATCAAACTCACACTCCAATGCAGTACTGAGAGAGCACTGCACTGTCAGAGGTGCAGTCTTTAGGGTGAGATGATAAATCGAGGCCCCATCTGCCTATTCATGTGAATGTAAAAAATCCCATGACACCATTTCAAAGAAGTGCAAGGGAGTTATCCCTAGTGTTCCCCTAATCGACATCACAAGAATCAGATTATCTGGTGTCATGTCTATGTGCTTTATGCCAAATAATGATTTTTTTAATCCACTGGCTAGAAATCTGAATTGGACTTTTCAAAACAACTTTCTAAAAACAGAGACTAAAAAGTGACTTTGAACTCACAGCCCAAAATGGATCACACCAATTTGCAGTACTATACGTTCCACATTCCAATTCATTGGAATGGAGTTAGTCAGCCTGCAAAACCCACCAAAGACAATGACTTCAGGGGAATGTCCTGTCTCCTTAGCAGGCATCCATAGTAATCATCTGAGGTATTCAACTGTTGGAGACAGGCTATTGGACAGTGACAAATTAGCTTCTAGGAATGAGCTAATTAAGTCACCTTCAGAATACACAATGTCGTTCACTGAAATCCCCTGGCAGATGGAGAAGGAAGGCCATGTGAAAAGCCAAACCTCTATATTTTAAGCATGTTTTCTTAGCAGAACTGAGGACAAGCAGCTTAGAGAGAAGACCTAAGTGGGATACCTCCTTTTCTCGTTAATACACCTGATAAGCTTTGATCCCTGTTTGCTGACTGTGATCATCCAAGGACTCCCTGCTGCCGACAGAAATTTCTTAAAAGGATCCCATCAGGCACCACCATCTCCTGTGGAACAACCAACAGTTGTCTACATCTTTACATCAGATGCATCAAGACTAGCGAGTTCAGCTTGAAGCTAGCTGAGTCTCCAAACTACAGACTATATACTCTTAGATTTTTTTATGGTCTGTAATTTGGCCCACCTGTCCTTCCCCATTCTGTAATCTTTATTTGTGTGTGAGAGAACCTCAAGAAAAAGAGAGACAGACAGAGATTGTGTGAGCACTTGCAGAAATCAATGCGTATTTTATTATTTTACTTCGGTCAGTTTAAGAATAATAAAGTCAACCTCTTTCTTTGTTAAACGCAAAAAAATCTATCCTATTGGCTCTTTTATGATCACAGCACAAGTAGCAAGTACTCACTGAACTGGCAATTATATCCTTTTCAAACAAAGAAAACCCTTTGCAGTCAAACGCAGAGAGCACAAAGAGGGGAGCTATTCAACCCCTCTTCACTTGGTTGTAACATTGGTTATCACATTGCTCTTTGTGGAAGCTTGCCAAGCACATATTGGTTTTTGCATTTCCTACATTGACTATACTTCTAAAAGTACTTCATTGACTGTAAGGCGCTTCGAGACTTCCGGTGGTTGTGAAAAGTGTGATATAAATGAAAGCCTTTCTTTCTTTTGCCTCATTCAGATATTGTAAGATTCCATACAACCGGTGAACCATTTGATTAGCCAGTTGAATGTCACAAATGTTAAGCCCATCTCTTTCTCCCAAATGTCAGATCTAAAAGATTATTTCCCACACTGATCCAAATCTCTTATTCATGGAACATGAAGTGTCTCTCAACAGAATGAATAAAGCCTCCAGTTCAGAGTAACTCATCTTTTCCCAGCAACCATCAGAAAAAGCTGACTTCCTGGCTCAATACAACAAAGATTAGAACTAGAGTCTTAAGCAAGAAGGTAGGTAGGGAGGAATACCTCAAAGTGAAAAAATAAGATCCTTCAGATTTGAAACGATGGAGATAAATATTCTTTGGCTCCCAGCATGTACCACACATTTCAATAATTACAGAATCAATTATTTCCTAACAAGTACTTGACAGTAGTTTAAAAGTGGCTCAATTACTTATAAGAAATGAATCTTTATTGTTTGAATACCAATGATTTACTGATCTATTGTGACTCAAAGTTATTGAACCACTTAATTATGTAATCATAGACTCGCACGATAAAATAACTATGTTGGCCTCTCCTGAATAGTTTGATAAGAACTTTTGCCAACAGCTCTAAGGGAATGCAAGACAAGAATTTTGTTCAATGTAAACATGTTTTTCAAAAATGTTATATGAATGGTCTTTTTTAAAATACTAATGCGTTATTTAATGGTGTAAAGCATTAGAAAAGATTTGCATAGGTATAGGTTTTGTGCACTATTTTACATGAAATAGCACCTTTAATTATTAGCTTTTGTTAAAAATAATAAACTAACTTTGGAAGAGTGCAGTGAGTAAAATAGCAGTAAATGTAAAGGAAGAGAAAAGATAAAAGACCATGTAACACTTGAGAGAAACTGGGAATTTACAATGACTATTACAAGATGACAAATTTGTTCCATCTTATTCACTGAAAGGTGATGAATATGTTATCAAATTGATTGAGTGGGCTTTTTAATATGCTGACTCTTTACAAGCTTGCATGGTTTAACAATGGCATTGCAAATTCCAGGCCAATGACACTTAGGCAATGAGAATAACACGGAGACCATTGGCATTTACCACGATAATGGGAGAAATCTGAAAGCAACATCTGGAGTACCTACATGTACAGTTAAGCACCGAAATCCAGAGGTTGCTCTTAGAGATACCTTGCTTCTCCACAGGGTGCACTGTTACAGTCCTCACCAATAGACTCTGCATTTAACTGGTGGCAACAGCAGAGACTCGATGTACTTAGCCTTAAGTTTCATACTAAAAATGACTGAAAAAGGTGAAGCCGGTGCTTTCAGAACTGAGTTTATAAATAGCGTGGTAAGTACTAATTAATGCTTAACAAACCTGGCTATGTACAATTAACTTTACAAATGTGGAGTCTCATTCCCTCAGAGGAAAATTAATGTTAGAAATTTAAAAGTCTAAAATTTAAAAAAACATGTTTTATTTACTGCTTTAGTTTCTTCTGTTCTCTCTTTTAATACCATCTGTATTTTCAAACCTTTAATTCATTTCTGTACATCATTTAAATCTAATTTATATTTTCTGCTTTATACCTCTGAGTTTGAACTCTGCAGCCTAGATTTTAGATTTACTTCATCTTCTGGGCACAGTGTGGAAGTGGAACATGGAGATCAAGTAAATTGTTAAAGTGTGGTATACATAAAATCCTGGGAAAGGGATTGGAGATGGGGGTATGGATTGGGAGGTGGCCAGTGAACTGCAGATGGAGGAAGCAGAGGCCTCGGGGGAGGGGGGTTGAGGAGCATGGAGGATTGGGAAACACCACCTGGGTTAGTGGGGGTGGAAAATAGGTCAGGGTGACAGAGTGGGAGAAGGAATAAAAGCTGGGTGGTGGATGGAGGTTGGTAGGCCTCAGGATGGGCACGGGAGAATGGAGGGCCCCCTCAAAAAGCTGGAGTTCGGGTGCCCAATAGTGGGGGTTGTCCAGGCAGGCATGCTGAATCCAGCAGGTAGATGTAAAAAGGTAGTTACCTCCTGGATTCAACAGCCCTCACCTGAGTGTAGCTGCCATGTTTTCCAAAGCGCAAGAAACCCACCATCCTCAATTAGATTTAAAAAGTTGAACACCAATGAGACAAGCAGCCTCATGATGTTATTTACAGTGTCAATCAAGCCACCTATCCACCTTTGTTAAAACAAGTTGGGATTCCCAACAGGACATTAACACCCCACCCAATCCAAAACACTCCCCACATGCTCCCCCCTTCAACCATTTTTTTTTTTTTGCAGTTAAACCCCTACCTGCTTGTCCCAACAAGGGTACATCAGCCCATTTTTGAAATTCATTCTTGGGATGTGGACATCACTATAAAGGCCAACATTGCTACCCATCTCCAACTGTCCTTCAGAAGGTGGTAGACAGCTAACTTCATGAACCGCTGCAGTCCATCTTGTGTAGGTACCCCTAACCCAACACTGCAATTCGGAATGGAGTTCCAGGGATTTGATTCAACGGCAGTGAACAGAAGGCAATCTAATTCCAAATCAGAATGGTGTGCAATTTGTAGAAGAGCTTATAGGTGGCAATGTTCCCATGCATCTGCTGCCCTTGCCCTTCTAGGCGATACATGTCATAGGTGTAGAAGATGCTGTCAAAGGAGCCTTGGGCAATTTGCAAATGGCACACACTGCTACCACTGTGCATTGGTGGTGAGTGTGATTAACTGTTTAAGATGGCGGATGAGGTGCCAATGAAGTGGGCTGCTTTTTCCTGGATGGTTTTGAGCTTCTTGAGCATTGTTGGAGCTGCGTTCATCCAAGCAAGTGTAGAGTATTTCATCACACTCCTGACTTGTGCCTTGTAGATAGTGGACAGGCTTTGATGAGTCAGGTGGTGAGCTACTTGGCACAGAATTCCCAGCCTCTGACCTGCTCTTATAGCCACAGTATTTATATGGTTGCTCCAGTTCAGTTTCTGGACAATGGTAACCCCCCAGGATGTTGATACTGGGGGATTCAACAATAGTAATGTAACTGTATATCAAGGAGAGATGGTAAAATTCACTCTTGTTGGATATGATCATTGTCTGGCACTCGTGTGGTGCGAATGTTTCTTACCACTTATCAGCCCGAGCCTAAATGTCATCCAGTTCTTACTGCATGTGGACATGAACTGTATCTGAGGAATTGTTAATGGTGCTGAACACCAAGCAATCATCTGTTAACATCCCCACGTTTGACCTTATGATAGAAGGGCAATCATTGATGAAGAACCTCAAGATGGTTGGGTTAGGGTCACTACCCTGAGGAATATCTGCAATGATTAGCTGCCAACAATCCAACTAGTGGAGAGATTTCTTCCCTACCATCCCACTCCAACCACCAATTTGCATCAGCTTCAATTTTGCTAGGGCTGTGCGATGCCACCCTGGGTCAAATGCTGCACGGACATTAAGAGTGGTCACCCTCACTTCACCTCTGTTCTAGAACGCCGCTCTTTTTTTCCCTTATTTGAAATAAGGCTATAGTAAGGGCTGGAGCTGAGTGGCTCTTCTGGAACCTAAAATGAGCCTAGTGAGCAGGTCGTTGCTGAAAGTGCCACTTGATAGCACTGTCAATGATACCTTCCATCACTTTGCTGATGATCAAGAGTAGACTCATCTACTCTTGGTAATTGGCTGGATTGGATTGGCCCTGTTTTTTTGGACAGGACATACCTGAGCAATTTTCAACATTGTCAGGTAGACACCAGTGTTATAGTTGTACTGGAACAAGTAGGCTAAGGTGTGGCTAGTTCTGGAGCACAAGCCTTCAGTACTATAGTTGGAATGTTGTCAGGGTCCAAAGCCTTGACTGTATCCAGTGCCTTGAACCGTTTCTTGATATCATGTGGAGTGAATCGAATCGGCTGAAGGCTGGCATCTCTGAGGATCACCCACTCGGCACTTCTGGCCAAAGATTGTAGCAAATGCTTCAGTATTTTCTTTTTTGCACTGGCTTGAGGATGGAAATGTTTTTGGAGCCTATTCCTCTGGTTATTTGTTTAATTATCCACCACCACTCAGGACTGGATGTGGCAGGCTTTGATCTGATTCATGCATTGTGGGATAGGGGTTGAAGAGCCTTGGTATTACTTGCATTGTTCACAGGTGCTACAGAATGCCTGTGGAGGGTACCATGGTGGACGAGATGCTGCATTAGAGGAAATCATGGCTGACAAGACTGAGAAGTTTGTGGGAAGCTGTCAGAGAGGTGAACAGTGAACACTGTTCCTTTATCAGAAAACAAAATCTAGGTAATTATTTGCATGTAGCCCAGAAACAGCTGAGCATGATGGTTTAATTTAAGATAAGATTCTGCATTGTCTACCAAGTAACTTTGAAAATGTAGTAAAGACTACAAAACTAGAGTTTTGGCTTGAGACAGCACTAACATGGATTAACATGACAAGAAGCGAAATAGAGGTGTGAACAGTTATGTTAAAAATACCATGTGAATAAAAATGTGTACATTTGATTTGATACACTTGAAAGAATTCTGATTTGGGTCTACAGAAGGGTTTCAAGGATATTGGAAAACAATAGCTGAGGGCCTCTCCAGCAAGAGCAGAGTCTTGTTCTGATCATTTATTTCAAACAGAAATATTTAATTTTTCAATAAAATTGTTTTCTATTATAAAGTCACAGACATGAATGAGTAAGTTTTCCTCTTCAGTGTGCCGCATTTCCTCAGATGCTGTAAAGAGGAAAAAGGGGTGGAAAACAGGTATTACAATTCTTTACCTCCTCTGTATTGCCTGTACTTTCTACAGACACTCCCATTCATAAATTTCAGCTTATTCCTATGGAAGTTGCAGGCCCTACAGAGTTGTCAATTTTCTTGGATTGTCCAGGAGTTTGTTTTTTTTTAATTCATTCACGGGATGTGGGAATTGCTGGCTCGGCCAGCATTTATTGCCCATCCATAATTGTCCTTGAGAAGGTGGTGGTGAGCTGCCTTCTTGAACTGCTGCAGTCCAAGTGGTGTAGGTACATCCAAAGTGCTGTGAGGGAGGGAGTTCCAGGATCTCAACCTCGTGACAGTGAAGGAATGGTGCTATATTTGCAAGTCAGGATGGTGAGTGGCTTGGAGGCGACCTTCCAGGTGGTGGTGTTCCCATGTGTCTACTTCTCTTATCCTTTAGGATGGTAGTGGTCATGGGTCTGGAAGGTGCTGTCCAATAGGGTTGGTGAGTTCCTGCAGTACATCTTGTAGATGGTACACGCTGCTGCCAGTGTGTGTCAGTAGTGGAGCAAGTGAATGTTTGTTGTTGGGTGCCAATCAAGTGTTCTGCTTTGTTCCTGGATATGTCAAGCTTCTTGAGTGTTGTTGGAGCTGCACTCATCCAGGCAAGTGGGGAGTATTCTATCACACTCCTGATTTGTGCCTTATAGATGGTGGACAGGCTTTGGGGAATCAGGAGGTGAGTTACTCACCTCATGGTTCCTAGCCTCAGACCTGCTCTTGTAGCCACAGTATTTATTGTTCAGGAGTTTCCTGGAGTCCACAATTAATCTCTTGGACATTGCTGCTGGCAACTCAAGTATGGGATAATGTGGAAGTGGAGTTCATAGTTTACGCACGAAGGACTTTACATATGACATCTTCATATTCAAGCACCAGATGCGCCCTGCTCGATGGCATGGAAAAGAATGAATGAAAGGCTGCAGTTAGCAGTGTGGTTAACACGGAGGAAAAAGCTTGGACAGCACGAGTGAGGATGCCAAATTTGGATCAGTTCCAAAAACTGGACAAATTATTCGTACAAATTATGTGAAGGATTGGTTTAAAGAAATTTAAAGAGAATAATGAACTTCAAACTATATTTCATGAGAGAGATGCATTGTAGAAATAGTATACAGAAAACACACATAATCACTGCATTATTCTTAGCATTTGAAGTATTTGAAGTACTTCACAAAATGAGGAATCTAAGTAATCATTCAGATTAAATACATTTCAATAAAAAAGAAAAATTCAGTTAACATGATTTGACCTGGATTTTGTGGTTGTTCTGATGGTAAAACTTCCTGCACTCACTGTCATTACATTTTGAAACTGACAGCAACTTCTGGCGTCTGCACGTGACCTAAGTTTGACATCAATAGTGGGTAGGATTTTGGAAGTAATAATCAGGGAAAAAGTCTACAGGCACTCAGGAGAGGCTCGTGCCAATTAAGTATAGCCAGCATGGATTCGTAAATGACAGATTATGCCTGATTAATCAAAAAGAATTTTTTGATGAAATAACAAAGAAGATTGATGAAGGGAATGCAGTGGATGTTGACTACATGGATTTTAAGAAAGCTTTTGACTAATGAAAGGCTAGATAATAAAATTGACATGAAAGGCTAGATAATAAAATTGAGGCTCATGGAATAAGAGAGTCAAGTGTCAAATTCAATATAAGAATGGCTTAAGAACAGAAAACAGCGGGTTGTGGTAAATGGTTATTTTCCTTACTGGAGGATAGTAGAAGTTGATGTTCCCCAAAGGACAGTGCTAGGACCACTGCTTTTTTTTGTTGTACACAAATGACTTGGATATTGGAATAGGACATGCAATTGATTGGTATCATACTCACTCCTTGCCCCTCCTCCAAGTCAGACATCATTGCCAAATTTTGAAATTGTATTCGAAATTTACAGGATACAGGTAGGCTAGCAGAACGGGTAGACAAGTGGCAGATGGATTAATACAGAAGAGCGTGAGGTGATACATTTTGGCAGAAATGATAGAAAGAGGAAATACAGACCTAATAATACAGTTCTAAAGAATTTGCAGTAACAGGGGTACCTGGGGGTGCGTGTGCATAGATCTTTGAAGGTGGCAGGACAGAGAGAGAGACTGGCTAGCAAAACATACGGGACCTTGGGCTGCATAAATAAAGGTATTGAGTCCAAAAGCAGGGAAATTATGCTGAACATTTAATAAAACTCTGGGTAGGCCACAACTAAAGTATTGCATCCAATTCTGGTCACCACACTTTAAAAAGGATAGAAGGGTCCTTGTGAGTGTATAGAGATGGTTTACCAGAATAGTTCCAGGGGTGGGGGATTTTAACTTCAAGGTTAGTCTGGAGAAACTGGCATTGTCATCTTTGGAGCAAAGGAGATTGAGGGGTGATTTGATAGAGGTGTACAAAATTATTACTTGTTTGGATAAGATAGACAAGGAAGAACTATTCTCATGAGTTGATGGTACAAGGACAGGAAACACAGGTTTAGGATTTTGGGCAAGAGATGGAGGAGGAATGTGAGTAAGAACTTTACACAGCAAGCGGTAATGACCTGAAACTTGCTCCCCATAAGGGTGGTGGAAGCTGTGACAACCAGCTATTTTAAAAGAAAATTGGATTGGCACTTGAGGAAAATAAGCTTGCAAGGCAACGGGGATACAACAGGTGAATGGGGCTGGCTGGATTGCTCCATATGGAGTTAGCATGTACTTGACGGTCTAAATGGCCTTCTTCTGTGCCACAAATGACTGTGTGGAGTTCAACACGGAATTCCAGAAGCTGCTGTCAGCAGTCCCCTGCTCCTCCACAGGGTGCACTGTTGAAGACCCACAGGTGGCCATCTTCATAAATCATGGACTTATCAAGGTATTTTCCCTTTCATGCTGTAATATTGCTATTAAAAAACATAAAAATGTAATCCCTTGTTAAAGAGGCATAACTGAGTTTTTAATGGCAGGCGATGTCATAGCTACTTCCAAAGGGCCTCTAGTCTGGAAAACTAATTTGTTATTTGTGTAATGTTAAATTTTTACATTCGGACAAAAATACCATAATTTTATTTACAGTTTAAGATAGTTGAGCTTCTAATGTGTATGCCTCAATATTTACTTCACTGTGAAACTTATAAGAAGAGAAATTTACAAAAAGAGAAAAATAATCAGTTCATTTTACTTCCTGGTTTACCGTCTGTAAGAATTCTTCGATATGATTGACTGTTTACCCTGCTTTATGACATTACTGTTGCTGGAAACCTGATTCAAACTAATGCCAGGAAAGGAGAAATCCATGCCAAAAAGACCAATAGATGTAATGGTCTTTATGGGCAGCTTTCTTTCAGGTAGATTGATGCCTTTGCCTAACAAGAATCTAAGGTTATCAGGGGTAGATGGGAAGTAGAACTCTAAACACAAACAGATCAGCCATGATCTTATGAATGGTGGAGCAAGCTCAAGGGGCTGAATGGCCTACTTCTGCTCCTATTTTGTATGTTCTTTGAAGTTGATCAGCAGCAAGTGCCGTCACTTCGCCACTGATCACAAAATCAGGTTCAATAACTTTACAAACATCAGCAAGGGCAAAAGTGGAGCAAAGCTGTACTGGAGATATAAAGATTTTCTTTTATAAATTGGCATAAAATGCAGTACATAACTGATATCTTCTAAATCTAAGATGCAACTTGCAGCTTTTCCAAAATAGCAGGAGTGCCTTAAAACTCTTGCCTTTGCCATAAGTGGGGTTGTTACAAAAAACTTTTTTTATACACTAAATGGATTTCCAAACTGTTGGCAAATGTCAATTGATAAAATTCCATGTGGCCAAACCTCCGGGAATATGTCCAATCAGACTTGTATACCCTAAAACCCAAAGGTTTGATGCTAATGAGATAGGGAAGGTGCTTCCAATCGACAACTTAAATTTGCAGCAACGAGAACCCGATTAGCAGTTTTTGAACGCACGCAGTACCAGAGGTCGACACTGGGAGTCTCTCAAGGGTGTTAAAGGGCAGGCTGAAGATCCATTAAGCGAACTTGGGCACACAGCCACCTTCCAAGGCAATCTGAAGGTGTCAGGCCTCAAAGGCTGTTGCAGATCTCTAAGGTTTGCAAATGGACCTGATTTCCTCCTGGATTGTTTGGTTCAAGGACCGTGCAGAGGATGGTCTTCTTCCTAGATGGGACTGGGCAAGAAAATTTGTGTATTGACAAATGCAGTGTACTCTGTAACAAAAGCAAAAATACCTGGAAAAACTCAGCAAGTCTGGCAGCATCTGCAGAGAGCAACACAGTTAACGTTTCAAGTCCGAATGACCCTTCAACAGAACTAAGTAAAAATAGAAGAGAGGTGAAATATAAGTTGGTTTAAGGAGGGGGTGGGAGAAGTAGAGCCAGTGGAGATAACCAAAAGGTGTCACAGACAAAAGGACAAAGAGATGTTGAAGGTTGTGATATTATCTAAGCAATGTGCTAAATAAGGGTAGAAAGCAGGACGAGCAAGGTATAGATAGCCCTAGTGGGGGTGGGGTAGGGTGAAGGAATTGAAAAAGGCTAAAAGGTAGAGATAAAACAATGGATGGAAATACATTTAAAAATAATTGAAATAGGTAGGAAAAGAAAAATCTACATAAATTATTGGAAAAAAAGGGGGGGGATGAGAAAGTGGGGGGGGGGAAGAATCAGAAAGGGGGTGGGGATGGAGGAGAAAGTTCATGATCTAAAATTGTTGAATTCAATATTCAGTCTGGAAGGCTGTAAAGTGCCTAGTCGGAAGATAAGGTGCTGTTCCTCCAGTTTGCGTTGAGCTTCACTGGAACGATGCAACAGGCCAAGGACGGACATGTGGGCATGAGAGCAGGGTGGAGTGTTGAAATGGCAAGCGACAGGAAGGTCTGGGTAATGCTTGTGGACAGATCGAAGGTGTTCTGCAAAGCAGTCACCCAGTCTGCATTTGGTCTCTCCAATGTAGAGGAGACCACATTGGGAGCCACAAATGCAGTAGACTAAATTGAGGGAAGTGCAAGTGAAATGTTGCTTCACTTGAAAGGAGTGTTTGGGCCCTTGGACGGTGAGGAGAGGGGAAGTGAAGGGACAGGCATTGCACCTTCTGCGGTTGCATGGGAAGGTGCCGTGGGAGGGGGTTGAAGTGTAGGGGGTGATGGAGGAGTGGACCAGGGTGTCCTGGAGGGAATAATCCCTGTGGAATGCCACCGGGGGGGTGAAGGGATGTTTGGTGGTGGCATCATGCTGAAGTTGGTGGAAATGGCGGAGGATGATTCTTTGAACGCGGAGGCTGGTGGGGTGATAAGTGAGGATAAGAGAGACCTTATCATGTTTCTGGGAGGGAGAGGAAGGTGTGAGGGAGGAGGCACGGGAGATGATCCGGATACGGTTGAGGGCCCTGTCAACCACCGTGGGTGGAAAACCTCGATTAAGGAAGAAGGAGGACATGTCAGGGCAACTGTTTTTGAAAATGGCATCATCAGAACAGATGCGACGGAGGCGAAGGAACTGAGAGAATGGGATGGAGTCCTTACAGGAAGCGGGGTGTGAGGAGCTGTAGTCGAGGTAGCTGTGGGAGTGGTTAGGCTTGTAATGGATATTGGTGGACAGTCTATCACCAGAAATTGAGACAGAGAGGTCAAGGAAGGGAAGGGAAGGGAAGAGAAGTGTCAGAGATGGACCATGTGAAAATGATGGAGGGGTGGAAATTGGAAGCAAAATTAATAAATTTTTTCAGGTCCAGACGAACTCAGGTGTACTCTGTGCCTGTCAGGCACCCAGAGGGGAAATCAGCTCTATAATCTCTTTGAACTGATATGAAAATTATATTAAAACAAAGGTTTGATTTCACCACATGGAACTTAAAACTGGCTTATACGAGTATAAACAGTGAATTTGAAGTCACTGTGCATATAACTATATCTTTTAGTTGGTTATTGAAATATGTCAGATTTAATTTCTGATGATATCAGCCCTTTTAACTATTCCTGAGTCAGTGTGCATAATACTTTTAACTGTTGCAAATATCTGCACTGTAAAATGCCATCTGGAAAATTATGTCAGTGACAAACAATCATGGGGTAAACTGCTTCACAGAATTGTACCTCACTTTTCCAGGCATCATTTTTTTAAAATTTCTCTTTCCTTAACAATAAAGCTGTGAAAATTCTACATTGTAACAGTCTTACAATCACATGGATCATCATCTCTCTTCAGAAATCAGTTATGTAGTTAAACAGCTGCACTGTTCAATTATCATCAGCACAGTGAAGTCAACATCACAAATACAGTCAGTTTGGACCGTCGTGTAAATTCGGTGAACTGTGCATATCCAGCCCAAACATATTAACATGCAAATGCATCACGTTAATTGTTCCAAACAGGATTATCAGCTTTTCAGGTTGCGTTTGGTTTCTTGCACACAACCAAATCTCTATGGGTTTCTCATTTCGATTTTCCAGGTCCCCTGAGATGATCCAATTTTCCAGGTTGCCATAATTAGATCCAATTGTTCCAATCTTCCAATCAAAAACTCTCAAGATGTTCACAACTCAGAGGAGGCTATGGCATAGTGGTATTTTCACTGGACTTGTATTCCAGAGACAAAAACAGAATTACCTGGAAAGACTCAGCAGGTCTGGCAGCATTGGCGAAGAAGAAAAGAGTTGGCGTTTCAAGTCCTCATGACGCTTCAACAGAAGTAGGTGAATCCAAGGAAGGGGTGAAATATAAGCTGGTTTAAGGTGTGTGTATGGGTGTGTGTGTGTGTGTATGTGTGTGTGTGTTGCGGGGGGGGAAGAGAAGTGGAGGGAGTGGTGTGGTTGTAGGGACAAGCAAGCAGTGATAGAAGCAGATCATCAAAAGATGTAACAGACAACAGAACAAAAGAACACATAGGTATTGAAGTTGGTGATATTATAAACAAATGTGCTAATTAAGAATAGATGGTAGGGCACTCAAGGTATAGCTCTAGTGGGGTGGGGGGAGCATAAAAGATTTAAAAATACTTAAAAATAATGGAAATAGGTGGGAAAAGAAAAATCGATATAATTTATTGGAAAAAACAAAAGGAAGGGGGAAGAAACAGAAAGGGGGTGGGAATGGAGGGGGGAGTCCAAAATCTAAAGTTGTTGAATTCAATATTCAGTCCGGAAGGCTGTAAAGTGCCTAGTCGGAAGATGAGGTGTGGTTCCTCCAGTTTGAGTTGGGCTTCGCTGGAACAATGCAGCAGGCCAAGGACAGACATGTGGGCAAGAGAGCAGGGTGGAGTGTTAAAATGGCAAGCAACAGAGAGGTTTGGGTCATTCTTGCGGACAGACCGCAGGTGTTCTGCAAAGCGGTCGCCCAGTTTACGTTTGGTTTCTCCAACGTAGAGGAGACCACATTGGGAGCAACGAATACAGTAGACTAAGTTGGGGGAAATGCAAATGAAATGCTGCTTCACTTGAAAGGAGTGTTTGGGCACTTGGACGGTGAGGAGAGAGGAAGTGAAGGGGCAGGTGTTACATCTTTTGCGTGGGCATGGGGTGGTGCCATAGGTGGGGTTGAGGAGGAGGGGGTGATGGAGGAGTGGACCAGGGTGTCCCGGAGGGAACGATCCCTACGGAATGCCGATAGGGGGGGTGAAGGGAAGATGTGTTTGGTGGTGGCATCATGCTGGAGTTGGCGGAAATGGCGGAGGATGATCCTTTGAATGCGGAGGCTGGTGGGGTGATAAGTGAGGACAAGGGGAACCCTATCATGTTTCTGGGAGAGGGGAGAAGGCGTGAGGGCGGATGCGCGGGAGATGGGCCGGACACGGTTGAGGGCCCTGTCAACAACCGTGGGTGGAAAACCTCGGTTAAGGAAGGAGGAGGACATGTCAGAGGAACTGTTTTGAAGGTAGCATCATCTGAACGGATGCGATGGAGGAGAAGGAACCGAGAGAATGGGATGGAGTCCTTACAGGAAGCGGGGTGTGAGGAGCTGTAGTCGAGGTAGCTGTGGGAGTCGGTAGGCTTGTAATGGATATTGGTGGACAGTCTATCACCAGAGATTGAGACAGAGAGGTCAAGGAAGGGGAGGGAAGTGTCAGAGATGGACCACGTGAAAATGATGGTGGGATGAAGATCGGAAGCAAAATTAATAAATTTTTCCAAGTCCCGACGAGAGCATGAAGCAGCACCGAAGTAATCATCAATGTACCGGAGAAAGAGTTGTGGAAGGGGGTATTCCAGAGAGCCAGGGTAATGCTTTGGGGACTCGGGTTCGAATCCCACCATGGCAATAAAAATCTGGAATTAAAAGTCTCAAGATGACCATAAAACCATTGCCAATTGTTGTAAAAACCCATCTGGTTCACTAATATCCTTTAGGGAAGGAAGTCTGCTGTCTTTACTTGGTCTGGCTTATATGTGACTCCAGACCCAGAGCAATGTGATTGACTCTTAAATGCCCTCTGAAAAAAAGGGCAATTTATGGATGGGCAATAAATGCTGGCTTAACCAGCGACACCCAGATGAATGAATAAAAAAACTCACGTCATTCTTTTTAATTAGATAGTGAATTATGTCAATGCAATCTGTTAGGCTTGATTCATTGAGTTACAAAGACATGCAGGTCAGTATCAATAAATTGGTTGTTTACACTGCAGATCAAAAAATTAATCCTTGGGGTAGAACATGGATTATATTTTGCTCTGTTCACCAACTAAGTGAAAAAGCAAATGAGAGTGCCAATCTAGAATCTGGCAGAAAATTATAGTTTATTACATTAAACAGATCAAAGGATTACACAGTGCTAACAACTCTTGATAAAAGTAGTGGCAAGTACACAGAAAATGTCATAGCTAGCAGATTGAAATAACCATGATAATTTTGAGTTTCATTTTATAATTACTTAATCATGACTAATTTTCCATCATTAAGTTTGAGCGCTCTGCTTTTAATATCCACACAAAATCCTTTTTGCCCAGATATCACCTCACATGCACAAAAGTATATCTGTTCTCCATAGCCAAATTATTCTCACCTAGCCTTCAAAGAAAGCAGATACAAACAGAACATATTTACTTCCTATTTTGTTTCAGTAAACCTTGTAAAAGTGAGAATATTTAAAAAAAATTCACACAACATTCAAAGGTGGACTGCATATTATGCAGTCATTATGACATCATTAGTTCATCCTCAACATAAATTGCATTAAATTTCATCATCAAGCCCTAAAGCAACATACTTCCAACATTCAGTCTTTACACATCACGTTTCATTAGCCAAGTCAACATAGTTCCATTGATTTCTCCAACTTTTTGGCTCTTCCAATATCAACCTGTAGCAAGGACAGTAGCGTAATGGAGCTCTGCATGACTTTCATGCTTTTAGTCTATTCCAGTCCCCAACTTTGCTTGCCAACATTAACAGATTAAATGCAGCAAAATTACAAAAACCTATAAATACTATTTCTACCATATTCAACTTTCTACATGTATTTTAAAACAATGAAATATATATCACTCAATGAGACACTCGACTCATTAGCGGACTATAACCCCATTTAAGCTATTCATTATAAGGCACATGTTTCCACCCAAATTATCTAGTAATTCTTTAAATGGTTCAATGTTTCCACAAATTAGTTGCATATGTAAAGTTGATTCTCATAATAGAATTTACTACATAACTTCAAGAAGCAGATTTCTTCAATTTATACAGTTGTTTATTTAGTTCATCTTTTAGCCAAATAAATCTACAAAATGGCAATCAAGCAAAAAGCAAAATACTACAGATGCTTGAACTCTGAAAAGTAAAATGAGTTGGAAAAGCTCAGCAAACCAGGCAACAACTGTGCAGAAACAGAAATCAGTCAATGGTCCAGGTCTCAGAGATCTGAGACAATCAACTCTGGTATCTACTTGTCCATAAAATGCCAGTATGGAGGCATGTTCAATTTATAAAACTTCTGAAAATTCTATGGAATGCATTAACCCTCACACTGTTTCAGGCATATTATTTTTTTAAATCAATAAATGAAAAAAGTGCAGAAAACTCTATCCTTCTCATTTACATGTTCATTTCAAATTTAAATAAGCTTTGAAATCTAAAGTCAATTGCCCCAGGGAATAATCAAAGACAGGAAGTCAGAAACATTCTATTTTGCCATGTTTAAAGATTTATTACCAAAATATTTCCCTTTCTTCTATTCAGATCAGAACGAGTACCCAATTTAAACTATCTTAAGCAGTAGCACACAATGGGCAATAATGAATAGGTAGCTGACTTACACCAGAAGATGCTGTAAAACAGCCTGCCAATTCGCCATCATTCATTGTGTGCAACCAAAGACTGGTTTCACTCTTGATATTTCAAAGGTAATGACACTCAAACCTTTGCAATTCAACCAGTTTTAATTTGATTTTGCTCATTGTAACTTTTCATACAATGACGACAATTCACTGTAAATAATAACCTAAACTACAAGGCTGTGACTTATTCTTGTATTTGAAGGCACAAATATGAAGAAAAGAGCCTATAGACTGAACTGCATCACAAAAATGCCACACACTAAGTCTGCAGTCTCTGGGGAAATGGTAGCGACTGTAAATTGTGGGTAATTTCAGTGGACTACTTATTTTGTATAATTGCACTACACCATGTTCACTTTTCTCAAAGGGCATAATGTACTTCCATTAATCATCACATGATAAAGGACAGAGAGTTTAGCAATTTGCTTTGCTAACAAGATTCAATTCTGACTATACTATACTGATATTGGGCCTGAACTTCTTCGGCGTGGCAGAGTCGAACTGCCATTCCGTTCCTACTTTTTTACCGTAATTTTTTTTTGATTCTATCCAGTCCAACCTTCCAACTCAGACCTGGCTGGGGGAGGAAGGTGAGGGGATGGGCTGGGTCAAGCTTCGGGGGTGGCGGAGCAGGCCAGGCCTCTGTGGCGGGGGGGGGGGGGTGGGGGATGAGAGGGGGCAAGGGGATGGATTGGGCCTCAGCAGGGAGGGGAAATGCGCCCATGTTGAGGTGGGGGGAATCCCATGGTTGGAAGTTCCTATCTGGGGTTGGGGGGGAAGGTGGTGGTGGGATTGTAGTCCCTTGTGGGAGGTAGTCGGGGGTTGTGGGAGACTCCTGGAGAGGCATAGGGCAGGGAAAGTCACTTTGGAGGTAAATAGTTGTGGGTGGATGAGGGGAGACCCCTCGGGGGTTGGGGCGGGGGAGTCACGTGGGATGCGGGGTGTGAGGTTGGGGGGGCGCTGGGAAAAGAGTGGTTGTCCAGTGGGTGGAGACCCTTTGGGGTTTGAGGATGTTGGCAATTCCTGCAGGGGTCAGTGTGGGCCTTTGCAATAGTTACCCAGAAGTTAGAAGAGGTTTTAATTCTTCTAACTTTTTCTGAGTAACTATTGATGTAACCCAGTCAGAAACATTCAAATTTTGAATTAAATCGCATTTTCGGATGGTTCCTATTGCAGGTCAATTGTCCAGAGGATATTTGCACTTCTGGGCAATTGCCATGCAAACCTTACCTGTGAACCTCCTGGGATGGGTTTGGGTCCCACCACATATTTGGGGTACCGCACCCAATATGACATCCTGGAGCTCGGAAATTGTGCCCATTATACATGTGAGCGAACACCCTCTGCCTCAAAACTAGTTATTTACAGAACTGGTTATTTAGATCAGTTTTAGAAGCATGGGAAAATTACTTTCTTACGAGGAGCATTATGAAAAAATGCTAAAATTAAGATCCTAAAATATTTGCTCTAAATATACAAAAGCTCTGAATGTCAATTAAATCATGTCTCTGTGATGAAACGCTGATATCTATAGATGTCTGTGAAATACTTTTTACTCCACAAAATAAAAATGGAGAACGGAATTAATGGAATTCACTTAAATCTGTACAACCAATAAACTGCTATTGCAAAATTTGCTAAGTTTTTCAGAAGGAAAACATAAAGCCAACAGCCCATGGAGTCTTCTGTGAACAAAACGCCAATTGGAGTACACACAATGGCCTGAATTTTTCAGTTGGCACGTGGGGGTGGGCCCGACACCCCGGTGCGTAAAATCTTGCGCGATGACGTCGGGCGTGCGTCTTGACGTCATCATGCTGTTTCATTCGGCGGGTACATGGAGTCGGTTGCACACCCACCGATAACTGACAGGCTTAAGGCCATTAACAAATTAATTAATGTAATTGATTACGCTGCCCGTCCAACCTTAAGGTTGGCAGGCAGGCGAAAATGCCAAGCGGCCGTCACGTTTTTTAGGAAACCTCATCCAACAGGTTTCCTAAAGCTTTTACCACTTAAATTTTAAAAATTTCTATAATATAAAAACATGTCCCATCTCATGTGACACAGACACTTGAAGGAACATGTTTAATTAAATTTTCAAACCATTTAGTTATTCATTTCAAAAGCGCTTCAATCTCCGGGACAGCTCCATGCCTCAGGGAGATTGAAACTCTCTTTTGTGCACATGCGCGAAAGAGCGCTCGCTCCGACTCTCCCTCCACTCTCTGCCTGCACTGAGTGCTACGGCTCGCGTCTTACGCTGGGCGGACTAATGCATAAAACAGCGGCACAGAGCCAATCGTGGGCGGCAGTCAGCTCCGCGACCACCCCTACCCGCCAACTAAAAAATTCAGGCCAATAAGTTTTCCAATATTAAAATGAACATTACCAATAAATTGTGAAAATAATTTTTCTGTTTTCCACAGTTCTGACAAAGTGAAAATCTCACATTTTAAAGGCACAGTAACTTAAATATTTTGACATATTTTCTAAGAAAAGGAAACAAAACAGTGTTACAATTCCAGCTGATGTCAATACTGGACAAGTCAGATCCCAAAGTGAAACACGGCTTTATTTTTTAAATAAACCATGGAGGAAAGTTACTGAACAAAGTTACACGAATCTGATGAACTTTTAACATAAAGAATAAAATATTTATTAAACAAGAAAAATGAACCACATTACACCAGACAAAAAGTTTGAAAAAAATCTCAGTACAAACACAAGATGATGTTTTATATTCACACTATTCCTTTACCCCAGCAATATCCTTACAGACACAAACGAATGAAGTGTTACCACTAGCTTGATACACAAAGGCTTCTCGCTTGGGACTAGCATAGTTGCCGTTTTCTTCCTGTTAATTCCTCACCATTCACTCGATGCTTTTTAGCCAACTCTCATCTCTCCCCAAGACACCCAAAAATCCCACTCGAAACTCAGTCCTCCAGTAACCTCGCTGCTAAACTGATCACTTTACTGCGTTCTATAACTGACTATTCAATCAATTGCTGTCCCAATAGCCTTGTAATGTTTTCTTCTCAAAGAGCTGAAAATCCCTGTCTTCGCTCTCTGACAAACTGAACTCTCTCCTGTCTTTTCTGTGACTGTGTCCCTGAGCCACTGTCGCTAGGCAACAGTAAAGTTTTTCCTACTTTGTTTTCCTCCCTGTAATCACTAAGCTTTTTTAACCCATCTCTTTACCTTCAGCGGTTGTAAAACCTCATTAAAATCTGTATATACATAAACAAACCCAAAAGGTATTACCTTTACATTGTTCATAACAAGAGTCATGCATCATTTTCATAACAATGGTGAAATTTTTTGATGCAAATCAAATCAAGTTATGAATTTGCAAACAAAGTAATACTGCCAAATATTCAAGATGACGCTCACTTTCAATCAACACAATCACTAGCTAACTACGTATTTGTTCTTTTTGCAACTTAATGCAAGCCTTCAAAGATCCTCTTTGCCACAGTACCACCTAATGTTCCATAACTTTTACTGAGTTCGCCCAACTGACTATTAGCTTTACATGTGCATGATGGTATACGGAGCCCCTGAGTTTAAATTATTTGCTGTAAAATGACCCTTGTTTTATCAAATACATAACATCTAAGGTCATGGATATTAGTGCTGGAGAACTGACAATTTCCTATTTTGTCTACCATCAGCAAAATAAGATACTCATCTCATCATTTTAGGGGAGATTTGAATGCTTTTTTCAAATGAAAAGGTCAGTGTCTATCCCGCTGCATCATCCAGTCCCTCTCATTACATGCTTACATATAATTTGCACACATAATGCTTTGAATTTCCTGAATATTGTAAAGGCATAGGTTTATAAATTGTCATTATATTACAGTTAACTCCTTTTTATAAACGCGAGATCACAATGCTTTTGTATATTCAATTAGATTAAAACATGCTATTTTTAAAAAATGAAAATTAAATACTTCAATATGTACATACACAAAATTTATTGTGGACATTAAGCTCTACTTCCTCCAAATACATCTAATCAGGATTTTTTTTTTGAATATTGTACTGGATTTTCTAATGCACAATATACTCCAAGAGGAATGTCTGAACTGCAAACTCAAATTATTTATGGATTTAGTTGGACCCTTTAATCAATCCATCAGTCCAGACGAAAACTTCTCTTAATTTATATCGTCAGCGGTATCATTTATTCTAAATGATACATTTTGCTCCTTGATCAGAGAACATCAAAGTCAGCCTACTTCCAAGAAGACCCTTTACTTCCCAGTTGAAAGTCCATTACCCTAATGGATCATAATGTTTTAGCTGACACAATTGAACCTGATATAATCTTTGACTAGTTACAGTACAAAAGGAGGCCATTTGGCTTGTCAGACGGAATTTAATACGCTCCCAGTGAGTGGATGGGAAGGTGGTGTGGGGTGGGGGTGGGGGGGCGGGGTGGTGCTGATGGTGCAGGATGCATGCATTTAACGCAGCAAGCTGACGTGGGGTTCAGAGCCTTGCCTTCCTGACTCTCTCCCAACTCAGTCTAGCCTTTCTGTCCCTAGGCCAATAGAGGACTTTATGTGGCCGATTAAGGCCACTGAAGTGCCTCAGACCAATGCTGCTGATCAATGGGCCGCCCCCACAGAAAACACACCTGCCCTCAAAACTGTTTCCTCTCCCCCACTTCCAAACGGACTTCCCAGCCCCTCCCCAATCTTGCTGGTGTCAACAAGCCTGCCTCATCCTGAAGGAAAAAAACAGTAAAAACTGGGAAATAAATGAGTACCGCTCTGAACTGTTTCTTTCTTCTGGGCACTTGCCTGTATTCCAGGATTTCCAGCATGGCTTCTGATCCCTGGCCTACTGCAGTCTCAGCAGTTGCCACTGCCTCCCTCCACCCAGTGGCACTGCTGATACTGAACAGCTGTGAACCTCCGATTCGCTGGTAGCTATTGGAGGTGGTATACTTGTCCTGAAGACTCATGTATTCCCAAAAGGGCTCCCGGGAATGGCTGCAGCAAGGTTGCCACCAGTGGACAGGCCCAATGCCACAACCATCAATTTCAGCCCATCGTGACTATGTCAGCTCTCTGCAAGAGAAACTCAGCTAGACCTACCTACTTGCCTTTTGCCCATAGTTCTGCAGTTTTTTTCTCTTCACATAATTATCCAATTCTTCTTTTAAGGCCATGATTGAATCTGCCTCCACCACATTCTCAGGCAATGCACTCCAGATCCGACCCACTTACTTCATAAAGATGACTTTCCTCATAACACCATTGCTTCATTTGCCAATTATCTTAATTTGATGTCTTCTGATTTTCGATTCTTTTGCCAAAGGGAACAGTTTCTCTGAAATTACTCTGTCCAGCCGCTCAAGATTTTGAGCAGCTCTATCAAATCCCTCTTAATCTTCTCTTCTCCAAGGAGGACAGCCCAAGCTCCTCCAATCTATACATCTGAAGTGAAAGTTTACAGCACAAAGAGCCCACTTGACTCTTTGTGTCTGTGTCAGCTGAAAATCGAGTCACCTAGCCTAATCCCACTTTGTGGCATTTGGTCTGTAGCCCTGCAGGTTGATGCGCATACCCAGACACCTTTTAAATGAGTTGAGGCTTTCTGCCTCTGCTTGCCCTTTCAGGCAGTGAGTCACAGACCTCCACAAACCTCTAGGTGAAAATGATTTTCCTCATCTCCCCTCTAATTTTTCTACCTATCAATTTTAATCTATGCCCCCTAGTCGCTGACATCTCTGCTAAAATAAATAGACCCTTCCCATCCACTTTATCTAGGCCTCTCACAAATTTGCACATTTCAATCAAATCTCCCCTCCACCTCCTCTATTCCAAGGGGTCAACCTCAGCTTATACAATCTTTCCCCATAGCTGAATTTTTCCAGTCCTGGCAACATCCCCATAAATGATCTCTGTACCCTCTCTGCTGCATTTACATCCTTACTGTAATGAAGTGACCAGAACTGCACACAGTACCCAAGTGGTGACCTAACTAATGATTTATACAGTTCTAGCATAATCTCCCTGGCTCTTATATTCTGTGCCTCGGCTATGAAATGAAAGGATTCCAAATGCCTTCTTAACCACCTTATTGACCTGACCTGCTACCTTCAGGGACCTGTGGACATTCACTCCAAGGCCTCTCACTTCCTCTACCCATCTCAGTATCCTTCCATTTATTATCTATTCCTTTGCCTTGTTTAACCTCCCCAATTGCATTACCTCTCACTTTTCCATTTGCCATTTTCCTGCCCACCTGACCAGTCCATCGATATCTTCCCACAGTCTACAGAAATCCTCCTCGCTATCTACTGCATAGCCAACTTTTGTGTCATCTGCAAACTTCTTGATCATTTCCCCTAAATTTAAGTCCAAATCATTAGTACATAACATACTACAAAAAGCAAGGGGACCTAATACTGACCTCTGCGGAACTCCACTGGAAATAGCCTTCCAGTTGCAAAAGACTGTCAACAATTACCCTTTCTTCTCCGCCACTGAGCCAATTCTGTACCCAGCTTGCTACATTCCTCGGGATTCCACGGACTTTTATTTTTTTAACCAGTCTGCCATGAGGGACCTTTCTTGTTTTTGTACTCTTATGCCCATATTTATGAAGCCCAGGATCCTGTGTGCTTTATGAGCTGCTTTCTCAATCTGTCCTACCACCTTCAGTTATTGTCCACATATACCTGCCCTGGAAAGGATAACTGCTTTACTTTACAACACTGTTGCTGTAACCACCGTCCTAGTAGGACAGTGAGACTTGGATCACCTACCAAAGGCACCTCGAGGCACTGGAATATTTTCACCCAGCAGTGCCTCCACAGGATTCCAAACATCAAGTGGGAAGTCAGCTGAACAAACTTCAGCATCCTCAACAAAGCCAATTCCTCCAGCATTGCAACTATGATCATGAAAAATCAGCTCTGCTGGACACTGCATCCACATGACAAATAATCAGCTTCTGAAGCAGATCCTCTTCTCAAGTTAAGGATGGCTCCAATCTTAAGGAGGACTGAGAAAATGTTTCGAGGGTATTCTGAGGGCCTCATTGAAAAGGGGACAAATTGACATCGGTGCATGGGAGGAATTTGCTGTAAACCATGTCATCTGGTGGCGCCTCATCCAACAGGTCGCAACAAAGTTGGAAATTTATCCCATAAACAAACAAAGGAAGGAGAACACAGCCCCGGCTGGAGAACCCCTCCCCTTCCTCAGGGCAACTCTTGGCTTCTCTCCTTAAGACCTGCAGCTCTAGGATTGGCCTGCTGAGTCGGCAGAGTACACACAAATCATGAAACCTGACAGAGATCATCCTTGTTTCGAGGGCCTGGTGATGAGAACATATATACCCAGGTCCCCCTGTTCCTGCACCCTTTTTAGAATCATACCCTTTAGTTCTTTTGCCTGCCCTTACTCTTCCTACCAAAATGAATCACTTCACACTTTTCTGCATTAAGTTTCATCTGCCGCTTGTTTGCCATTCTACCAGTATGTCTATGTCCTTTTGAAGTTTATCACTATCTTCCTCACAGTTCACAATACTTCCAAGTTCTGTGTCATCCACAAATTTAGAAATTGTGTGCTGTACACCCAAGTCTAGGTCATTAATATCAAGAAAAGCAGGGGTCCGAACACCAACCCCTGGGGGACCTCACTAAATACCTTCCTCAAGTTAAAAAAAAACTTATGACCACTACTTTCCATTCTCTGTCACTCAACCAATTTTGTACCCAAGTTGCGCTCTTCCTTTTATTCCATGGGCTCTAGCTTTGCTGACAAGCCCGTTATGTGGCACTTTATCAAACAATCCCACTCCTCTCACTAACCTTTTACTATTTATATGCCAATGGGAGACCTTAGGATTTTCTTTTATTTATCTGCCAGTCTCATCTCATACTCTCTCTTTTTTCACAAACCCTCTGAACCTTCTATATTCAGCCTGGTTCTCAATTGCATTATCCACATGACATCTGTCATATGCAACTCTTTTTTTGCTTCATCTTGTTCTCCATCGCATTCATTATCCAAGGAGCTCTGGATTGGTTTATTTGCTTTTCCTTTCCTCTGCCCTGTACTAATGTGCCTTGATAGTACCTGAACCATCTCCTCCTTAAAAAGCAGCCCAGTTCAGTTAGTTTTTCCTGCCAATCTTTGACTCCAATTTGCCTGCGACAGATCTGTTCTCACCCCACTGAAACTTGCCCTCCCCCGATTATTCTGACTATAGCTTGCACCTTGTCATTTTCCATAGCTAGCCTAAACTCTCTGATAATACAACCACTGTCCCCTAAATATTCCCCTACTGACATGTAATTCACTTGACCCACCTCATTCCCCAGAACCAAATCCAGCAATGCCTCCTGCCTTGTTAAACTGGAAACATGTTGATGTAGCACATTCTCCTGAACACACTCTAGAAACTCATGCCCCTCTCTGTCCTTTACATTATTGCTATCCTGGTCTGCTTCACACTACTCCCAGCATGTCTCACAATGCTCCCAGACATATGGTCATAAAATTAGCAAAAACTTAACCAAATGTTGAACCAGAGATTGAATGTATTCATTTATGACGATCCAGATGCAGAGCGTAGTACTAACAATAACTGCACTGGAGTGTTTCATTCCAAAATTACTTTTGTTCAATTAGTCTCTTAAGGAAAATATGGAGGTTCCAATCAGCAAAGAATTCTGGATGAAGTTGAAATCATCAAAAGAGTTTAAGAGTGAAACAGACTCTGAATGCTGCTATCAAAGAACCAGATTGCAATTTTATCATATAGCATGCATATTCTTGATTTTCCAACCTAGCCCTGAAATTATGCAGTGCGATATTAGTATATGAACAATTAGCACATTCTCCTGAATTCATTTAGCAGATATATTAATTCATTTAAAATAAGCAGGCTAAAGCCTCCATTAAATACTTCAAACATTCAATACTTCAAATAAGAATGCCAAGTGCTTGTAAGCTGCAGTATTTCAATCATTTACATGTCTATTAAGGAAAGTCTACACACAAAAATATTACCAGTGAAGGTCTTCTCATTTTAAACTGTAAATGTCAATAAAGATACGGTTATGTAAATAATAGAATATAACCTTTTAGCTCCTTTGTATGAACTGCATGTGTTATTTTAATGAAGGTATTACTCTTTTCAAAATGTCTTAAAATAGCAAGCAACAAAATTGGATATTCACATTTATATTCAGTCAGTAAATTCAAGGCTATTTTGCAAAAAAGAAACATGTTTTTTCAATAAATGCATTCAGTTTGAACCTGCACATCTAATGGTTTCCTTCAATACATTATAAAGGACACAATAATCTAGAAAAGAAAACTTAAGCAATAATTTAATTTGCTAACTTGTTTGTTATTCATGAAAGCAATCTTTATATTTTGACACTTCAATGTTTAATCAGTTACACTGAAATGGGTGTTGGTTTGTCATATTAAGTTGCATAACGTTCTGTAGCTGTACTATTCTGTGACTATCCTAAAATATTAAGAACAGAACAAACTGTGCATGTCTGTGTTGGCTGTGTTTCTATTTTACCATTTCAGTTAAAGAATACCTACAGCTAAATAATGACACACTAAATTGTCAACATGTTGCATTTAAAGCAATACAATGTAGTAGTAGAAATAGACTGAGTAGCAGTAAAGGAAGTGGCCAAATAAAGATTCCGCCAGCATCACCTCTGGGTATGTCATGACCCACGAGCAGGCAGACCGACCAGAGATGGTGGCACAGTGGCGGAGTAGCCCTAGGAGTATTCAACATTGATTCCAGACCGCATGGAGTCTTGTGGCTTCAGGTCAAATACAGGCAAAGAAAGCCCCTACTGATTACCATCTACATCCCTCCCTCACTGATGAATCAGTATTCCTCCATGTTGAACAGCATGTGGAAGAGCCACTGAAGGTGTCATGGGCACAGAATCTACACTGGGTGAGGATTTCATCAAGTTTGGCTCAGTAGCATCAGCAATAACTTTGCTGGCCATGACACAGCTGTCAGGTTGAGCTTGCTACAGCTTGTGACAGAACAAACACTGAGGAATAACCTACTCTACTCATCCTCACCAGTCTATCCTGTAGCAGAAACAAATGCCCAAGGCATTTAGGAGTAATCATCTTACAAACCTTGCGAAGGCCAAGTCGCATCTTCACATTGCGGGTACCCATACAGAATGTTAGCGTGCAAGTGCAGCAAGCAATTAAGAAGGCAAATGGCATTTTGGCCTTTACTGCAAGTGGATTGGAGTACAGGAATAAAGTCATGCTGCAATTGTGCATGGCTTTGGTGAGACCATATCTGGAATACTGTGCACAGTTTTGGTCTCCATATTTAAGGAAGGGTACGCTTGAGTTGGAGGCAGTACAGTGAAGGTTCACTAAATCGGTCCCTGGGATCAGAGGGTTTGTCCTATGATGAGGCGCTGAGTAAATTGGGCTTATATTATCTGGAGTTTAGAAGAATGAGAGAGTTCTCATTGAAATATACAAGATTCTGAAGGGGCTTGATGGAGAAGACAGACTGTTTCTGTTGGTCATAGATTCTAAATCATGGGGGCACAGTCTCATTTAGGACTGAGGGGGACCAAGGGAAGGAGAAATTACTTCACCTTGGCCAGACCCCATTTGGAGTACTGAGATCAGTTCTGGAAAATGCACTTAGAGGAGGATATATTGGAAGTGGTATCTGTTATTGCTGTCTTTGGTCTGGTATGTGGTAGTCAGGTCCGAGACTTGCCGATAAGGCTGAAGGCAATATTATTCATAAATTCTCTTTTATTTAACATTATGCCAACTATTTTCAAGGTAGTCTCTACACAATGCTTAACATGGAACTCTCTCTCCATGCTCTGCTTTCATGTGCTCTTATCTCACTTATGATATAGACTATATATTTACATATTCAATATTAATCCTTTATACAGGGTACAGTACTGATTCAGCAGAGTGTCACCTGGTGTTATTGGGTTAAATTCTGAAGACAAATTGGATTGACATGGTTTGTACACCATGGAGTTTAGATCATTGAGAATGATCTAATTGAGGTGCTTAAAATACCTGAAGGATTTGGCCTTCTAAGTGGAAGGCTGCTGAGAAACTGTGACCACTAATCGGGGAGTCCAGAATAATGGGAGAGAAACTTAAAATTAGAGTTCGGTCATTTAAGGATGAAATCAAGAGGTGCTTTTTCATACATATAGTTGTAAAATTTTAGACATGTCACCCCAAAAAAGGATGTGATAATGAGTCAATTGAAATTTTCAAGACAAAGGGGAATAAAATTCTGTTAGCTAGGGGTATCAAGGGGTGTGGATCAAAGCTAGTTAAATAGACTTGAGGTACAAATAAGCTATGATCAGTGGAATAGGTCTGAAGGCCTAAATGGTGCATTCCTGTTCCTATGTTCCCATGTCAACGAAAAGGGTGAATAACCAGCCGCTGATCCATGACCAATTTGCTCCCTGCCAAAGATGAATTTCATACCAAGACCATTTACAGAGGCAGTCTTGTCAGATCTGGTGAAGGACAACCAGGCTGGTCATGCACCAGCTGTACTCAAATCTGCAAACTTTAGAGACATGTGTAGAGATAAGAATGTACTGAACTATCTATGAGATTGCAAGACTATTACTAGCTCAAAGGAAAATAGGCCACCAAAAGCAGGAGCCACTGGGCTAGTCGACAGCAGCAACAACGCTGATGTGGTCAGAGGGCTGAAATATGAATTAAAAGATGGGAAGTTTATTGACGAGTGAGCATGAATGATATTTTTGAATGCTAAAGGTAGTGGAAGGAGATGTAGAGAGAGAGGGAGAGGGATAGAGATAAAGCAGAGTCAGAGATACAAATCACAGTGACTGATTCCACAGGGATAATATACAGCCTCTTACACTAGCACTCTTAACATGATCTCAATTGATCCATAGCAGGAAGAATTTCCAAAATATTTCGCAGATCGGAGTCATATTTTTATCGTGTGCATTGCTATCAGTCTGTACTTTATTTCCTCACGATGACACGCAAATTTTCCAAAATACTAACACCTTTAAAAAATAAAACAAATGTGATGGCCTCCAAAGACAAAAATCATTTCAATCATTGCTCAGTCAACTGTAGTGAAAGCACTGTGTAGTCATCAAATGCCTGTGCCGCTCTTCTGCAATTTAGCAATTAATGTCACACAGATTGTTGCTCTCCAAAGCCTTATTTGATCCCTTCACACTGAGTAAACACAGCTGTTAATCATGGTGACTTTAATCAAAAGAAAACTAAACAATGCATTAATACTGAAATTGCCAATTACCTTGCAAGATTTCCTCATTAAATGCTTCAACTTAGTGTGATATCTGGAGCCGACTGGGCAAAACAACTGCACCTTGTACTTATGTTGCACTTTTAACATAATAAGATGTCTCAAGGCTCTTCACAGGAGAGTTGTAAAACTAAAATTTGACACCAAAACACATATGCAGGTATGAGTCCAGCTGACCAAAAGCTTGGTCAAGGAGGTAGATTTTGGAGAATAGAGGAAGAGGCACAGAAAGGTTTGGGAAAGGGACTTCCAGAACACAAGACTTTGACAGCTGAAGGCACAGCCACCAGTGGTGGAGCAATTAAAATGAAGGATGCCAAGAGGCCAGAATTGGAGGAGGTATGAAAGTTGTAGGGCTGGAGCAAAATACAGAGATATAAAGGGCAGAGGTCCTGGAAGGATTTGAAAACAAGGAGGGGAATTTTAAGGCAGAACTTCACCCTTTTCAATTGGGACACTGACATCAGGATCAAAATGGGATCACAACACAGCATTATGTGAGAAAAAAACAAAAACAGAATTACCTGGAAAAACTCAGCAGGTCTGGCAGCATCGGCGGAGAAGAAAAGAGTTGACGTTTCGAGTCCTCATGACCCTTCGACAGAACTTGAGTTCGAGTCCAAGAAAGAGTTGAAATATAAGCTGATTTAAGGTGTGTGTGTGGGGGGCAGAGAGAGAGAGAGAGGTGGAGGGGGGGTGTAGTTGTAGGGACAAACAAGCAGTGATAGAAGCAGATCATCAAAAGATGTCAACAACAATGGTACAAAAGAACACATAGGTGTTAAAGTTAAAGTTGGTGATATTATCTAAACGAATGTGCTAATTAAGAATGGATGGTAGGGCACTCAAGGTATAGCTCTAGTGGGGTTTTTTTTAATTTTTTTTAAATAATGGAAATAGGTGGGAAAAGGAAAATCTTTATAATTTATTGGAAAAAAAAGGAAGGGGGAAACAGAAAGGGGGTGGGGATGGTGGAGGGAGCTCACGACCTAAAGTTGTTGAATTCAATATTATGTGAGAAACTGTCACCCGGCAGTGATTTTCCCTGAAATAGCCAATTAGTGGCCAGAGGGTAGGCTCTGGGATGACGAGCAGGCTCTCGAAGCTGGAGAGCCAAGAGGAGGTCCTCCAGCATCGAAGAAGCAGCAGTTTGCAGTTCAGCTAAGAGATAGAGTGCCTTCATTATGAGAGTGCCCCCACACCCGCCCCTCCCCCCAACTCCTTTCAGCCACCAGCAAGCCATCTAGAGTCCCCGATAGCTCCAAGGCCTGGAAAACAACTGGAAAATTCTAGTAGACCTTAAACTCCTTTAAGCTTTTGCTCCTTTGGCTATACCCTTCCTCCCCTATTCCGCCTCTGGAAAAATGATCCAAAAAAATTTGTCGACCTCCGCACTCTCCCCCATTAATGGCTGTAAACCAGAAGCACAGGGGTGATGGCTGAGCAGAGTTCTTTATCCACTCCAGATCTGCAATGGGGTCAAAAAGGGTTCTGTTCTGGCACCGACACTCTTCAGCATATTCTTCTCTTTGCTGCTGTCATATGCCATCAGGTCATCTACAGAGGGTGTCTACTTATAAACCAGAGCTGATGGAAAGTTGTTCAGCCTTGGTCACCTGAGATCCATGATGAAGTTGTGTCAAATCCTCATCAGAGTTGCTTTATGCTGAGAGTGCTGCACTAGCATTCCATACAAGAAGTAAGAATGTGTGAAACAACAGCAACCTGACTGAGAACATCAAAAGGTGACTCTACAAAGCCTGAGCCCTTTGGGTACCTTTCTACACTGGTGAGACCTGGACAACATATGCTAGGCAGAGTAAGGGCTAAACAATTTCCACCTTCGCTGTCTCAGATGTATCCTTGGAATCTCTTGGCAGGTCCAGGTCACCAACTCAGAGGTCCTGGAGCACGCTAATTTTACTCACTGCTAAGCCAACAATGTCTGCGCTAGCTTGACTACTTTCATTGAATGGATGATGGATGTAAACCTTTTGTTCGGTGAACTGGCCACTAGGTCACAAGACTGCTGGGCATCCACTCCTCTGCGATAAGGACAAGAGCAAATTTGATATGTAGCTGGCAGACATTGACACCAACGTTGGGAGACAGTCGTCGATCATAACCTCTGGAGGCTGATTGCTTGGAGCGGCATTGGAAAAAGTATGCAGAAATAGAAAGCGCAACGGTCTGAGAAGAGGGCCCAAAGAAAATGCAGTCCTGCGAATCCTGCATCTTCTCAGTCCATTGTTTTCCTGTGCAGCAAATGCAGAAGAGACTGTCATGTCAGAGTGGGGTTCCTGAACCACAGTAGGTGATGTTTCCTCATTGTACTTAACTTCAGTACATCAAAACTAGCATCTGAGTGCCTGAGTGCCTAACTAATCCCACTGACCATCTTTGTGATGACCTAGCCCAATTAATTTTGATGGGAGTAACACCCTATAAATAGGATTGTTGAATTAAAAATCTGATTATCTAAATTAATATATTTAAATGCCTCAACATACTGGGATTCCCAATTTTTTATTGTAACATTGATAACATTTCTCCAATTCCACAGAACCATCCCATAAGAAATCATCAACTTGCACCATAAAAGTGCTTGAAAGCTTTCCTTTATGATATCAATAAAATATTGTCCGATCTGTTTTAGTTGAACACAATCTATTTTCAGCAAAACAGATCTCACCAAAAGAAACACACTGAGGAGCATCATTCAGGCCAGAGACACATTTGTTTCATTCCTATATTTTTCGTTCTGTTGCCACTCTGAACAGCTTCAAAAATACTTCTCTTCGAAGAGTATTGTCCTGCAGGAATGCAGCTTTTGTGTTGATTGATCTATACTCCCATGAACATGTGGCCAAAAAATAAATAAAAAGATTTAAGATTACTTTTCCAGCTGTTGGAATGTCCACTCTAACATCTGTATCACAGTCACTCTTCAAAATCCTATAACTCTCATCTGTCAGGGCTTTTTCAGTATTAATCCACCTATATGACAAACCTGGCTGCCCCTTCTCTGGTACCTCACCATGAACTCCAACGTCCAATCTTTAGTTTTGCCTCTTATTAGCTTATCTTCAAGTATATTGGCAGCCACCAAAACTTCACAATAATAAGAAATTCTGCTTCTGATTCTGTTGAGACTGTTCTGTGACCTTCATTGCAGTGTACAACCTATTCATGCTACGGTCTCTACTTTCACTTTTCTGGCTATCAGAACTACTACTGCAAGATCGCCATCTTGCTCCATCAGAGAGTCTTTCTCCAATGTGCAATCATTTTAGGTGCAAGAGTCACTTCCGGATCCACCATCACTACTTGCACTGCACTTAATTACTCTCCACTCTTTTACACCTTCTGCCACGATATAGACCTCACTTCTTGGTCATCATCCTGAAAATTAAGCCAATATTTAAACTTGTCAGTAGTTTTTCCTGCACATCTCACAGTTGTTTCATCCCTACATTCAATAGGCCCCCTCTGGAATATGTGTTAACCATGTATCCACTCAGGGAAACAGGTCTTTTGAGCTGTTAGAATTACAGAACTACTCTATCCTGATTGTCACCGTCACTTACATTACCACTGTGCAGCCCTTCACCTACCACAGTGTTGCTCAGGGGCTTCAACATAAAATATGTAAGTGCTTAAGTTACAGTTTGCCTTGTTTACTTTATCAGCTGCTCAGGGTCCAAGGTTTTGCAATTCATTCTGATTGATTGTGAGGAATGAACCTCCACAGTTTCATAACAATTGTCTTACCATCACAACCTTAGCAGGCCCTTTCCATTCCTTATGACCCTCTCTTTTAAAATACATTAGATTTCCTGAATTAAATCCTTCTCTCAGCTGGTCTTATAGAATGCCTTAGAGCTCCCTGAATTTTCTCCAAAATCTCTGCCTTGACAAAAGCCCATTTCCCTCATGTAAGCTATTCAAAAATGCAGAGAAAATGGAACCAATAGCACCTTCTAGAGCAGGACAATTTGGGATTTCACTGATAGACTAAATGAATGGGACTATACCATCCAACAAGTGAATTCCTCACAAGTATTGCCCAGGCTAGGGCGATTGCCAACTTTGTCTGGTTGATGAGCTAAAATTTTATTCAGCATTTCATCAATCATCATATGATTCCTTTCATAAAATCCATTGCCGAATGGACTTTAATGGTCATGATGTTTATACTATCACATGTCTGTGTTGACATCACTAAACCTAAAGCTAGTGATTTTATATTCCTTAAACTTACATTGATTCTCACTACTTGGTGAATCAAGGTAATCTTTTAACTAATCTATTCCACGTGAAGTGCAAGTACTATCTAGCACTGCACAGTTAAATGATTCACACATTCATCACAGGACTAAAACGTTTTTAGACCAGTGTAATAACATAAGAAATAGGAGGAGCAGGTGATTCAGCCACTTCAGCCAGCTCTGCCATTCAATAAGTTTATGGCTAATCAGAATGTGACCTTAACTCTACTTTCTTGCCTGCCTCCATAACCCTCAACGCCCTTGTGAATAAAAAATCTGTCTACCTCAGTCTTGAATTTATTCAATGACCCAACTGCCACTGCCCACTGGCAAAGATGATTTCAAACACTGATGACCCTCAGAAGAAATTCCTCCTTATCTTGGTCTTAAATGGGAGACAGCTTTTTAAACTGTGTCCCCTAGATATAAATTCCCCCACAAGGGGGAAACATCTACCCTGCCAAGTTCTTTCAGAATCTTATATGTTTCAAGATAACACCTCATTCTTCTAAACTCCAATGAGCATTGGCCCAACCTGCTCAACTTTTCCTAAGAGACAAACTGTGATGGTTGTGCTTAACGTTTATGATTTCTTGTAAAAGGTAATTTTAGTTATAAAGAATTGTTATAAAAAACCTGCCAGTAGGGTGTGCCATGTCCCTGATTTATTGCCCTTTGGTGGAGAATAAAGAGTAAAGGAACCTTCTGTTTTTCATACAGGAAGTTGGAGTTCAGAAGCAGATAGCTGTGTGTGTATTCTTAATTGTTAAGCCGTAACAAAACACTTCAAATGGTGACGAGAGTGGGATCATCATTATTAGAGGACTTTGATCCAGCTACTATGGACTCTATGTCGAGCAAATTGAACAGTTCATCATTGCAAACGAGGTTGCAGAGGGAAAGCAGGACTCAGTGTTTCTTACAGTAATCTGAATTAAAATTTCACTTTACTGAGAAATCTCATTGCTCCTGACAAGCCAGCAAATAAAAGCTTTAAAGAGCTTATGGATGTTTTGAGAGAGCACTTCAATCCCAGGCCAGCAATTATTGCCAACAGATTCAAGTTTCACCAAGAGAATGGCATGAAAGTGAATCGGTTTCCCATTTCCTGGCTGAGTTGAGAAAATTAGCAGAACATTGACTTTAAAAGGTTACCTGGAAGAAGCGCTGAGTGATCGCTTGGTTTGTGGATGAATAAATGAAAGAATTCAGCATAGATTGTCAGCGGAGCAAAGAGTTGACACTGAAGAAAGCGTTCGAGATTGCACAAAGCATGGAACTAGCAAAGGATCAACTTGGAAATTTGAAAGCGCATTCTAATAATGCCGAAGTTAAAATAGTAAAATCGGGTACACTCGCTTTTAAATATGTTATTGCTGTAATGGAATGGCATAATGCAGGAACCTGTAAGTGGAAAACCACTGATTCTCACTACTGTGGGGGGAAAAAGGACACATACAGCATGCATGTAGATCAAAGGCTGATCACAGTAAAGCAATACCACCGAGAAAAGGGCATCACAAGGGACACACAGACAAGTCACACTTGAAAATAAACAGACAGTTTAAAAAGACGCATTACTTGGAAACAAAATACAAAAGTAACGTGAGTCCACACGAGGCAGAAAGTGAAAATAACAGCAACAATGAGGAAGAGCAATTGTATTGCATTCAGTCTGATTTGAAACTAGATGAAGGGTTAAAAGTTGGCATTGCCTTAAATGGTAGAATGGTTGAAATAGAGGTTGACACTGGAGCATCTGTTTCTATTGCTTTTGAGAAGACATGGGAGAAAATTTTCAAGAAATGCCCACTGGAGAAAACCCAACTCCAGCTTAGCACCTACACTGATGAGACTGTGAATATATTTGGAAAGATGTCTATTCAAGCTAAACATGGAGATCAAATAGCAAGGTTGCCACTTATCATTGTGAAAGGGGATGATCATCCATTGCTTATGGGCAGGAACTGGCCAAAAGAAATTCAACTGCACTGGATAAAATAAATAAAGTGCATTACAACCCCATGTTGCAGTCCTTGTTAGACAAGCATACTGCTGTCTTCAAAGAAGGTCTTCGAGTTATTAAAGACATTGAACCCAAACTTGCTGTGAAGGCTAAAGCTTCTCCAAGGTTCTTCAAGCCATGTTCAGTTCCCTACTCAATGCGACAGAAAATTGAGCAGGAACTAGAACTTGAAAAGTTTCAGATAATTGAGAAAGTTGATTAAGCAAAGTGGGCAGCACCAACTGTCCCAGTGGTGAATGATGACGGGTCCATCAGAATATGTGGTGACTACAAAATCCCCATTAATCCTTTCCTGGAAGTGCATCAGTACCCCCTACTGAAAATTGAGGACTTGTTCACGGCTCTGAATGGAGGTGAATTATTCACAAAACTTAACCTACCACATTTTTGCAATTGCAGCTGAGTGAAGATTCCAAGAAGTATACAAGCATCAGCGCGCACACAGGTCTATATCAATATAAATGACTACCACTCAGAATCACGTCATCACCAGAATATTCCGCAGGCCATGGACAAAATACTATAGGGCCTCCCTGGTGTAATCTGCTTCCAAGACAAGATGCTGATCGCCGGGAAAAACCTCCCAACTCATTTAGAGAACCTAGGCAGGGTCCTGCATAGACTGGAAAAATATGGCATCCACTGTAAGAAATCCAAATGCTCGATCATAAAACCCTCAGTGGAGTATCTGGGACATGTGATCGACAAAACTGGTCTCTCAACCTCACCCAGAAAGGTGGAGACAGTGGTGAAGGCAAAAATGTTAAGGAGCTTCGTTTGTTTTTGGGACTTGTGAATTAGCACGGCAAGTTCATTTCCAGTTTGGCTACCAAGGCAGCACCACTGAATAATCTGAAGAAGAATGCAAACTGGGGTTGGTCACAAGCCTGTCAGGAAAATTTCAAGAAACTCGAGCAAGAGCTCACTTCTGCTAAAGTCCTGGCACATTTTCAAAGAAAAGTTACCTTTGGGCCTGGCATGTGAGGCATCTGGATATGGTATTGGAGCTGTCACCTCCCACACATTTCCTGACGGCAGTGCAATCTCATTGCTTACACCTCATGCACATTGTCCAAGGCAGAACAAAATTATGCACAAACTGAGAAGGAAGCTCTTGGACTAATCTACGGAAACAATAAGTCCCACCAATATTTTTACAGGTATAAATTAACTTTAATTACAGACTACAAGCCTTTGACCTGGTTGCTTAGCCAGAAGTCACAAACCCCAACACTTGCAGCTGTACACCTACAAAGGTGTGTAATGAACTTTTCTGTTTTACCAGTATAAAATTACCTTTTTCTCAGCTGAAAATCATGGAAACGCGGACACACTTTCCAGACTACTGTTACACCTCAACTCCACAACCCGAAGTGAAGTCACTGCTTTCAGTGTGAACCAGATAGACATTTTACCTGTTACAATAGATCAAATTCAGCTTGAAACACAGAGTGATGCTGTGCTCTCCAAAGTTTACCCGTACACACAAAGTTTGGTGTGTAGCTCAAGAAGTGACTACTGACCTTGAATCTTACTACATGTGTTGATTTGAGCTGACTCTGCAAGATGGTTGTTTGTTATGGAGTATCAGAGTTGTTGTTCCTCCAAAATTCCAAACACAAGTGTTAGAAGAACTTCACCTCAGTTACATGGGAATCATCAAAATGAAAGCATTAGCTCGTCTACATGTATGGTGGCCACACCTGGATAAAAGACATTGAAGGCATGGTCAGTGCCTTCCATGCCAAGAAATGAAGCCTTTTCCTGCACTTGTCCCATTGCATCCGTGGGCTTGGCCTGAACACCCATGGCAGAGGCTACATGCGGACTTGGCTGGACCACTTCTTGGACAAACATCTCTGATTGTGTGGATGCCCACACAAAGTGGCCTCATGCTATACCTATGAAATCGACTACTTCAGCAAAGACCATTGACGCTCTCTGGAATGTGTTCACTACTTTGTATTGCTGGAGCAGATTGTGTCTGACAATGGCGCACAGTTCACATCATGTGAATATCGAACATTCCTGAAAAACAATGGGGTCAAGCAGATTCTCAATTCATCTTACCACCCCTCAAATGGTGAAGTGGAGCATTTTGTCCAGACATTCAAAGCTGCCATATTGAAGGGGAGGACGCAAACAGATTGGAAGTTGAAGCTGAAGAACTTTTTGATGATGTACCGTAACACTCCACATTCAACAACAGGCATATCTCCTGCTGAGCTGATGTTTGGAAGATGACTATGTGCCAGGATGGATTTGCTGTGTCAGGATTTGAAAGGAAAGATTGGTTTGAGGCAACTTGATCAGAAATAGTCACATGATACAGGTAAAGCAGCTCGTGAGCTCAATCTGGATCAGTCTGTTTGGGTCTGAAATTACTGCAGGACACCAAAGTGGCTCCTGGGAAGAATCATCAAGCATTGAGGACCACTGACCTATAATGTTGAATCTTCCTGTGGAATCTGGAAGAGACACACTGACCAGAGTAGAGATGCCAAATCCAAGGAACCAAATTTCCAGGGATATTTCTGGGAAATGTCTGCTCCAGTTGATGAAACCCAGCTTGATACAAACCTGTTGCTTCAACTGTTGAACCAGAACAGAAATAAGAGAAACAGCAGAACCTTCCATTTCTATGCAAACAACTGAGATACCTAAGCCAACACTCCTCTGTAGACCAAAGCAAATCTGCAAACCGCCTGACCGATTTATTCCTGGCTAAAGGGGACGGAGATGTGACGTTTGTACTTAACGTATATGATTTCTTGTAAAAGGACATTTTAGTTAAAAGGAATTTGATATAAAACCTGCCAATAGGGTGTGCTAAGTCTCGGATATATTACCCTCTGGTGGAGAATAATGAATAAAGGAACCTTCTGAACTCCAACTTTCTGTATGAAAAACAGAAGCAGATAGCTGTGTGCGTATTCTTAATTCTTAAGCATTGACAAAATGCTTCACAAACCCCTCGTCCCAGGAATCAATCTAGTGAACCTGCTCTGAACTGCTTCCAATGCAAGTATCTCTCCTTAAGTAAGGAGACCAAAACATTGTACTCCAGGTGTGGTCTCACCAATGCCCTGTACAGCTGAGGATAGATTTTTATACTCCAACCCCCTTGCAATAAAGGCCAAAATTCCATTTGCCTTCCTAATTACTTTCTGTATGTGCATGCTGTGTATGATTTATGTACAAGGACACCCAGATCCCCTTGTACTGCAGCATTCTGTATTCTCTCTCCATTTAAACAATATTCTGCTTTTCTATTCTCCCTGTGAAAGTGGACAACTTAACTTTTTTGCACATTATACTCCATCTGCCATATATTTTTCCCAATCATTTAGCATATCTTGGCAGATTCTGTGTATCTTCCTCACAATTTGCTTTCCTATAAACTTCATATCAGCAAATTTGACTAATTTGTTCAGATTCATCATGATTTTCATCTCTTGACAGTGTGCTTGCACACGAACAGGAGTGAGAATACATCCTGAGTGGGACACAGCCAGAGTGGGTATTGGCAATTTGGTGCAAAGCGGGAAATTGGTGCATAGGGGATGAGATGCGCTTTGCATTTTCTCCTTGCTATCCAACTTCTTAAATATTCAGAACGTGCTGCAGTAGTAGGGGCTACAAGGGAAAGGAATCACTGGTAAGTAGTGAGTAAGGTATTTACTACTTTAATTGCTTATAGTTTAAGGTCTTTTTGTGATTTACAGTTTGTATATTTTACAGTAATAAGGATCAGGAAAGAAGGGCCCGAGAGTAATTGACTTAAAAGGTTTAATTTAAAGGGATAAGTCATGGCAGAAGTGCTCGAAGCTGTGATGTGCTCCTCGTGCTCCACGTGGGAAGCCGGGGACATTTCCAGTGCCCGGGACCAGCATATATGCAGGACATGTCCCCAGCTACAGCTCCTGGAAGCTCAGGTTTCAGAGTTGGAACGGCTGCTGGAGACACTGTGGAGCATCCGCTAGTCTGACAGCATCGTGAATAGCATGTTTAGAGAAGTGGTCACATCAAAGATGAAGGGACTTGAGAAAGGAAGGGAATTGGTGACCACCAGGCAGTCCAAGAGAAACAGGCAGGTAGTTCAGGAATCCCCTGGGGTCCCACTCACAAATCAGTATTCCATTTTGGAGACTGAAAGGGCACTGGTTCCTCCAGGGAATGCGGACAGAGCCAAGCTTCTGACACCACAAGCAGCCTGTCTGTATGGGAGGGGAGGAAGATAGGAAGAGCAAAAGTAATAGGGGATTCCATAGTCAGGGGAACAGAAAGGCACTACTGTGGCCGTCAATGTGATTCCAGGATGGTGTGTTGCCTTCCTGGTGCCAGGGTCCAGGATGTCACTGAATGGCTGCAGGGCATCCTGAAGGGGGAGGGTGATAAGGCAGAGATCATGGTACGAGTTGGTACCAATGACATAGGTAGAAAGATGGATGAGGTCTTGCATCAAGAATTCAGGGAGCTTGGCAGTGGACTGAAAAGCAGGACCTCTCGGGTTGTAATCTCTGGATTACTCCCAGTGCCACGTGCTAGCGAGCACAGAAATAGGAGAATAGTGCAGATGAATATGTGGCTTAAGAGTTGGTGCAGGAGGGAGGATTTTAGATTCCTGGATCACTGGGACTGTTTCTGGGGAAGGTGGGACCTGTACATGCAGGACAGTCTACATGAACCACAGCGAGACCAACTTCCTTGTGGGCGGGTTTGCTAGTGCTGTTGGGAGGAGTTTAAACTAATTCGGCAGGGGGAGGGGACACAGAATATTAGCAGAATAGGGACGCATCATAATACAGTAAAACAACCAAGTCAGATGGAGTCCAGCTGTATTAAGCTTCAAGGGAGTAAGGCAAGGCTGGATGGTGTCTAGCTTAATGCCAGGAGTATTACAGGTTAAATGGATGAGTTAAGGTTGAGAATTGACATATGGAATTGTGATATAGTGGCCATCACTGAGACATGGTTGAGGGAAAGGTAGGGTTGGCAGCCCAACATTCCAGGATATAGAATCTTCAGGCGAGACGGGGAGGGGGTAAAAGAGGAAGAGGCATTGCATTATTAGTTAAGGAGATGATATCTTGGAGGGGGCATCAAATGAAGCTTTGTGGGTAGAGCTTAGGAATAAAAAAGGAGCAGCCACATTGTTAGGTGTTTATTATAGACCCCCAGATAGTCAGTGGGAAATTCAGGAGCAAATATGTGCACAATTAGTGGAGGTGTGTAAAAACAATAATAATATGGTAATTATATTCGGTGATTTCAACTTTCTCAACATTAATTGGCATAAACAGTGTTAAGGGCTTGGATGGAGTGGATTTCTTCAAATGTGTACAGGAGAATGTTTTAGGCCAATATGTAGAAGTCCAACAAGGGACAGCACAATGCTGGACCTAATTCTGGGGACTGAAGCCAGACAGGTGGCTGTGGTGGTGGTGGGAGAGCATTTTAGCAATAGTGACCACAATGTGGTACAGTTTAAGTTTGTTATGGACAAAGAAATCAACAAGCTGCAAAAAAAAGTTTTGGATTGGGGGAAAAGAGTGGATTTTACAAAAATAAGGCAGGATCTGGCCGAGGTAAACTGGAATCAATTTCTTGTGGGGAAATCTACATAGGAACAGTGGGGGGGGGGGGGCATTCAAAAAGGAAATGGGGAGGGTACGGGCTCAACGTGTTCCCTCTAGAGTGATAGGAAGGAGTAACAAGCCCAGAGAACCATGGATGACCAGAGGTATTCAGGTTACGATGAGAAGGAAAAGCAGGTACATGGGAAGCAAATCAGCAGAGGCATTAGTGGAGTACAGAAAGTGCAGGGTGGAGCTTAAGAAAGCAATTAGGAGAGCAAAGAGGGGATATAAGAAAGCTCTGGCTGGTAAAAGTAGGGAAAATCCCAAGATATTCTATAAGTATATCAATGGGAAGAGGATAACCAGGGAAAGAGTAGGGCCCTTCAGGGACCAAGGGGGCAATCTATGGGTGGAGCCAGAGGACATCACTAGAGTGTTGAATGAATACTTCACATCCGTCTTCACCCAAGAGAATGAGGATGAAGGTATCGAACTCAGGGAGAGAGACTGCAAGAATCTTGAGCAAAATGATATAGGGAATGACAAGGTATGAGGAGGTGCTGGCAGACTTAAAAGTGGACAAATCTCCAGATCTGGATGATTTGGGCCTCAGACTACTGAGGGAGATAAGGAAGGAGATCGCAGGGGTTCTGACCCAAATTTTTAATTCCTCTCTGGCCACGGGGGAGGTGCCAGAGGATTGGAGAACAGCTAATGTGGTTCCTCTATTTAAGAAGGGTTCTAGAGATAAGCCAGGGAACTACAGGCCAGTGAGTCTCACAACAGTGGTAGGGAAACTATTGGAGAAAGTTCTGAAGGAAAACATCCATCTCCACTTGGAGAGGCAAGGTTTGACCAGTCAGCATGGCTTTGTCAGAGGGAGGTCATGCCTAACAAATTTGATTGAATTTTTTTAGTAGATGACCAGGTGTGTAGATGAGGGTAGTGCAGTTGATGTAGTTTATATGGATTTCAGTAAAGCCTTTGACAAGGTCCCACATGGGAGACTTATAAAGAAGGAAAATGCACATGGGATACAGGATAATTTGATAAGGTGGATTCAAAATTGGCTTAGTTGTAGGAGACAGAGGATGATGACAGAAGGATGCTTTAGTGACTGGAAGCCAGTGTCCAGTGGCGTACCACAGGGATCTGTGTTCGGTCCCCTATTATTTGTCATTTATATAAATGACATAGATGACTATGTGGGGGGGTAGGATTAGTAAGTTTGCAGATGACACAAAGATTGGCTGGGTGGTTAACAGTAAGGTTGAGTGTCTTGGGCTACAGGAAGATATAGATGGGATGGTCAAATGGGCAGATATGTGGCAGATGGAAATTAACCCTGTAAAGTGTGAGGTGATACACTTTGGAAGGAGTAATTTGACAAGGAAGTATTCAATGAACAGCATGACACTAGGATGTTCTGAGAAACAAAGGGACCTTGACGTGTGTGTCCATAGATCTCTGAAGGCAGAGGGGCATGTTAGTGGGGTGGTGAAAAAGGCATATGGGACACTTGCCTTTATCAATTGAGACATAGATTGCAAAAGTAGGGAGGTCATGTTGGAGTTAGAACCTTGGTGAGGCCACAGCTAGAATACTGTGTGCAGTTCTGGTTGGATAGACTTGGGTTGTTTTCATTGCAGCAGAGAAGACTTAGCGGCGACCTGATCGAGGTGTACAAGATTATGAGGGGCATGGACAGGATGGATAGGGAGCAGCTGTTCCCTTTAATTGAAGGTTCAGTCACAAGGGGGCATAAGTTCAAGGTGAGGGGCAGGAGGTTTAAGGGGGGATGCGAGGAAAATCTTTTTCACCCAGAGGGTGGTGACGGTCTGGAATGCACTGCTTGGGAGGGTGGTGGAGGCGGATTGCCTCACATCCTTTAAAAAGTACCTGGATGAGCGCTTGGCACATCATAACATTCAAGGCTATGGGCCAAGTGCTGGTAAATGGGACTAGTTAGGTAGGTCAGGTGTTTCTCACGTGTCGGTGCAGACTCGATGGGCCATGATTCTGTGATTCTTACACAGACTCCTCTGCATCATGTGTCATTTTGCAGACCCTGCCTCTCTTCTTTGGACATCTAATGATATTTCAAGTCACACCTGAAGCACCTATTAACTGTTCTTTGGATTCATTTGTCTATTATTCCAATTTTGTCTTCTGCTGTAAAAGGCAGATCTGCTAAAGGTTCTTTCATCCTTATTTCGCTTGCCTTGACCCCATCCATTATATCGATGCTTGTAACCAGTCCTTGGATCGTTTTGAAATCTGACGATCATGAAGTTCTCTATTCTTTTCGTCGCCACATAATGTTCCATTTGTTCCATGGAAGCAAAAGGAAATTACAATTTTTTCAGCAATTTTTTCAAGGCAACAGCCATCTGATCCAACAGGATCTGCCCCTCTGAGAATCAAGCACCAGTTAGAACCAGGAGCCTCTCCATGAGAGATACTATAGCACAATCTGACAATTTAAACGCTGGTATTGCTCCAGGGATCCCCATATTGGATTTTGCCAATCTTTTATACAATTTTTATACAATCTATTCAAGTCCACCATAGAAAGACTATGGGTTTTCCAAAATCTATCAAAGTCTGACCCACGCTTCATGCGCATTTAGTAGATCATCTTTCTTGTGGCTTTCATCCAAGAATTCCAACAGAAGATCCAAACCTTACTCACTATCCAACTGATAGGCATCATGCTCACAAAATACTTTACTTCTGATTTTACTTCTTATAGGAAAACCAACGCAATGGCCAAACCTTGTTTCTCTTTTTTCGTAGGCATGTAACCGGTATCCACATATCCACTTTATTCCTGCACTGGTCACATGGTTCATACTCTGAAAATACTGGATGGTAATCTAATCCTGATGATTTACACTTGATTTCGCCCATTTTTTACAATGGCTACAAGAATTGTAGTTTTGTCTGCTTTTTTTTATTGCTGCCAAACTTCACCTTCAGGCAGACATTTTCGTTACAATGTTATGGCCCGGAAAGCCAAATAGTAAAGGAACCAGCCAACTTTTACAGACTTCCATGTTTATTTGGAAAATTACACATTACAAGCTTATACTCCTTATACAACATACATTGTTTTCATCTGTGCCTATTTATATGAACTCAAATGCAACCCCAGTTAATGCCCACCTGCTGCTTACAATTAAAAACAACATACAATTAACAAACAGGACTTGGTACGAGTTAGGACATTGATAACAGAATTTTGATGGCTCCAAGTTTACAGCAGTTTACAGTTTTAAGTTTACAGAGACTAGCCAGGGGTGTATTGGAATACTCAAGTCCAGAAGTAATGAAGACATGGATAAGGGTTTCAACAGATAAGCTGAGGCAAGGATGAAGTCAGGCAATGTTAGGGAGGTGGAAATAAGCATTCTTACTGATGTCATGGATATGTGATCGAAAGCTCATCTCAAAGCCAAATGTGACATGAAGATTGTGAACAGTCTGGCTCAGCTCCAGACAGTTGCCAGGGAGAAGGATGAAGCTGGTGGCTTGAGAACAGATCAGAGATAAACACAGGTTGCTAGCTGCTGGCATTTCTGTAATGCCCCTCAATGTTAATATTGTGAAACTGATAAACAGTATTTAAGAATTCTGCTAAGATTCTACTTGCTAAAGTAGGAAGTCTATTATAAGATAGTTTTGAGGAGAGTACAAAATACCTGCTTAAGATAAAAAAGCACAAACAAAGCATTTCTACATAACCACATGCGGACGTTTTGACGAAAATGCTGCCATAAAATTATGTTCATGTCAGGGACAAAAGCCTTAGCTGTGGCAGAGTAAAGGGAATTTTAAAAGATACATTGAGAAAAAACACAGCCAACAGGGAGGAAAAAAAGTCAAACCAATTTTCATTTTCAATAAAGAACAGAATTTGACAAAGGAAGCCTTATATTTTGTACGATTTAAAACAGAAAATGCAATATACAGTATACACATTGCAATGAAAGGTTAATTCTGTAAGAGTGAACTACAAAGAGCTTGGAGAGATAGGTAAAGCTATTGCACCCAATCAAATCTGATTGTTTTTTTGAGTACCAGTTCTACCTAATCACTTCACACCATGCTCCATAATTCTTTCTTTCTCTAAACACTGTTTCTAATTATCTTTTGAATCCATTTAGGTTGTCTGCTTCAATGATCTTCCTAGGTAAGACATTCAGAACTTTTATTGCACTCTCAATCAAAATCTTCAATCAAAATCTTCCAGTGCATTTCCTCCTTTATTTAATATCTCAACTTTAAAACTTCTGCTCTGTTATATTGGGACCTTACAGTGAAGACATTATCTTGATCAATTCGATCTTGGAACTTCAATTATATCACTTTAATATCATCTATTTTCCAAAGAAAACAAGCCTGACATTTTTAATTTAAATTCCTCATTTCTATACAAATCTTTGTTGGTTGCCTCTTTACACTTTCAAGAATAATTACAGCCTGGAATTAGATTATATGAATGGCACAAATCTAGCTGTCGTCCAATTAACAAACGATGCAGTACATTTAAATTTCCCTCTGCTAATGTAACCATACTTTTTGTCTCTACTTAGAATAACTGTCATTTCTTACCAAAGTCTGCCAGTTTCAGTTCCCCAGTATCACTGATAAGTAAGTTCTGAGGCTTCAGGTCTCTGTGCAAGATGTATCGCTGATGAATATAGGAGAGGCCCCGCAGCAACTGAAACAAAAACAGCTAAAAAGACAAAAATGGAAACACAGCAATAAGTTGGCAGCCTGAAATGTCAGAACAGTTTTTGAAATCTAAGTTTTTCAATTGAGATTTGTAAAAAATGATGCATATTCAAATATGATTACTTCATAATAAACCAAGCTATGTCAAATTTCTAAACTCTAATCCTTTAAAACAATGAATGCACCTATTTTACGTTAGTCTAGAGCGCAGGATGGCATGACAGAAACAGCACCAAGCATACCCAATAATGAGGTGTCAACCTCAAATCTAATGGGCTTTTAAAACTAACTTCCTATTTATAAGGGGGTCCCTCTGTAAAACAGAATACAGTATCATAATATAATTTTAATGTTTCTTTCTTGATTTGGTATGTCTGCTGACTGTTTTCAAACTTCAAACCTGGATTATTGTAGGTGCACATTTTATTGAGACCACCATAAATGCTATCTACAATCTGCCAGAAGGATGCATGATTTGAAAAAGGACATGCGGTAAAATGTCTATTTTTCCTCCATCATGACCTCTATTACCTCAAGGTAGAATGGCTTAGTCTTTCACAGTGCTCTCACTGAACAGAAACAAAGCATCGGCATCTCTCACATTGGACCAACTTCCCCTTTTTCAGAAAAAAATTCTCCCCTTTCAAAGTCAGAAAATAACAGAATTGCTACAGCACAGGAGACCATTCAAGCCCACCATGTCAGCACCAACTCTCTGTTGGAGCACTTCACCTATTAACATTCCTCCACCTTCTCCTTATAACCTTTACATTCCTTCCTTTTCAATAACAGTCTAATTCCCTTTTGTTTGCCTCAATTGAACTTGTCTCCACCACACTCTCAGGTAGTGCATTCCAAACGCTAACCACTGTGTGGAAAAGGTTTTCCTCAAAGCTTTTGCCGCTTTGGCCAATTACTTTAAATCTGTGCCCTGTCATTCTCGATCCTTTGATGAGTGGGAACAGTTTCTCTCTATCTAGTCTGTCCAGACCCCTCATGATTTTGAATGTGTTGATCAAATCTCCCCTGACCCTTCTGTTCTCCAAGAAAAACTGCCCCAACTTCTCCAATTCATCTATCTTCTTAACTGAAGTTCCTCATCCCTGGAGCCATTCTCATGAATCTTTTCTGCACACTCTCCAATGCATTCAAATCTACCTAAAGTGCGGCCCAGAGCTGGACATAATACTCCAGCTGCCGAACTAGCGTCTCACACAAAATCAACATAACCTCCTTGTTCTTGTACTCTATGGCCCTTTTAATATAGGCTAGGATACTGTATGCATTTTTAACCGCTCTCTCAACCTGTCCAGACACCTTCAATGACTTATGCACATATATACACAGATACCTTTGCTCCTGCACCCCTTCAGAGTTGTATCATTTATTTTATGTTGTCTCTCAATGTTTTTCCTCCCAAAATGAATCATTTCATATTTCTCTGCATTGATCTTCATCAACCACTTGTCTGTCCATTCAACCAACTTGTTTATATTGTTTTGAAGTTCTACATTGCCCTCCTCACAGTTCACAATGCTTCCAAGTTTCAAATTACCTGCAAATTTTGAAACTATGCCCTGTACATCAAGGTCTAGGTCATTAATATATCAGGAAGAGCAAGGGTCCCAACACTCACCTCTGGGGACCTCCATACAAACCTCCCTCCAGCCTGAAAAATCTCCATTAACCACTACTTTGTTTCCTGTCACTCAGCCAATTTTGTATCCAGGTTGCTACTTCCCCATTGATTCCATGAGCTATAACTTTGCTCACAAGTCTGTTGTTGGGCTTCTTTCAAATGTCTTTTTAAAGTCCATGTACACCACATCAGCAGCATTGCCCTCAACAACCCGCCCTGTTACCTCTTCAAGAAAAACTCCAGCAAGTTAGTTAAACATGAGAGGGGATCTCATAGAAACCTATACAATTCTAACAGGAATAGACAGGGTAGATGCAGGAAGGATGTTCTCAATGGTGGGGGGAGTCCAGAACCAGGGGTCACAGTCTGAGGATATGGGGTAGACCATTTAGGACTGAAATGAGGAGAAATTTCTTCACCCAGAAAGTGGTGAGTCTGTGAAATTCATTACCACAGAAAGTAGTTGAGACCAAAACATTGTATGTTTTCAAGAAGGAGTTAGATATAGTTCTTGGGGCGGAAGGGATCAGAGGGTATGGGGAGAAAGTGGGAGCAGGCTATTGAGTTGGATGATCAGCCACGATCATAACAAATGATGGAGCAGGCTCGAAGGGCCGAATGGCCTAATCCTGTTCCTAGTTTCTATGATTTCCCCTTAACAAATCCATGCTGGCTTTCCTTAACCCACATTTGTCCATGTGACTGTTAATTTTGTCTTCTGTCAAGAAGTTTCCCCACTACCAAAGTTAAACTGACTGGCATGTACTTGCTGGCCTTATCTTTACACCCTTGTTCAAACATTTGCAATTGCCCAGTCTTCTACCCAACCCAACCCCACCCAAGTCTAAGAAAGTGCCTCTGCAATTTCCACTCCCATTTCCCTCAGTATCCATGAATGCATCTCACCTGTTTCAAGTAATTTATCAACTTTTAAGTATAGACAGCCTATCTAATGCTCCTTATCAGTTTAAATTCCTTTCAGAGTATTAACTACATATTCTTCTACCATGGCCTGGGTAGCATCTTCTTCTTTGGTAAAGACAGATGCAATGTGTTCATTTAATACATCAGCCATTCCCGCTGTCTCCATTCACAAATCCCCCTTTTGATCCCTAAACAGCCCAACTCCTCCCGCCCTTTAACCATTTTTATGCCTCTGCAAAACTTTGCAATTCCCTTTTATGTCAGCTGCCAGTCTATTTTCATGCTCCCTCTTTGCTTCTCTTAGTTGCTTTTTCATGCTCCCTCTGAACCCTCTATATTCAGCTGATTCTCCAGCTTACATCTGTCATGAGCATACTTTTTCTTCTTCATCTTGATCCCTAACACTTTTGTCATCCAGGGAGCTCTGGATTTCTTTACAGTACCTGTCCCATCCGAGGGATTATACTTTGACTTGTGCCCTCTCTTCTTTGAAGGTAACCCATTGATCAGCTGCCATTTCCCCTGCCAACCTTTGATTCCAACTTATTCTGCCCAGGTCTATTCTTATTCAAATCAAATTCATTCAAATCAGCCATTCAGGCCTTCTATCATGTAGACTGGTGGCATTTTGGTGGCATAAACAATCATCTGACTTATTCCTATCTGCCTGCATGCTCTTTCCCTTTTCTCAAATTAATAGTATTCCTCAGGGCAACCATGAAAACTCCAGAAAATTACAAGACAGATTTCAATATGTAAATCGTTCCTAAGTAGCATCTAAAGTGAAGACTCAAAGTACTTTGGAATGTCATAAGCAACATTTCCCTTCAGACTTAGAATACTCAATTTGAAAAGCATTTTGAACTTTCATGTGATGTGCTTGCATGGTTCCTGCACTCTGCTGATGCTGAATGTTGGTGGCTGCAACTTTTCAGTAATCAGGATTCCATGCAAAATTGTTGCAGACCCACTATGCAATTTGAATCCATTTGAATAAACTTTGAAAATTTCTCCCAAACCCCATGAAAGCAAATAATTTATACTCAAACTCTCTGATCAAAGTCATGGTAAAGCAAAGTGCTTCTCTACACTTTGGTTGACCACAGGAAAAAAACACCATTCTTGTAACCACTAACTAACAACAGATCTGTCGCAATATAACAGAAGGTTACACTTGAAGCCAAGTTTTATACTAAGTGAGCTTGACACATTGTGAACAGTGTGCCATATTGAATTATGTTTTTGTATACAAATCATAATTGCCAAATTAGAAAAGTATGAAAAGCTGGCCAATAGCTTCAAAGTCCCCCCAAAAAGTTGAAAAATTCAAAAGCGGCACTGATGTGTGAAAAGTACCAACCCACACTTTGTAAATTAAGTAGTGGGTATACACAACATGCTTTCACAAGTACAGGGAAAAAACAAATAAATGAGAGCATGAAGAGGTGATCCAAATGTTGAAGGCGCAAAATTGGTAACCCCCCAGGGCATTTCATTGAACAATTAAAAATGATGCATTCTGCTTCATTTATGTCTCATAATTAACAGATCACTGTGTACGATAGGTAGGAAGCATATGTGGTACACACACACTTCAGACTCAATAGAAGTGGCAGGGAAGGAAGAAAACCCTACTTTATTCTGATTTCTGTCAAACACCAAAAGTCAGACCAGGCAACCAAAACACCAAGAGTACAAAAATGCTGACGGTTATATACATTTGCCCCATGAATTAAGCATGATGCTGCAACCAATGATTGAAACTATACATTGTTGCAGAATAAAGGAGAAAACTGATGTTGCACTCAAAATCAACAATGCTAGGGGCATAATATGACAGCTAAGTATGTTTTTAATTACCACTTTGAAAATAGAAGTCATATAATACAGGTATGCTAGAATTCCAGGAAGATTTAGAGCTACAAATTTTACAGAATGGTCATAAAACTATCAATCATATAACTTTAAGATTTACATTGATAGTTAAGAGATTTTGAGTGTGTAATCAGGCTCACGTTAACTAGATATTGCAGGCAGTCGTGAAAAGGGACAATAAATTCACATTATGCCACAATTTTCAGACCACAGCAGCTGTTGGCATCAGCCAGCCAGCCAGCAAGTTCTGTCATTTCTTTCAGGATTGCTAATTTACTCAGGGGAATGTTAGGACCAGAATCAGAAGGTTTTGCTCCCCAATGTCTAGCCAATATTTATCTCCGTCAACATTTTAAAAAATAATTATCTGGTCATCATCACATTTATGTTTGTGGGACCTTAGTGAGCAAATTGACTGCTTGGTTTTCTACATTATAACAGTGATCACACTTTAAAAGACCTTCACTGGCTGCAATGTGTTTTGCAATGTCCTGAGGTTGTGAAAGGTGCTATATAAATGCTAACCTTTCTTTCTTCTATGTTTTCTCTGCACTGGTCATTCCCTCAAAGTACTGAAATCCAACTGTTTTATTTATTCCATTCATTACTTACAATGCATAAGTCAACCGTAAAAAGGAATGTGCAGAGGTTGAGATGTTAAGATTACCAACGTTTGTGCTAACTGGCTATTAACTGGCCTGACAACACACATTACTCATTTATCCATGCCAGTTTGGATGTAACCAGGCATGTCTTGAGACTGGAAAACAACTTTCAGTAACACAAACACAGCAATATCAGTGCTGTATCTTTAAGGACATTGCAGATGGCAGAGACAATGATTGGAAGACCCTGCTGTCAAATCATGCAAGCTGTATACAGAATAGTCTAACAAGATTTATTTTAAAAACCAACGTAAGACTATGCAACTGCTAATTTAATAAGATTGATTCATTTACATTACACTGAATACCATCCAGCCTTAGGAAGATTTGCAGTTATTTTGATGCCTGCTTCATCCTGTTAGAGAATCATGACAGATGAATGGTGGAGGCGGACAAACAAAAGGACAAAACAAGGATGCAGCTGGCAAAGGCGTTAATGATATCATCTACAATAACAGAGTTACTGGGCACCAATCACATCCTCACACATAATGTATTGTAAAAGACAGGGATGGTGATGATATATAATGTCATGAAGCTATTACTGTTTGTAATATTATTGGAAAATATTTTTCTTTTAAAATAAAGGTTTAGTATGTGGGTGTGTCTTAATTGGATTAAAGCCAGCTAGTCTGGGTGCTTTGATGTTTATTAGTTTTGACATGTGAACAGAGAAGAAGAATGCATTTGCATTTTTTGAATAGAGCATTCAAGAAGTGGGGTGAAATCTACCATCTAGCTAGCAGATACCAAGCAATATATTTATATTACTAATAAAATTGGTACTATGATGGGGTTTTATTGTTAAAAGGTGGAGTTCAAAGAGGCTGGTGATACAACGCAAATTTACATTCTTTGGACTGTGCTAGGTATAACTTCAGCAGTTTTGTGTGTGTAGGGTAGAGGCAATGTGAGATCAAAAGCAGCTGTAAGCCTCCAACTGTCTCCACAGGAACCAAAATGAAAAGAAACTAATTTTGAATTTGTAAGGTAAAAATGCTTTGTCTGGTGTCTGGTTAAATCTATGGGTTGCTGTTGCCTTAATGGAGCTTAGTTTGGGATTTTGTTAAAAGTTATGATTGTAGTAATTTGTAGCCAAGTGTATATATTTAACTTGAGTAAATTAATAAAATAGTTCAATTAGGTTAATATAAAACCTCTCGAGAACTGGTAGTATGATTCCTGAATTTAGAGTTGCATCTCAAACATAACACTTAAAATTATGGGCTATGACACTTGTTTAGAGTTTCCCTCTGGGATTTTTTTTTAAATAACTGAGCTTTACCAACTGCTCAGTCATAACTGGGAGCTCACCTGGGATAGATTATATTTCCATCTGCCTGATTGGTTTGGAATTGATGAAACTTAAAGGTTACGTGTATGAGAGGCAATTTGAATTCAGGAGTTGGAGAGGTATTTTAGAAGTGGTGAGATGGCAAGATGACTTTGGTAATTGCTAAAACTTGTCTAGGAGTAGAAGAGATAACTTTGATTGGTTTGGAGAAAATGGCCAAAAGTAAGCTAAAAGAGTTGGCAGATAAATTAAAATTAGGGTTACCTAAAGGTGCTAGGAAATCAGATATAATTAAAAGTATAGCACAGCATCTACAGTTGGAAGTGAAACCTGACACCAGTGAGTCACAAAACAAAAACAAAAACAGAATTAACTGGAAAAACTCAGCAGGTCTGGCAGCATCGGCGGAGAAGAAAAGAGTTGAAGTTTCGAGTCCTCATGACCCTTCGACAGAACTTGAGTTCGAGTCCAAGAAAGAGTTGAAATATAAGCTGGTTTAAGGTGTGTGTGTGGGGGGCGGAGAGAGAGAGAGAGAGAGGTGGAGTGGGGGTGTGGTTGTAGGGACAAACAAGCAGTGATAGAAGCAGATCATCGAAAGATGTCAACAACAATAGTACAAAAGAACACATAGGTGTTAAAGTTAAAGTTGGTGATATTATCTAAACGAATGTGCTAATTAAGAATGGATGGTAGGGCACTCAAGGTATAGCTCTAGTGGGGGTGGGGAGAGCATAAAAGATGTAAAAAAAATAAATCAATTTTTTTTCCTTTTTCTCTTTTTATAATGGAAATAGGTGGGAAAAGGAAAATCTATATAATTTATTGGAAAAAAAAGAAAAGGAAGGGGGAAACAGAAAGGGGGTGGGGATGGGGGAGGGAGCTCACGACCTAAAGTTGTTGAATTCAATATTCAGTCCGGATGGCTGTAAAGTGCCTAGTCGGAAGATGAGGTGTTGTTCCTCCAGTTTGCGTTGGGCTTCACTGGAACAATGCAGCAAGCCAAGGACAGACATGTGGGCAAGAGCAGGGTGGCAAGCGACAAGGAGATTTGGGTCCTTCTTGCAGACAGACCTCAGGTGTTCTGCAAAGCGGTCGCCCAGTTTACGTTTGGTCTCTCCAATGTAGAGGAGACCACATTGGGAGCAACGAATGCAGTAGATTAAGTTGGGGGAAATGCAAGTGAAATGCTGCTTCACTTGAAAGGAGTGTTTGGGTCCTTGGACGGTGAGGAGAGAGGAAGTGAAGGGGCAGGTGTTACATCTTTTGCGTGGGCATGGGGTGGTGCCATAGGAGGGGGTTGAGGAGTAGGGGGTGATGGAGGAGTGGACCAGGGTGTCCCGGAGGGAACGATCCCTACAGAATGCCGATAGGGGGGGTGAAGGGAAGATGTGTTTGGTGGTGGCATCACGCTGGAGTTGGCGGAAATGGCGGAGGATGATCCTTTGAATGCGGAGGCCGGTGGGGTGATAAGTGAGGACAAGGGGGACCCTATCATGTTTCTGGGAGGGAGGAGAAGGCGTGAGGGCGGATGGCGGGAGATGGGCCGGACACGGTTGAGGGCCCTGTCAACGACCGTGGGTGGAAAACCTCGGTTGAGGAAGAAGGAGGACATGTCAGAGGAACTGTTTTTGAAGGCAGCATCATCGGAACAGATGCGACGGAGGCGAAGGAACTGAGAGAATGGGATGGAGTCCTTACAGGAAGCGGGGTGTGAGGAGCTGTAGTCGAGATAGCTGTGGGAGTCGGTGGGTTTGTAATGGATATTGGTGGACAGTCTATCACCAGAGATTGAGACAGAGAGGTCAAGGAAGGGAAGGGAACTGTCAGAGATGGACCACGTGAAAATGATGGAGGGGTGGAGATTGGAAGCAAAATTAATAAGTTTTTGCAAGTCCCGACGGGAGCATGAAGCGGCACCGAAGTAATCATCGATGTACCGGTGAAAGAGTTGTGGAAGGGGGCCGGAGTAGGACTGGAACAAGGAATGTTCCACATACCCCATAAAGAGACAGGCATAGCTGGGGCCCATGCGGGTACCCATAGCCACACCTTATATTCCACTAGAGCTATATCTTGAGTGCCCTACCATCCATTCTTAATTAGCACATTCGTTTAGATAATATCACCAACTTTAACTTTAACACCTATGTGTTCTTTTGTACTATTGTTGTTGACATCTTTTGATGATCTGCTTCTGTCATTGCTTGTTTGTCCCTACAACCACACCCCCCCCCCCTCCACCTCTCTGTCTCTCTCTCTCTCTCTCTCCGCCCCCCACACACACACCTTAAACCAGCTTATATTTCAACTCTTTCTTGGACTCAAACTCAAGTTCTGTCGAAGGGTCATGAGGACTCGAAACTTCAACTCTTTTCTTCTCCGCCGATGCTGCCAGACCTGCTGAGTTTTTCCAGGTAATTCTGTTTTTGTTTTTGTTTTGGATTTCCAGCATCCGCAGTTTTTTGTTTTTATAGCAGTGAGTCACAGCTGGAGGAGGTGGTGAGACTTCAGTTGCAAATGAAGAAGCTCAAATTAGAAGCAAAGGACAGAGAAATGGCTTTTTAAAGGGAATATGCGAATGCAAAGGAGGAGGAGGAGGAAAGAGAGAGAAAGACTTCCAACTGAAAGTGGTGGCAGTTAGAAAAGAGATGTCAGTAGGTGAGTAAGGATTTATCTCCAGATTAGGCCTCAGTGGGGATAAGGTTAAATTTGTACAAGCTCTTCCAAAGTTTGAGGAAAACATATTCTTTATTTCATTTGAGAAGTTAGCTAAACGGATGAAATGGCCACAGGAAAACTGGACATTATTATTAGTCTAAGTTGGTAGGTAGGGGGCATGAGGTATATGCTTCACTTTCAGAAGAAATGTCGATAAATTGTGATGTGAGCGCATATGAGTTTGTTCCTAAAACATACAGGCAGAAATTTAGGAATGAGAAAACAGCCTGGACAAACTTATATTGAGCTTGAAAGAGTAAAAGAAAGTAATTTTGATACGGTGGATACGAGCGCTAAAAATAGAGAATGTATGCAGCTCTTAGGGAAGTAATTAATTTGGAAGAATTTAAAAATACAAACCCTTTGGTAGTGAGAATTCATGTGAAGGAGCAGATGGTTGATTCTTGTAAGACCAGCAGCAGAGATAGCTGATGATTATGAGTTAGTTCATAGAGGTAAACCTTTTTTTTATCACCCTTTCAAATTGGAAAAAGATAGAATGTGGAAAGGTGAAAGGAAGGTAGTAGTCAGGGAAGAGGAGCAGCTGGAAGATCCCAGGAAGTTTTTTCTCAGAATAAAAAGGTGCTGAAGTTAGAAGTGACATTCGAAAATTGAGATGTTTTCATTGTAATAAAGTGGGGCACACAAAGTCAGTGTGTTGGATGTTGCAGGAAAAGTCTGTAGGAATTACTGGAGTACAGAAAAGCTCTGGAAGTAAAATTACTGTGGGTTCTGAGGTTCAGGCACAGGAAAACCCAGTGGTTTGTGTACAGGTGAAACAGAGAATCAGTGAAAGGTAAAGAAGTGAGAATGTTTTCACAGTTTACTCAAGAGAATTCTGAAGAGCAGGCTGCAGAAATGTTAAACACTTTGTATATGAAGGGAAAGTCTTCCCATGTGTACAGGGTGGAGTAGGTAAGGATGTTAAAATTTTAAGAAACACAGGGGCTAGTCAATCCTTAATGTTGAGAGATAGTGATATTTGTTGTTCAAAGGGAGTATTGCAGGAGAAGGTAATAAGCAGCAGGGTTCATGGAGATGCTAAATCTATTCCGTTGTGGAAGGTAAATTTAAAGAGCAAATGGAAGTCAGGTGAAGTTATAGTTGGAACGGTAGAGAAATTGGCCATTTCAGGGGTTCAACTTATTCTGGGTAATGATATAGCTGGATCGAAAATGTGGGTGATGCCTATGGTGGTTGAGCAGCCTGTAGAAGTGTTTTCAACAGAGGTGTTACAGAAGGAACATCTTGGATTGTTTCCTGATTGTGTTATGAGATCAAGGGCTTGTAAGGAATAACAAGATAAGCAGGCAGTTCAAAGGCAAGAAAAAGGTTGAAATCCAATTTGCTGACACTGTATTTGATAACATTGTTCAAGAGGAAGGAATGCAGGACATTTCAGCTGAAATATTTAACTCAAAGAGGTTAGTGGAGTTACAGAAAAATGATTTGCAATTAAAACAGTTATATCAGAAAGCTTATTCAGAAACAGAAACAAAATGTAGTTCAGTATGTTATTATCTTCAAGGGGATATTTTGATGAGAAAATTGAGGGCGGATCATGTTTCAGCAAATGAAAGCTGGAGAGAGGTGCGTCAGATTGTTATCCTATTAGGGTATAGAAATGAGATTCTAAGGACTGCTCATGAAATTTCAATGTGAGGACATTTAGGAATTAGGAAAACACAGGAAAAGATACGTAAGTTTTTTTTTGGCCAGGATTGCATTGGGATGTAGTCAAATTCTGTGGAACCTATTGTACATGTCAAATAACAGGGAAACCACAAGCAGTGATTAAGCCAGCACCTTTAATCCCAATACCAGCATTTGAAGAACTTTTTACCAGGGTCATGATTGATTGTGTCGGACCCCTCCCTAAGACTAAAAGCGAAATCAGTATTTATTGACAATAATGGATGTGTCTACCAGATTTCCTGAAGTGATGCCTTTAAGAAATATTACAACAAAGATGATTGTGGAGAAGTTAATTACTTTTTTTTTGCAATATATGGTTTACCTAAAAAAAAAATCAGATCAGGATTCAAATTTCATGTCACAGCTGTTTAAGCAAGTAATGAACGGTTTGGGGATAAAACAGTTTAAAGTCAACAGCGAATCATCTGGAGTCACAAGAAGCTTTGGAAAGATGGCATCAAACTTTAAAAACTATGATAAGAGAATACTAACATAATTATGCACAGTATTGGCATACAGGAATTCAATTGTTGTTATTTGCTATTAGCAATGCTCTAATGGATTAACTGGTTTTAGCCCCTTTTAACTAGTTTATGGTCATGAGGTAAAGGGATGACTGAAATTGATTCATGAAAAATTGGTGGATCAAAATTCAGAAGCGACTCTACTGGATTACATAGCAAATTTCAGGGAAAGATTGAACAGAGCATGTGAGCTGGCTAGGGAATATTTAAAGATATCACAGCAAGTGATGAAAGTGAAAGCAGCTAAAAAGGCAGCTAAAATTTGCAGTTTTGTTTCTGGAAAGAAAGTGTTTGTTTTGTTACCAGTACTAGGCGATTCATTAAATGCAAGAAAGTACCAGGTGCTTCATTAAATGCAAGAATTAGTGAGCCTTACAGGATTGAAAAGAAATTGAGTGAAGCAGAGGGTGTGTCATGTAAATATGCTTTAAAAATACTTTGACAGGGAAGAGGAACAAAAAGAGATATTAGTGGTGGTGGGTGATGAGAAAGACACAGAAGTTTAGGACTCTGAAATTGATTTTCCTCTATTCAAATTGGATAATGAAGGGGTGCTTGAAAATTTAAACAAAACGTTGAGTTACCTTCCAAGCAAATGTCAAAGTGATTTGGAAAGGTTATTGCAGTCACAAAAACCTATTTGTGAAAATAAGTTGGGAGAGACACTTTTAGCTTAGTATGTAAAGGAATATCATCTTCAATAAGGCAACCACCTTGTGGATTAAATCCAGCAAAGTTATCACAAGTACAAAAAGAAGTTGATTTTATGCTTCAAAATGACATTATTGAGTCTAGTTGCAGTAACTGGAGTTCGCCTATTGTACTGGAAACGAAACCAAATGGCACACAAAGACTGTTGTGGACTATCAAAAGATGAATGCGGTGACAAAAGCAGATTCATATCCTATACCACGGTTGGAGGATTGCATTGAGAAAATTTATCACAAAGATTGACTTGCTAAAGGGATATTGGCAGGTACCATTGTCAGGGAGAGCAAAGGAGATGTCAGCTTTTGTAATGCCAGATGGACCATATCAGTTTAAAGTCATGCCATTTGGTATGAAGAATGCGCCTGTGATATTTCAAAGACTGACAAACAAAGTAATTGCGGGTCTCAGCAATTGTGTGGTTTATATTGATGAACTAATCGTTTTCAGTCAGAATTGGGAGGAACATTTACAGCATCTGGGAGAATTACTTACTCGAGTACAAGAAGCTAATTTGGTGATGAACTTGGTTAAGAGTGAATTTGCAAGCGTGCAAGTTACGTATCTAGGGTATACCATTGGACTTGGTAAGGTAGCTCCAAGAGATGTGAAAGCAAGGCTATCATGGATTTCCCAGTGCCTACAACAAAACGAGAAGTTTTGAGATTTCTGGGCATGAGTGGGTTTTACCAGAAGTTTGTACCAAATTTTAGCCAAGTGGCTGCTCCACTGACTGAACTATTAAAAAATACTAGAAGTTTCAATGGACACTGGAGCGTCAGATGTCATTTGATAGTTTGAAAACTGTATTAACTGCAACACCAGTGTTGGACATACCCAATTATGCCAAGCTATTCAAGGTGGCCATTGATGCAAGTGACATAGGCATTGGAGCTGTACTGTTACAAGATGACAACACTGGAATTGAAAAAGCAATCGGATATTTTTCACTGAAGCTGAATGTACAACAGAGACGATATTCAACAATCGAAAAAGAGACTTTGGGTTTGGAGCTAGCATTGAAGCATTTTGAATTTGATGTTGCAAACAAATCATCAGAAACAATTTTATAATATACATCTGTATTAGAACAGAACCCTGTTGTTCATGTTCCATAGCTCCTTATGTTTCAAAGAAAACATGCTGGTCTATTGACTGGTTAAAGTTATTACAGTTTATCATATCTACTATAGTTCAATTTAATTAACTCTCAACTCTCCACCTTGTCCAATATATCCACCACTTCTTATTTCTTCCAATGCTTTCTCATGTAGCAGTAATGGACTGTGTAAGCTTCTTGTATGATCAAGCAGACTGAGTATATGATATCAGTTGCAGCCATTCGGCAAGTGAAACTTGGTTCATCAACATTATTTTCCTTAACCAGCAGCAAAGAGCTGCATGACGACAACATCAAGATCTGCGAGGTCACACTGCATATGATGAGGTGCCAGAGCAACATTCAAAACTCCAGTGGCTGATGGTAACCATTTTCATGACGGGTCAAACACAAGTACTGAACATCAATTTTCTTGTTAAGATCACCAGCATCTGATCTAGGTCAACCTCAGTTTCCAAATGCAATTGCCAATCACACCCTCTTGATTTTTTAATTCCTTCTTCCCATGCTTATTTATCCATTAATTGTTTATTTTTTTTGATATTAAGTCCCATGCCCCTATTACCAATTGAATAGTTCAACTCACCTATATCCTTACATCAATGATACCATTTTGGAGCAGTCAGCAAGAAATCTTCACATATCGATACTGAACATGCACCAAACATACAAAATAACCACTAAGCACATTAAAGGTTATAACATTGCACTTTGTTTAAAAACATAACAGTCTTTGTACAGCATAAAACAATGTGGAATTCATTCATTTTTGCACATCACAGAATCACAGTGCAGAAGGCGCCCTTCGGCTCATCGACTCTGCACCGACACGTGAGAAACACCTGACCTACCTACCTAATCCCATTTACCAGCATTTGGCCCATAGCCTTGAATGTTATGATGTGCCAAATGCTCATCCAGGTACTTTTTAAAGGATGTGAGGCAACCCGCCTCCACCACCCTCCCAGGCGGTGCATTCCAGACCGTCACCACCCTCTGGATAAAAAGGTTTTGCCTCACACCCCCCCCAAACCTCCTGCCCCTCAACTTGAACTTGTGTCCCATCGTGACTGACCCTTCAACTAAGGGGAACAGCTGCTCCCTATCCACCCTGTCCATACCCCTCATAATCTTGTACACCTCGATCAGGTTGCCCCTCAGTCTTCTCTGCTCCAACGAAAATAACTCAAGTCTATCTAATCTCTCTTCATAACTTAATTGTTTCATCCCAGGCAACATCCTGGTGAATCTCCTCTGCATCTCCTCCAGTGCAATCACATCCTTCCTATAATGTGGCAACCAGAATTGCACACACTACTCCAGCTACTGCCTCACCATGGTTCTATGCAACTCCAATATGACCTCTCTACTTTTATAATCTAGGCCTTGACTGATACAGGCAAGTGACCCATATGCCTTTTTCAACACCCCACTAACATGCCCCTCCACCTTCAGAGATCTATGGACACACACGTCAAGGTCCCTTTGTTCCTCAGAACTTCCTAACGTCATGCTGTTCATTGAATACTTTCTTGTCAAATTACTCCTTTCAAAGTGTAGCACCTCACACTTTTCAGGGTTAAATTCCATCTGCCACTTATCTGCCCATTTGACCATCCCATCTATATCTTCCTGTAGCCCAAGATACTCAACCTCACTGTTAACCACCAAGCCAATCTTTGTGTCATCTGCAAACTTACTAATCCTACCCCCCACATAGTCACCTATGTCGTTTATATAAATGACAAATAATAGGGGACCCAGCACAGATACATGTGGTATGCCACTGGACACTGGCTTCCAGTCACTAAAGCAGCCTTCTGTTATCACCCTCTGTCTCCTATAACTAAGCCAATTTTGAATCCACCTTATCAAATTACCCTGTATCCCATGTGCATTTGTCTTCTTTATAAGTCTCCCATGTAGGACCTTGTCAAAGGTTTTGCTGAAATCCATATCAACTACATCAACTGCACTGCCCTCATCTACACACATGGTCAGCTCAAAAAATTCAATCAAATTTGTTAGGCATGACCTCCCTCTGACAAAGCCATGCTGACTATCCCTGGTCAAACCTTGCCTCTCCAAGTGGAGATAGTTTCTCTCAATCAGAATTTTCTCCAATAGTTTCCCTACCACTGACGTGAGACTCACTGATCTGTAGTTCCCTGGCTCATCTCTACAACCCTTCTTAAATAGAGGAACCACATTAGCTGTTCTCCAATCCTCTGGCACCTCCCTCGTGTCCAGAGAGGAATTAAAAATTTGGGTCAGAGCCCCTGCGATCTCCTCCCAAGCCTCCCTTAGCAATCTAGGACACAAATCATCCAGACCTGGAAATTTGTCCACTTTTAAGCCTGCCAACACCTCCAATACCTTGTCACGCCCTATATCAATTTGCTCAAGAACCTCGCAGTCTCTCTCCACGAGTTCCATACCTTTATCCTCATTCTCTTGGGTGAAGACGGATGTGAAGTATTTGTTCAACACTCTACCTATGTCTTCAGGTTCCACCCATTGATTGCCCCTTTGGTCCCTAATGGGCCCTATTCTGTGTAATGGGTTACAGTCACCCTTAAAGTCATCCGAGTACTGTTCCACCTCATAAGCTTAGTGGCTAGAAAGCAGATCCATCTAAACATACTATCCAGGCAACTTATCACAAATGACAAGTGCCCTGTTGCGGTATCAATGTATAAGCCCCACCATTTTCAAAAACGTGCCAGAAAACCTTCATCACTGCCACATCAACATATGGATGCAGCATCACACATGTACCAACCTGCGGGATTTGTCAGACCTGTTGGAAACCATTTTCAGTGCAGAGCCCTGATAGCAGGAATGGAGCACGGGTTATTAGCAAACCATTACTGGAGTTCTGACTCCAAGCCTGACAATGCCTATAATCTATTTTAGAGCACAGGATATCTAGCAGGTCTCCTATACATAAAATGTGGTGCAAAGTTAGAAACTCATCCTTCCACCCCTGTTAAATAGCTGCATCGAGTAAACGTCAAGTACAGATGTTGGACATCCTCTTCCCCCTTCCCAACAAATCCTGTCACAGCAGTCGAGACCCAGCAAACCTGGTCTCCACTTCTGTTTCTTAACCTTTGCTCCCAGAAAACTGAGATTATCCTGGGGCCAAGGGTTAGGAACATCAGCCCCGATATCTTCATAAACGGAATAAAAATACAAGCTGCTGAAGAAGAAGAAAAAGTTAATGTATGCTTTGCACGTTCTACAGAATTGCTTTGTCTCCTGTTGAAAGGAGTGCACCAAAAGCCTCGAGAGAACTAGTATTTTAAAAAACTAATTAATCTTCTTGGAGTCTGTTTGTACATCTCTGAGTAATAAACTCACTCTCATTCTTACAGCAAGCTTACTCATACTGGGGGAAAAAAGTAAATCAGACAGTTCACTCTTGTCTGTCTTCAAGGATCTATCAGTTCAGTGATAGCAAGAGAGAGACATTGCCAGAGATCTAGGGTCAAATCATACATAACCTTTCCCTCTTTAGACATCAGTGAGATGAACTGGAGAAAATCTGGTGAGTGAATAAACAGTAATGATAGAAAAATTGAAATCTTATCTGCAACATAAGCCTCCCAGCTATTTTCTGTTAAATCGATTCATATTCTTCTAAAGTTGTGATATCTACAGAAACTGACTTGACCATGGCTGGTCTTGATAACACCTGCACCTGATATTTTTTATTCCCTTATTATTTTTAAAGTTTGGCATTCTAAACTCCAACAGGTAACTGCCCTTATAGGCTGGATTTCCTCAATATCACCGAGATTACTTCCACAATCATTGTTGAAAGTGGTACATTATCGAGCTGGACTGCTGACCGCTTATGCGAGCATATCTTTTATACCTTTTTTATTAAAAAGGCTCCAACTGGGATTTGAGCTCTACCTTAAGTAACTTAGTTATCAATGTTTGGATAATAGAATCTGTTGGAAGTTGTACCAAATACATTATAAATGTAGAGTGGAATTCAGGTGGCGTGTCCTATATGCTGAAACTAAGAAACCTCGATTGAAACTTGTGGGGAGAGAATGTGTCATGAGGCTATGGTGAACAAGAGCCTTGTTCTATTGAAATTCATGGTTGTGCAGGCTATGATAGTCATAGCCTGTCCCTTTCCTAATAGAAGGCCAACTAAAAGACTTCACCTTGAATCAGATCACTAGCTGCTTCTTTGTGATTTGGAGATTCTAGTAAGTACCATTTCAATGGCATCTTCAACATCAATGTTCATTTGGCTGCTAAAGTCATGAACTTTGGAACATGGATTGAATCCAATTTCCTTTGTCTCACTAATCTTCCTTGGTCTTATGTTTATGCCTAGGAATGTCCATGGGAAGAGCCAGAAATGGCTAAGTGCATGTTTATGTTCAATTCCAGCCTGAAATCATGGGTACAATCTGCACAGTGCAAACACCTGAGGAAGACAAATGAAATGAGGGAAAGCGCTCAACAAAAAAAAAACCAAGCCAGGAATACACCACAAAATGCACTGCAGAAACAATCATGACTGCACAGATATGAGGAAGTGAAAAAGACCTTCTCACTATTGCAATGTGAGAAATGTGAGTGACAGTTTATGAACAGCAAGGCCCCACAAACAGCAGTGAAAAAAAATTACCAAATCACCTGTTTTAATTTTCATGGTCCTTGTTATATAGTCAAAGACAGAATTAGAGAAAGAGTTCATTTCTTATTCATGTAAGTTGTGTGAAGTGTTGTGATTGCAATTAGTGACAATGACAGGAAAAAATAAATGAAGATGGTAATGTAATGACACTAATGCAGGGTTGAAGTGGGAAATTAGATGGCTCCTGCTGAAAAGGTCTGACAGATCCCTGGTGGATTTGTCAAGTTGGATTATTTGCCTTACCCACAGAATTAAGAAATCAATGAATGAGGAACAATGCCATCATGATGGCCTGTAGGGACAACCAGGGGATATAAAAACAACTTAGTTTAAAATTTGGGGTATTTCAATAACAACAATAATCTCAATTGCAAAAAGCTCACTTTGAAAAATACTTCCGGGTGCAATTCTTCTAATGCATGCAAATCAGAGGAGCTGCAGCACCATCTAAGCAGCAGCAAGGTCTAAGTGTTCATGAATACACTCAATTTAAATTATAACCTGTTTTAACTAATTTGACAATCTGTAGCCATTTCTAGCATCCAGAAATAAGAATAACTTCCATGTTAAGATTATAACTAAATATTTGGCTGCTTGTTATAATAGCAAACTGCAAAATATAAATTTAAAAAAGATCCCATTTTGAAATATTACACTAAAATCTTTTCAGAGCTCGGAAATCTACTTTTGACATTACATAATTAAAAATTGCTTGATGTACTGAAACAAAATTATGTTTGATTATTCAAGAGTGAAAATGGGTTTGCAAATCATATCAACTGCCCAAACACAATTGGCAACAAAATAGAAAGAAAATAACTGAGTACATTTACCTGAAGCCATATATTCAAAAAATTGTAATTAAATGACTAAATGTATACAGGGACAGGGAAGGCTGTAGACAATCTCATGGTTTAAAGGAAAAGTAGAAATGAAACGTCACTTAATACTTAAAGCATCTGTACCACCCAATGAGATTCTCATTTTCGAATCTACCGTCTCTACCATCTGTAAAGGGCGGGGGCTTAATTTGGCATAACATTCATTTATCAGCACTACACCTGCTTGCGCTCTGGCCTGTGAATGAAAAATAGAAATTTGTTTAACTGCAATGAAGCTCATAGCTACATAATTAACATTTCCATTGCATCAGGGAAAAGGTTGTTCCATCCCAGCACCCACTCTGCTACTTCATTATATGCCCCATCTGCCAAATGTTCCAGTCATAATGTGGGTATATATACTTGGCTTTAACTAATAGCAGAGCAGGAATCCTGAGGCTTCAATCAATAAATGGAGCATTAATAACAGAGATGCCTAAGCTGCTAAATGTGCATTTGTAAGGGTCAAGGAAATGCTAATTTTGAGTTGTATTGTAAGGCGCATTATATTTTACAACCTCAAAAAGGTCAAAACACAAGGTTGCACAGAAATGGGCACTTAAATAACAGAAACAATATGTAATCTAGAACATTTTAGGTGTAGATTTAAAACCAGTTTGGCATAAAATAGATTAAACTTGCTGTTGCAATTGTGCATTTAAACCACAATAGTGGATTGCTCTCGAGTCCAACAACATACATTAAATTCTATCACTACCAATCTTACCCATAGTAAAGTATATTTCACTCTGAAGACATGAACTACTGCTGCTCAACCAATAGGATGAAGCCATAATGGACCTGTCCACTAGCTAAAGGATCTAATGGATGATTACACAGCTAAAAGGGGTAAGGTGGGTGGTGCAGAGAGAAAACAAGACTCCATAAACAAAAATGATGAGGACAAGGAAATACATGTGAAACAAAGGCATGTATGTTAACTCCCCTGTCAGGAAGAGATATTAATGTACATAATGTTATTGGAGATTACTTTTTTAAAATAGAGGTTTAGTCTGTGTGTGTATTAATTGGATTAAAGCCAGCTAGTCTGGATGCTTTTATGTATAGTTGTTTTGAGATGTAAACAGTAGGTAGAGGGGACATTTGCATTTTGTTGAATAGAGCATTCAAGAGTGGGGGGTGAAATCTTGCACCTAGCTAGCAGACACCAAGTAATGTTTATATTATTAATAAAATTGGTACTATGAAAGTGGTTTTCACGTTAGAAGAGGTGGAGTTCAAATGGCATGGTGATACAATGAAAATTTGCATTCAAAAGGGATGGCTAGGTATAACCTGGGAGGAGTTGTGTGTGTGTACAGGTCAGAGGCACGTAAGATCAAAGCCTGAAAGCCTACAACTGTCTGCAAAGGAACTAAATTGAAAGGAACCTAATTTTGAATCCATAAGGTGAAAATGCTTTGCCTGGTACCTATTTAAGTCTATTGGTTATTGTTGCCTTAATGGAGATTAATTTGGGAATTTATTAAAAAATTATGATAGTAGTAACTTGTAGTCATGTGTATGTGGTTAATTTGTGTAAATTAAACAATGTCCCATTTAGCTTGATATAAAAACCTCTGAAGAACTGGTGGTCTTATTCCTGAATTTAGAGCTGCAACTCAAAACATACCAACTGAAAAATAAGTTATGACCGTTGCTTAAGATTTCCCTTTGGGATTTTAAATAACTCAGCCTTTAACAACTGTTGTGCCATAACATCCTATCAATGGGTAGGAGGGGCTGTGGTAAGGGCAGGGAGGAAAAATTGTTAAAACATTGGGATCCAGCAACCTGGCCCCCTTCACACCCATCAGGGATAGTTATGTTTTTATAGACACAAATCAGGCCATTGTTGAGGTTCCTATTCAACATTCAAAAGACCAATAGTTTACTCAAGCCGCTCAAGAAAGCCGTTGGCCTTCTTCCAACCACTTAAACCTCATCTCCTGTCATACCCACCTACCAACTCTGATAGTACAACAAATCCCATCTCGAAACGTGGCCCAGAGCAATCTGCCTCTACTGACCACTGTCAACTTTCCCTATGGGTCCCTGGGCTGCAATTTCATGTTTTACAATGTGTGCGCTCACATCTGCCAGCCAGGCTATCAGCTTGACCAACTGATTGGTGAGAACCTGAAGATTATTCATATGAGGGCTTTACCATTAAGAATAGCAGGACCTCCATGTCCACAGGCTTGCCATTTTGCACATGGATTTCACCCTTGCTAATCAACTCCAAAATTTCCTGGTTTTCTTATTGGAATACCCCACTGCAAGAACAGAGACAAATCAAAAGTGATGCAGCCAATGGTCAATGTTTGCTATTGGATGCACAGTATATTGAAGTAACACAAAGCTGAGTTTTCTGTCTGACTATCCTAAATATTCAAGGGAACAACCTTTGCTGCTTTCTGGTTCATAAAAGTTTAACTTATTTGTGCACCAAAAATAGCTTTCCTTATTAAGTAAAAGGGCACTAACCAAGCTATTGTATAAAAGATTCAATCTTGATTAAATATTAATTAGAATTTTGGCTATTCCATCATATTAGTGAGGTGTAATAGAATTTTATATGCCTAGATATGTTGTTAGATTTTCACATTGTCAACATAGTGAGTCAGAATGCTGGGTTTAAATTGCCCTGTTTCCTAAATATAAGCTAAATAAATGTAAACTACTGTGGTAAAAATGGATTAGACTCTTTGGAAGAAAATGTTCCCAGTGTAACAACTCCAGGTCTTGTCATCTCTGTATTGATTGATGGAGGATGACATATCAATGGAGATACAAGTCACAATGTAGATGCCAGCCTCATATAGCCTGTCAAACACTTGCTCTAGGCAGATGAATTTCAGATAAAAGGAGTCAATCAAGAAATGTCTCTCATTCAGAGTATCCCCAAAAACCTGTGACACCACAATCCTACCACATTAATCATTGTAGTCTCTGAAATTTAGCACCTGCCTGGTTATGGCCAGCAGCTTTGGGAAGTGGGTGAGCAGGCATTTGCATGTCTACAAGATAATCCCAAAACACAAGAGGAATTCTTCTTGGTCTATAAAATAACAATTCTTGGTTGCCCCGGGGAAGCCTATTCCATAAAAAATGTTTACAATAAGGGAATTAGAGACACCAGCCAGGTTGTTATGCTTGGTCACATACAACTAACAAAGTTTAGGTCCACTACCTTGGGAAAGGAGATGGACCTTTCACTCATGTACAAGATGAAGCATAATGCTGTTGTGAAAAGTCAGCCACAATGTTGTTGTGAAAAGCCATTTTCGTTTTTGGAGAAACCTCAAGTTGTGAACTGTACTGTCCACAAATCTCAGCTCCTAGGAGGAGAGCCTGCGTATTGTTCACTTGGAAAGTACGTTCAACATGCAAAAGCAATTTTAATTCAGGGTTTCACAATAAAGTGTTTAACTTTGCTATAATCATCTTGCAATTTACCATGTTGAAAAATATTAATGCATCAATGCTATAAATATTATTTCAAAGGATTTGTGTGTTTCAAATACTTCTACATCTTAATCTTAATCTATTTTTTAAACTATTAGGCATCTGAGTTTGTCGTAAACTGAAAGTGAAGTTGCTATACAGTTCAACGTCTGCAAAAAGGCAGCACTCAGTCAGGAATCACGCTTGCTGGAAGCAAACTCAAGCAAAGTGGAAAACACATTTTAGGGAAACAGATCTTAAAGCAATGTCTCATGACAGTACCAATATCAAGTTCCCACCACTACTATTACTTCACAGTCTGAGTAGCAGCTGTGATAAAAATAGCATGAACTGAGGAATTTTGTGATTGCTGTTATTTTACTGCACAATTGTAATGATGATTAATTTATCAAGTGTAAAGGCACAAAAGTCCCAGGAAACTATTGCCTGGCTTAAATCACCAAGTCACAAATACCATAACCTTCATGGACTTTGCTGCCATAAAATGGCAAACATCTCCAGAAAAATTTGAGCCAGCATCTCCAACAACACTATGCTCCATCAGCACTGACTAAAGAATCAACCTTGATTACATCAAGTTTAAAGTCAAGATTGAAAGCACAACTTTCTGAATCAGAGACAAGAATTTTACAGCAATACAGAACTATCATTAGCATTGTACGGTGTACAGTGAGTGTGAAACAACAAATCAGACAATCAATTTTTTACAATTACAATGAGTGTACTAGAATGGAGTGCCACTGTAATGATGGAAGCACTGTCTAAAGGAGCACACCACTAAAAGAGAAAAACAAACTAAACATTAGTGGAACTCCATGGTTGAATAAAGACATAAAGGAACAATTGAGGGTGAGGAAAGAGGCATACATTAGGTACATAGAAAGTAGAAGATTGCATGATAAGAGAAAATATAAGATTAGGAGAGAAGTCAAACAAACAAGTAAGTCAAAGAGGAACGATGAATTTGTGTTGACAACAAACATAATACAAAATTGTAAAATATTTTCAGGCACATTAAAAAACGAGGGCTGTGATGGGAATAGGATAATTAAGGGCTAGATAGGATAATACAGAGCTAATGATAGAGATGACAGAAATATTAAATTATCTCCCTTCAATATTTACAAAGGAGATAGATCAGGTAAACATGGAATGAGGAGATGAGTAATGAGATAAGTGCATTTAAAATGAAAAAAGGATGCATTGAATAAACTAACAATCTCAAAAGGAGGAAAAGCCCCTAATCCAGATAGATTTCATCCATGCATTTTAAAAGAATCTAGGGAAGAGATAGCAGAAGCATTACTACTCATATTTAACAATTTGTTAGGAAAAAGTATAGTGTCAGCGGACTGGCAGATGGCTACTATGATTTCTATATTTAAGGGGGGCAGAACACACCCAGGGAATTACAGTCCAATCATCTTAACAATAGAATCCTTGCTAAAAGAGAAAATCAAAAAAACACCTAGAAATGAAAAATATAATAATGAATGGTCAGCATGGATTTCAAAATGGAAAATCCTGCTTGGCCAACTTTATTGAATTTTTGGGGTGGTAATAGTCGATTACATCTACTGCATTTCTATCTGGGTTTTCAAGGCACCCCACAATAGACTGATGAATAAGATCAGGCAACGTGGAGTTAGGGGACAAGTGGCAAAATGGAATGCTAGCTGGCTTCAAGACAGAAAGCAAAGAGTGGAACTAAAAGGTAGTTATCCAAAGTGGCAAAAAGCAGGAAGTAATGTTCTACCTGGATTGGTGATGGGATCACTGCTGTTCGCAGTTTACATTATGGAATTAAAACTCCAATTACTAAATTTGCAAACAACATCAAATGGAGGCCGCAGGCAGAGAAAGCAAGAGAGAGAAAACAGGTGCGTGAGAGAGAGAGAGAGAGGTGCAACGCAAGCGAGAGAGCGAGGGAACGCGAGAGAGCGCGCGGGAACGAGAGCGCGCGCGGGAACGAGAGCGCGCGTGGGAACGAGAGCGCGCGCGGGAACGAGCGAGAGAACGAGAGCGCGAGAGAACGAGAGCTAGAGAGAACGAGAGCGAGAGAGAACGAGAGCGAGAGAGAACGAGAGCGAGAGAGAACGAGAGCGAGAGAGAACGAGAGCGAGAGAGAACGAGAGCGTGACCGCGAGAGACCGAGAGAGCAAGAGACCGAGAGAGCGAGAGAATGAGAGTGCAAGAGCGCGAGAGCACGAGAGAGCGAGAGAATGAGAACGAGAGAGCGAGAACGAGAAAACGAGAGAGAGAACGAGAAAGCGAGAGCGAGAGCGAGGGAGAGAGCGAGGGAGAGAGCGAGGGAGAGAGCGAGGGAGAGAGCGAGGGAGAGAGCGAGGGAGAGAGCGAGGGAGAGAGCGAGGGAGAGAGCGAGGGAGAGAGCGAGGGAGAGAGCGAGGGAGAGAGCGAGGGAGAGAGCGAGGGAGAGAGCGAGGGAGAGAGCGAGGGAGAGAGCGAGGGAGAGAGCGAGGGAGAGAGCGAGGGAGAGAGCGAGGGAGAGAGCGAGGGAGAGAGCGAGGGAGAGAGCGAGGGAGAGAGCGAGAGCGAGGGAGAGAGCGAGGGAGAGAGCGAGAGCGAGGGAGAGAGCGAGAGCGAGGGAGAGAGCGAGAGCGAGGGAGAGAGCGAGAGCGAGGGAGAGAGCGAGAGCGAGGGAGAGAGCGAGAGCGAGGGAGAAAGCAAGAGCGAGGGAGAGAGCGAGAGCGAGGGAGAGAGCGAGAGAGCGCGTGAGAGCGAGAGCGAGAGTGCGAGAGAGAAAGAGGGAATGCGAGAGCAAGAGCGCGAGAGAGCATGCAAGAGCGTGCGAGAGCGCTAGCACGAGAGAGCGCGAGCATGAGCAAGCGTGAGAACGAGGGAGAGAGCGAGAGCGAGAACGAGGGAGAGAGCGAGAACGAGGGAGAGCGAGAACGAGAGCGAGCGAGAACGAGAGCGAGTGAGAGCGAGAGAACAAGAGCGTGAGAACGAGAGAGCGAGAGAATGAGAGCGCGCGAGAACAAGAGCGCGCGAGAACAAGAGCGCGCGAGAACAAGAGCGCGCGAGAACGCGAGAACGAGAGAGAGCGAGAACGAGAGAGAGCGAGAACGAGAGAGAGCGAGAACGAGAGAGAGCGAGAACGAGAGAGAGCGAGAACGAGAGAGAGCGAGAACGAGAGAGAGCGAGAACGAGAGAGAGCGAGAACGAGAGAGAGCGAGAACGAGAGAGCGAGAACGAGAGAGCGAGAACGAGAGAGCGAGAACGAGAGAGCGAGAACGAGAGAGCGAGAACGAGAGAGCGAGAACGAGAGAGTGAGAACGAGAGCGCGCGCGAGAACGAGAGCGCGCGCGAGAACGAGGGAGAGAGCGAGAACGAGGGAGAGAGCGAGGGAGAGAGCGAGGGAGAGAGCGAGGGAGAGAGCGGGGGAGAGAGCGAGGGAGAGAGCGGGGGAGAGAGCGGGGGAGAGAGCGAGGGAGAGAGCGAGGGAGAGAGCGAGGGAGAGAGCGAGGGAGAGAGCGAGGGAGAGAGCGAGGGAAAGAGCAAGGGAAAGAGCGAGCGAGAACGAGAGCGAGCGAGAACGAGAGCGAGCGAGAACAAGAGAGCGAGAACAAGAGAGAGCGAGCGCGAGAGAGCATGAGAGAGAGAGAAATAGGGAATGCGAGAGCGAGAGCGCACGAGAACGAGAGAGCGCGAGAACGAGAGAGCGCGAGAACGAGAGACCGCGAGAACGAGAGACCGCGAGGAGAGAGCGAGAGAGAGAACAAGCGCGAGAGCGAACGAGAACGAGAAAACGAGAGAGTGAACGTGAGGGAGAGCGAGGGAGAGTGAGAGAGAACGAGAACGAGAGCTCAAGAGCACAAGAGCGCGAGAGCACGAGAGCGCGAGAGAACGAGAGCGCGAGAGAACGAGAGCGCGAGAGAACGAGAGCGCGAGAGAACGAGAGCGCGAGAGAGCGAGAGCGCGAGAGCGCGAGAGAACGAGAGCGCGAGAGAACGAGAGCGCGAGAGAACGAGAGCGCGAGAGAACGAGAGCGCGAGAGAACGAGAGCGCGAGAGAACGAGAGCGCGAGAGAACGAGAGCGCGAGAGATAGAGAGCGTGAGAGAACGAGAGCGCGAGAGAACGAGAGCGCGAGAACGAGAGTAAGAGAACGAGAGAGCGAGAGAACGAGAGAGCAAGAGAACAAGCGCGCGAGAGCGAGAGCGCGCGAGAGCGAGAGCGAGGGAGAGAGCGAGGGAGAGAGCGAGGGAGAGAGCGAGGGAGAGAGCGAGGGAGAGAGCGAGGGAGAGAGCGAGGGAGAGAGCGAGGGAGAGAGCGAGAACGAGAACGAGAGCGAGCGAGAACGAGAGCGAGCGAGAACGAGAGCGAGCGAGAACGAGAGCGAGCGAGAACGAGAGCGAGCGAGAACGAGAGCGCGAGAGTGCGAGAGAGCGCGAGAGAGCGCGAGAGAGAGAGAAAGAGGGAATGCGAGAGCGAGAGCGAGAGAGAGCGCGAGAAAACGAGAGCGCGAGAACGAGAGAGCGCGAGAACGAGAGAGCGCGAGAACGAGAGAGCGCGAGAACGAGAGAGCGCGAGAACGAGAGAACGAGAGAGCGCGAGAGAGAATGAGAACGAGAAAACGAGAGTGCGAGCGCGTGGGAGAGCGAGGGAGAGCGAGGGCGAGAAAATGCGAGAGCGAGCGAGAGCGAGAGAGAACGAGAGTGCGAGAGCGAGAGAGAACGAGAGCGCGCGAGCGAGAGAGAACGAGAGCGCGCGAGCGAGAGAACGAGAGCGCGCGAGCACGAGAGCGAGCGAGAACGAGAGCGCGAGAGTGCGAGAGAGCGCGAGAGAGCGCGAGAGAGGGAGAAAGAGGGAATGCGAGAGCGAGAGAGAGCGCGAGAAAACGAGAGCGCGAGAACGAGAGAGCGCGAGAACGAGAGAGCGCGAGAACGAGAGAGCGCGAGAACGAGAGAACGAGAGAGCGCGAGAGAGAATGAGAACGAGAAAACGAGAGTGCGAGCGCGTGGGAGAGCGAGGGAGAGCGAGGGCGAGAAAATGCGAGAGCGAGCGAGAGCGAGAGAGAACGAGAGTGCGAGAGCGAGAGAGAACGAGAGCGCGCGAGCGAGAGAGAACGAGAGCGCGCGAGCGAGAGAGAACGAGAGCGCGCGAGCGAGAGAGAACGAGAGCGCGCGAGCGAGAGAGAACGAGAGCGCGCGAGCGAGAGAGAACGAGAGCGCGCGAGCGAGAGAGAACGAGAGCGCGCGAGCGAGAGAGAACGAGAGCGCGCGAGCGAGAGAGAACGAGAGCGCGCGAGCGAGAGAGAACGAGAGCGCGCGAGCGAGAGAGAACGAGAGCGCGCGAGCGAGAGAGAACGAGAGCGCGCGAGCGAGAGAGAACGAGAGCGCGCGAGCGAGAGAGAACGAGAGCGCGCGAGCGAGAGAGAACGAGAGCGCGCGAGCGAGAGAACGTGAGCGCGAGAGAGAGCGAGCGCGAGAGCGAACGAGAACGAGAAAACGAGAGCGAGCGCGAGAGCGAACGAGAACGAGAAAACAAGAGCGAACGTGAGAGCGAACATGAAAGCGAGGGAGAGAGCGAGGGAGAGAGTGAGGGAGAGAGCGAGGGAGAGAGCGAGGGAGAGAGCGAGGGAGAGAGTGAGGGAGAGAGTGAGGGAGAGAGCAAGAGTGAGAGTGAGCGAGCGAGAACGAGAGCGAGCGAGAACGAGAGCGAGCGAGAACGAGAGCGAGCGAGAGCACGAGAGAGCGAGCGCGAGAGAGAGAGAAAGAGGGAATGCGGGAGCAAGAGCGCGAGAGAACGAGAGAGCGAGAGAACGAGAGAACGAGAGAGCGAGAGAGCGAGAGAGCGAGAGAACGGGAGAGCGCGAGAGAGAACAAGCGCGAGAGCGATCGAGAACGAGAAAACGAGAGCGCGAGCGCAAGGGAGAGCGAGGGACAGCGAGGGAGAGAGAACGCGAGAGCGAGAGAACGAGAGCGCGAAAGAACGAGAGCGCGAGAGCGCGAGAGGGAGAACGAGAGCGCGAGAGAACAAGAGCACGAGAGAACAAGAACGCGAGAGAACGAGAGCGCGAGAGAACAAGAGCGCGAGAGAACAAGAGCGCGAGAGAACGAGAGCGCGAGAGAACGAGAGCGCGAGAGAACGAGAGCGCGAGAGAACGAGAGCGCGAGAGAACAAGAGCGCGAGAGAACAAGAGCGCGAGAGAACAAGAGCGCGAGAGAACAAGAGCGCGAGAGAACAAGAGCGCGAGAGAACAAGAGCGCGAGAGAACGAGAGCGCGAGAGAACAAGAGCGAGAGCGAACGAGAGCGCGAGAGAGAGCGAGGGCGCGAGAGCGAGCGAGGGCGCGAGAGCGAGAGCGAGCGAGGGCGCGAGAGCGAGAGCGAGCGAGGGCGCGAGAGCGAGAGCGAGCGAGGGCGCGAGAGCGAGAGCGAGCGAGGGCGCGAGAGCGAGAGAGAGCGAGGGCGCGAGAGCGAGAGAGAGCGAGGGCGCGAGAGCGAGAGAGAGCGAGGGCGCGAGAGCGAGAGAGAGCGAGGGCGCGAGAGCGAGAGAGAGCGAGGGCGCGAGAGCGAGAGAGAGCGAGGGCGCGAGAGCGAGAGAGAGCGAGGGCGCGAGAGCGAGAGCGAGGGCGCGAGAGCGAGAGAGAGCGAGGGCGCGAGAGCGAGAGAGAGCGAGGGCGAGAGAGCGAGAGAGAGCGAGGGCGAGAGAGCGAGGGCGAGCGAGGGCGAGAGAGCGAGGGCGAGAGAGCGAGGGCGAGCGAGCGAGGGCGAGCGAGCGAGGGCGAGAGAGCGAGGGCGAGAGAGCGAGGGCGAGAGAGCGAGGGCGAGAGAGCGAGGGCGAGAGAGCGAGGGCGAGAGAGCGAGGGCGAGAGAGCGAGGGCGAGAGAGCGAGGGCGAGAGAGCGAGGGCGAGAGAGCGAGGGCGAGAGAGCGAGAGCGAGAGAGAGCGAGAGAGAGCGAGGGCAAGAGAGCGAGAGAGAGCGAGGGCAAGAGAGCAAGAGAACGCGAGAGTGAGCGAGAACGAGCAACAAGCGAGAACGAGAGAGTGCGAGAGCACGAGAGAGCGCGAGAGCGCGCGAGAACGAGAGCGCGCGAGAACGAGAGCGCGCGAGAACGAGAGCGCGCGAGAACAAGAGCGCGCGAGAACGAGAGCGCGCGCGAGAACACGAGAGCGCGCGTGAGAACACGAGAGCGCGCGAGAACGAGAGCGCGCGCGAGAACACGAGAGCGCGCGAGAACACGAGAGCGCGCGAGAACACGAGAGCGCGCGAGAACGAGAGCGCGCGCGAGAACACGAGAGCGCGCGAGAACGAGAGCGCGCGCGAGAACACGAGAGTGCGCAAGAACGAGAGAGAGAGAGAACAATAGAGCGAGAGAATGCGAGACCGAGCGAAATCGAGAGAACGAGCGAGAACGAGCGAGAACGAGCGAGAACGAGCAAGAGCGAGAGAACGCGAGAGAACGCGAGAGCGAGGGAGAGAGCGAGAGCGAGAGCGAGGGAGAGAGAGCGAGGGAGAGAGAGCGAGGGAGAGAGCGAGGGAGAGAGCGAGGGAGAGAGCGAGCGAGGGCGCGAGAGCGAGGGCGCGAGAGCGAGGGCGCGAGAGCGAGGGCGCGAGAGCGAGGGCGCGAGAGCGAGGGCGCGAGAGCGAGGGCGCGAGAGCGAGGGCGCGAGAGCGAGCGAGGGCGCTAGAGCGAGCGAGGGCGCGAGAGCGAGAGCGAGCGAGGGCGCGAGAGCGAGAGCGAGCGAGGGCGCGAGAGCGAGAGAGAGCGAGGGCGCGAGAGCGAGAGAGAGCGAGGGCGCGAGAGCGAGAGAGAGCGAGGGCGCGAGAGCGAGAGAGAGCGAGGGCGCGAGAGCGAGAGAGAGCGAGGGCGCGAGAGCGAGAGAGAGCGAGGGCACGAGAGCGAGAGAGAGCGAGGGCGCGAGAGCGAGAGAGAGCGCGAGAGCGAGGGCGAGAGAGCGAGAGCGAGAGAGAGCGAGGGCGAGAGAGGGCGAGGGCGAGAGAGCGAGAGCGAGAGAGAGCGAGGGCGCGAGAGCGAGAGAGAGCGAGGGCGCGAGAGCGAGAGAGAGCGAGGGCGCGAGAGCGAGGGCGCAAGAGCGAGAGAGAGCGAGGGCGAGAGAGCGAGAGAGAGCGAGGGCGAGAGAGCGAGGGCGAGAGAGCGAAGGCGAGAGAGCGAGGGCGAGAGAGCGAGGGCGAGAGAGCGAGGGCGAGAGAGCGAGGGCGAGAGAGCGAGGGCGAGAGAGCGAGGGCGAGAGAGCGAGGGCGAGAGAGCGAGGGCGAGAGAGCGAGGGCGAGAGAGCGAGAGAGAGCGAGAGAGAGCGAGGGCAAGAGAGCGAGAGAGAGCGAGGGCAAGAGAGCGAGAGAGAGCGAGGGCAAGAGAGCGAGAGAGAGCGAGGGCAAGAGAGCGAGAGAGAGCGAGGGCAAGAGAGCAAGAGAACGCGAGAGTGAGCGAGAACGAGCAACAAGCGAGAACGAGAGAGAGTGCGAGAGCACGAGAGAGCGCGAGAGCGCGCGAGAGCGAGAGTGCGCGAGAACGAGAGCGCGCGAGAACGAGAGCGCGCGAGAACGAGAGCGCGCGAGAACGAGAGCGCGCGAGAACGAGAGCGAGCGAGAACGAGAGAGCGCGCGAGAACGAGAGAGAGAGAGAACAATAGAGCGAGAGAATGCGAGACCGAGCGAAATCGAGAGAACGAGCGAGAACGAGCGAAAACGAGAGAGAGCGAGAGAGAGCGAGAGAGAGCGAGAGAGAGCGAGAGAGAGCGAGAGAGAGCGAGAGAGAGCGAGAGAGAGCGAGAGAGAGCGAGAGAACGCGAGAGAACGCGAGAGAACGCGAGAGCGAGGGAGAGAGCGAGAGCGAGAGCGAGAGCGAGAGCGAGAGCGAGAGCGAGGGAGAGAGCGAGGGAGAGAGCGAGGGAGAGAGCGAGGGAGAGAGCGAGGGAGAGAGCGAGGGAGAGAGTGAGGGAGAGAGCGAGAGTGAGAGCGAGAGCGAGAGTGAGAGAGTGAGAGCGAGGGAAAGAGCGAGAGAAAGAGCGAGCGAGAACGAGAGCGAGCGAGAACGAGAGCCGCGAGAGCGAGCGAGAGCGAGCGAGAACGAGAGCGAGCGAGAGCGAGCGAGAACGAGAGCGAGCGAGAACGAGAGCGAGCGAGAACGCGAGAGAGAGAAAGAGGGAATGCGAGAGCGAGAGCATGCCAGAGCGCGAGAGAAAGAGGGAATGCGAGAACAAGAGCATGCCAGAGCGCGAGAGAACGAGAGCGCGAGAACAAGACAGCGCGAGAACGAGAGAGCGAGAGCGCAAGAGCGTGACAGAGAAGGAATGCGAGAGTGAATGCGCGAGAGAGCGCAAGAGAGCGTGAGAAAGAGAGAGCGCGAGAGAGAGAGCGAGGGAGAGAGCGAGGGAGAGAGCGAGGGAGAGAGCGAGGGAGAGAGCGAGGGAGAGAGCGAGGGAGAGAGCGAGAACGAGAACGAGAACGAGAGAGAGTGAGAACGAGAGAGAGTGAGAACGAGAGAGAGTGAGAACGAGAGAGAGTGAGAACGAGAGAGAGCGAGAACGAGAGCGCGCGAGAGCAAGAGGGAATGTGAGAGCGAGAGGGAATGTGAGAGCGAGAGAGCGAGCGCGCGAGAGAGCGAGAGAGAACGAGAGAGCGAGAGAATGCGAGAACGAGAGAGCGCGAAAACGAGAGATCGCGAGAGCGCGAGAGCAAGCGCAAGAGCGAACGAGAACGAGAAAACGAGAGCGCGAGCACGAGGGAGAGCGAGGAAGAGCGAGGGAGAGCGAGGGCAAGAGACCGAGAGAGAGAACGATAGAGCGAGAGAACACGAGCGAGCGAGAATGAGAGAGAACAAGAACGAGAGTGAATGAGAGAATGAGAGCGCGAAATAACGAGAGCGCGAGAGAACGAGAGCGCGAGAGAACGAGAGCGCGAGAGAACGAGAACAAGAGAGAACGAGAGCGCGAGAGAACGAGAGCGCGAGAGAGAACGAGAGCGCGAGAGAGAACGAGAGCGCGAGAGAGAACGAGAGCACGAGAGAGAATGAGAGCGCGAGAGCACGAGAGAGAATGAGAGCACGAGAGAGAACGAGAGCGCGAGAGCGCGAGCGCGAGAGCAAGCGCAAGAGTGAGGGAGAGAACGAGAGTGCGAGAGAGAACGAGAGCACGAGAGAGAACGAGAGCGCGAGAGAGAACGAGAGCGCGAGAGAGAACGAGAGCGCGAGAGAGAACGAGAGCGCGAGAGAGAACGAGAGCGCGCGAGAGAACGAGAGCGCGCGAGAACGAGAGCGCGAGAGAACGAGAGCGCGAGAGAACGAGAGAACGTGCGAACGAGAGCGCGAGAGAACGTGAGAACGAGGGAACGTGAGAACGAGAGCGCGAGAGAACAAGAGCGCGAGAGAACGAGAGCGCGAGAAAACCAGAGCGCGAGAGAACGAGAGCGCGAGAAAACCAGAGCGCGAGAGAACCAGAGCGCGAGAGAACGAGAGAGAACGAGAGCGCGATAACGAGAGTGAGAAAACGAGAAAGCGCGAGAGAGCGAGAGCGAAAAAACGAGAGCGAGCGCGAGAGCGAACGAGAGCGAACGCGAGAGCGAACGAGAGCGAGGGCAAGAGACCGAGAGAGAGCGAGGGCAAGAGACCGAGAGAGAGCGAGGGCAAGAGACCGAGAGAGAGCGAGGGCAAGAGACCGAGAGAGAGCGAGGGCAAGAGACCGAGAGAGAGCGAGGGCAAGAGACCGAGAGAGAGCGAGGGCAAGAGACCGAGAGAGAGCGAGGGCAAGAGACCGAGAGAGAGCGAGGGCAAGAGACCGAGAGAGAGCGAGGGCAAGAGACCGAGAGAGAGCGAGGGCAAGAGACCGAGAGAGAGAACAATAGAGCGAGAGAACGCGAGAGCGAGCGAAATCGAGAGAACGAGAGCGCGCGAGAGAGCGCGAGAGAATGAGCGAGCGCGAGAACGAGAGAGCGCGAAAGCGAGAGAGCGCGAGAGAGCGCGAGAGTGAACGAGAGTGCAAGAGCACGAGAGAACGAGAGCGCGAGAGAACGAGAGGGCGAGAGAACGAGAGGGCGAGAGAACGAGAGGGCGAGAGAACGAGAGGGCGAGAGAACGAGAGGGCGAGAGAACGAGAGGGCGAGAGAACGAGAGGGCGAGAGAGAACAAGAGCGTGAGAGCGCAAGAGAGCGTGAGAGCGCGAGAGCGCGAGAGAACGAGAGAGCGCGAGAGAGCGCGAGAGAGCGCGAGAGAGCGCGAGAGAGCGCGAGAGAGCGCGAGAGAGCGCGAGAGAGCGCGAGAGCGCGAGAGCGCGAGAGAGCGCGAGAGAGCGCGAGAGAGCGCGAGAGAGCGCGAGAGAGCGCGAGAGAGCGAGAGAGCGCGAGAGAGCGCGAGAGAGCGAGAGAGCGCGAGAGAGCGCGAGAGAACGAGAGCGCGAGAGAACGAGAGCGCGAGAGAACGAGAGCGCGAGAACGAGAGAGCGAGAACGAGAGAGCGCAAGAGCGAGAGCGCGAGTGAGAAGGAATGTGAGAGCGAGAGCACGAGAGAGCGCGAGAGAGCGCGAGAACGAGAGAGCGAGAGAACGAGAGAGCGAGAGAACGAGAGAACGAGAGAACGAGAGAACGAGAGAACGAGAGAACGAGAGAACGAGGGCGAGAGCGAGAGCGAGAGCGAGAGCGAGAGCGAGAGCGAGAGCGAGCATGAGAGCGAGCGAGAGAGCGAGCGTGAGAGCGAGCGAGAGAGCGAGGGAGAGAGCGAGGGAGAGAGCGAGAACGAGAGCGAGAACGAGAGCGAGAACGAGAGCGAGAGCGAGAACGAGAGCGAGAACGAGAGCGAGCGAGAATGAGAGCGAGCGAGAATGAGAGCGAGCGAGAATGAGAGCGAGCGAGAATGAGAGCGCACGAGAGAAAGAGGGAATGCGAGCGCGCGAGAGAGCGAGAGAGAACGAGAGAGAGCAAGAGAACGCGAGAGAACGCGATAGCGAGAGAGCGCGAGAACGAGAGATCGCGAGAGCGCGAGAACGCGAGAACGAGAGAGCGCGAGAACGAGAGATCGCAAGAACGAGAGATCGCGAGAGTGCGAGAACGAGAGATCGCGAGAGCGCGAGAGCAGGAGAACGAGAGATAGCGAGAGCGCGAGAGAGAGCAAGCGCGAGAGCGAACGAGAACGAGAAAACGAGAGCATGAGGGAGAGCGAGGGCAAGAGACCGAGAGAGAGAGAGACCGAGAGCGCGAGAGACCGAGAGCGCGAGAGACCGAGAGCGCGAGAGACCGAGAGCGCGAGAGACCGAGAGCGCGAGAGACCGAGAGCGCGAGAGAACGAGAGCGCGAGAGACCGAGAGCGCGAGAGACCGAGAGCGCGAGAGAACGAGAGCGCGAGAGAACGAGAGCGCGAGAGAACGAGAGCGAGAGCGAGAGCGAGAGCGAGAGAGCGAGAGCGCGAGAGCGAGAGCGAGAGAGAGCGAGAGAGAGCGAGAGAGAGCGAGAGAGAGCGAGAGAGCGCGAGAGTACGAGAGAGAACGAGAGCGCGAGAGCACGAGAATGAGAGCGAGAGAGTGAACGAGAGCGCAAGAGCGCGAGAGAACGAGAGCGCGAGAGAACGAGGGGCGAGAGAACGAGGGGCGAGAGAACGAGGGGCGAGAGAACGAGGGGCGAGAGAACGAGGGGCGAGAGAACGAGGGGCGAGAGAACGAGGGGCGAGAGAGAACGAGGGGCGAGAGAGAACGAGAGGGCGAGAGAGAACGAGAGGGCGAGAGAGAACGAGAGGGCGAGAGAGAACGAGAGGGCGAGAGAGAACGAGAGGGCGAGAGAGAACGAGAGGGCGCGAGAGAACGAGAGGGCGCGAGAGAACGAGAGAGAACGAGACCGCGAACGCGAGAGCAAGCGCAAGGGTGAGGGAGAGAACGAGAGCGCGAGAGAACGAGAGCGCGAGAGAACGAGAGCGCGAGAGAACGAGAGCGCGAGAGAACGAGAGCGCGAGAGAACGAGAGCGCGAGAGAACAGGAGAACGAGAGCGCGCGAGAACGCGAGCGCGAGAGGACGAGAGCGCGAGAGAACGAGAGCGCGAGAGAACGAGAGCGCGAGAGAACGAGAGCGCGAGAGCACGAGAGAACGAGTGCGCGATAACGAGAATGAGAGAACGAGAAAGCGCGAGAGAGAGCGAACGAGAACGAAAAAACGAGAGCGGGCGCGAACGAGAACGAGAAAACGAGAGCGAGAGCGCGAGTGCGAGGGAGAGCGAACGCGAGAGCGAGGGAGAGCGAGGGCAAGAGAGCGAGGGAGAGCGAGGGCAAGAGACCGAGAGAGAGCGAGGGCAAGAGACCGAGAGAGAGCGAGGGCAAGAGACCGAGAGAGAGCGAGGGCAAGAGACCGAGAGAGAGCGAGGGCAAGAGACCGAGAGAGAGAACAATAGAGCAAGAGAACGCGAGAGCGAGCGAAATCGAGACAGAACGAGAGCACGAGAGAATGAGAGAGCGCGAGAACGAGAGAGCGCGAGAACGAGAGAGCGCGAGAACGAGAGCGCGCGAAAGCGAGAGCGCGAGAGAGCGCGAGAGAGCGCGAGAGAGCGCGAGAGAGCGCGAGAGAGCGCGAGAGAGCGCGAGAGAGCGCGAGAGAGCGCGAGAGAGCGCGAGAGAGCGCGAGAGAGCGCGAGAGAGCTTGAAAACGAGTGAGCGCAAGCGCGAGAGCGAGCACGAGAGTGAAGGAGAGAGCGAGGGCGAGAACGAGGGAGAGAGCGAGGGAGAGAGCGAGGGAGAGAGCGAGGGAGAGAGCGAGGGAGAGAGCGAGAACGAGCGAGCGAGAATGAGAGCGAGCGAGAATGAGAGTGCGCGAGAGAAAGAGGGAATGCGAGCGCGTGAGAGAGAGCGAGAGAATGAGAGAGAGCAAGAGAACGCGAGAGAACGCGATAGCGAGAGCGCGAGAACGCGATAGCGAGAGAGCGCGATAACGCGAGATCGCGAGAGTGCGAGAACGAGAGATCGCGAGAGCGCGCGAGAGAGCAAGTGCGAGAGAGAACGAGAGCGCGAGAGAGAACGAGAGCGCGAGAGAGAACGAGAGCGAACTAGAGCACGAGAGAGAACGAGAGCACGAGAGAGAACGAGAGCACGAGAGCGCGAGCGAGAGAGCAAGCGCAAGAGTGAGGGAGAGAACGAGAGTGCGAGAGAGAACGAGAGCGTGAGAGAACGAGAGCGTGAGAGAACGAGAGCGTGAGAGAACGAGAGCGCGAGAGAACGAGAGCGCGAGAGAACGAGAGCGCGAGAGAACGTGAGAACCAGAGCGCGAGAGAACGTGAGAACGAGAGCGCGAGAGAACGAGAGCGTGAGAGAACGAGAGCTCGAGAGAACGTGAGAACCAGAGCGCGAGAGAACGTGAGAACGAGAGCGCGAGAGAACGAGAGCGCGAGAGAACCAGAGCGCGAGAGAACCAGAGCGCGAGAGAACCAGAGCGCGAGAGAACCAGAGCGCGAGAGAACCAGAGCGCGAGAGAACCAGAGCGCGAGAGAACCAGAGCGCGAGAGAACCAGAGCGCGAGAGAACCAGAGCGCGAGAGAACCAGAGCGCGAGAGAACGAGAGAGAACGAGAGCGCAATAACGAGTGAGAAAACGAGAAAGCGCGAGAGAGAGCGAGAGCGAATGAGAACGGAAAAACGAGAGCGAGCACGAGAGCAAACGAGAGCGAACGCGAGAGCGAGGGAGAGCGAGGGCAAGAGACCGAGAGAGAGCGAGGGCAAGAGACCGAGAGAGAGCGAGGGCAAGAGACCGAGAGAGAGCGAGGGCAAGAGACCGAGAGAGAGCGAGGGCAAGAGACCGAGAGAGAGCGAGGGCAAGAGACCGAGAGAGAGCGAGGGCAAGAGACCAGACCGAGAGAGAGCGAGGGCAAGAGACCGAGAGAGAGCGAGGGCAAGAGACCGAGAGAGAGCGAGGGCAAGAGACCGAGAGAGAGCGAGGGCAAGAGACCGAGAGAGAGCGAGGGCAAGAGACCGAGAGAGAGCGAGGGCAAGAGACCGAGAGAGAGCGAGGGCAAGAGACCGAGAGAGAGCGAGGGCAAGAGACCGAGAGAGAGCGAGGGCAAGAGACCGAGAGAGAGAACAATAGAGCGAGAGAACGCGAGAGCGAGCGAAATCGAGAGAGAACGAGAGCGCGCGAGAGAGCGCGAGAGAATGAGAGAGCGCGAGAACGAGAGAGCGCGAAAGCGAGAGAGCGCGAGAGTGAACGAGAGTGCAAGAGCACGAGAGAACGAAAGCGCGAGAGAACGAGAGCGTGAGAGAACGAGAGGGCGAGAGAACGAGAGGGCGAGAGAACGAGAGGGCGAAAGAACGAGAGGGCGAGAGAACGAGAGGGCGAAAGAACGAGAGGGCGAGAGAACGAGAGGGCGAGAGAACGAGAGCGCGAGAGAGAACGAGAGGGCGAGAGCGCGAGAGAACGAGAGTGCGAGAGCGCGAGAGAGCACGAGAGCGCAAGAGCACGAGAGAGCGCGAGAACGCGAGAGAACGAGAGCGCGAGAGAACGAGAGCGCGAGAGAACGAGAGCGCGAGAGAGCGCGAGCGCGAGAGAGCGCGAGAACGAGAGAGCGCAAGAGCGAGAGCGCGAGTGAGAAGGAATGTGAGAGCGAGAGCACGAGAGAGCGCGAGAGCGCGAGAGCGCGAGAACGAGAGAACGAGAGAACGAGAGAACGAGAGAACGAGAGAACGAGAGATAGCGAGAGCGCGAGAGAGAGCAAGCGTGAGAGCGAACGAGAATGAGAAAACGAGAGCATGAGGGAGAGCGAGGGCAAGAGACCGAGAGCGCGAGACCGAGAGCGCGAGAGACCGAGAGCGCGAGAGACCGAGAGCGCGAGAGACCGAGAGCGCGAGAGACCGAGAGCGCGAGAGACCGAGAGCGCGAGAGACCGAGAGCACAAGAGAACGAGAGCACGAGAGAACGAGAGCGCGAGAGCACGAGAGAACGAGAGCGCGAGAGCACGAGAGAACGAGAGCGCGAGAGCACGAGAGAACGAGAGCGCGAGAGCACGAGAGAACGAGAGCGCGAGAGCACGAGAGAATGAGAGCGCAAGAGCGAGAGAGAGAGAGAGCGAGAGCGAGAGAGAGCGAGAGCGAGAGAAAGAGCGAGAGAGAGAGCGAGAGAGCGAGCGAGAGAGCGAGAGCGCGAGAGCGCGAGAGTACGAGAGAGAACGAGAGCGCGAGAGCACGAGAGAGAATGAGAGGGCGAGAGAATGAGAGGGCGAGAGAACGAGAGGGCGAGAGAACGAGAGGGCGAGAGAACGAGAGGGCGAGAGAACGAGAGGGCGAGAGAACGAGAGGGCGAGAGAGAACGAGAGGGCGAGAGAGAACGAGAGGGCGCGAGAGAACGAGAGGGCGCGAGAGAACGAGAGGGCGCGAGAACAAGAGGGCGCGAGAACAAGAGGGCGCGAGAACAAGAGGGCGCGAGAACAAGAGGGCGCGAGAACAAGAGGGCGCGAGAACGAGAGAGCGCGAGAAAGAACGAGAGCGCGAGAGAGAACGAGAGCGCGAGAGAGAACGAGAGAGAACGAGAGCACGAGAGAGAACGAGACCGCGAGCGCGAGAGCAAGCGCAAGGGTGAGGGAGAGAACGAGAGCGCGAGAGAACGAGAGCGCGAGAGAACGAGAGCGCGAGAGAACGAGAGGACGAGAGCGCGAGAGGACGAGAGCGCGAGAGGACGAGAGCGCGAGAGGACGAGAGCGCGAGAGAACGAGAGCGCGAGAGAACGAGAGCGCGAGAGAACGAGAGCGCGATAACGAGAATGAGAGAACGAGAAAGCGCGAGAGAGAGAGAGAGCGAACGAGAACGAAAAAACGAGAGCGGGCGCGAACGAGAACGAGAAAACGAGAGCGGGAGCGCGAGTGCGAGGGAGAGCGAACGCGAGAGCGAGGGAGAGCGAGGGCAAGAGAGCGAGAGAGAGCGAGGGCAAGAGAGCGAGAGAGAGCGAGGGCAAGAGAGCGAGAGAGAGCGAGGGCAAGAGACCGAGAGAGAGCGAGGGCAAGAGACCGAGAGAGAGCGAGGGCAAGAGACCGAGAGAGAGCGAGGGCAAGAGACCGAGAGAGAGCGAGGGCAAGAGACCGCGAGAGAGCGAGGGCAAGAGACCGAGAGAGAGCGAGGGCAAGAGACCGAGAGAGAGCGAGGGCAAGAGACCGAGAGAGAGCGAGGGCAAGAGACCGAGAGAGAGCGAGGGCAAGAGACCGAGAGACAGCGAGGGCAAGAGACCGAGAGAGAGAACAATAGAGCGAGAGAACGCGAGAGCGAGCGAAATCGAGACAGAACGAGAGAGCACGAGAGAATGAGAGAGCGCGAGAACGAGAGCGCGAGAACGAGAGCGCGAAAGCGAGAGCGCGAGAGAGCGCGAGAGAGCGCGAGAGAGCGCGAGAGAGCGCGAGAGCTTGAAAACGAGTGAGCGCAAGCGCAAGAGCGAGCACGAGAGTGAAGGAGAGAGCGAGCGCGAGAACGAGGGCGAGAGCGAGGGAGAGAGCGAGGGAGAGAGCGAGGGAGAGAGCGAGGGAGAGAGCGAGGGAGAGAGCGAGGGAGAGAGCGAGGGAGAGAGCGAGGGAGAGAGCGAGGGAGAGAGCGAGGGAGAGAGCGAGAACGAGCGAGCGAGAATGAGAGCGAGCGAGAACGAGAGTGCGCGAGAGAAAGAGGGAATGCGAGCGCGTGAGAGAGAGAGAGAGAGAATGAGAGAGAGCAAGAGAACGCGATAGCGAGAGAGCGCGAGAACGCGAGATCGCGAGAGCGCGAGAACGCGAGATCGCGAGAGCGCGAGATCGCGAGAGCGCGAGAACGCGAGAGCGCGAGAGCGCGAGATCGCGAGAGCGCGAGAACGAGAGATCGCGAGAGCGCGAGAGAGAGCAAGTGCGAGAGAGAACGAGAGCGCGAGAGAGAACGAGAGCGCGAGAGAACGAGAGCGCGAGAGCGCGAGAGAGAACGAGAGCGCGAGAGAGAACGAGAGCGCGAGAGAGAACGAGAGCGCGAGAGAGAACGAGAGCGCGAGAGAGAACGAGAGCGCGAGAGAGAACGAGAGCGCGAGAGAGAACGAGAGCGCGAGAGAGAACGAGAGCGCGAGAGAGAACGAGAGCGCGAGAGAACCAGAGCGCGAGAGAACCAGAGCGCGAGAGAACGAGAGAGAACGAGAGCGCGATAACGAGAGTGAGAAAACGAGAAAGCGCGAGAGAGAGCGAGAGCGAACGAGAACGAAAAAACGAGAGCGAGCGCGAGAGCGAACGAGAGCGAACGCGAGAGCGAGGGAGAGCGAGGGCAAGAGACCGAGAGTGAGCGAGGGCAAGAGACCGAGAGAGAGCGAGGGCAAGAGACCGAGAGAGAGCGAGGGCAAGAGACCGAGAGAGAGCGAGGGCAAGAGACCGAGAGAGAGCGAGGGCAAGAGACCGAGAGAGAGCGAGGGCAAGAGACCGAGAGAGAGCGAGGGCAAGAGACCGAGAGAGAGCGAGGGCAAGAGACCGAGAGAGAGAACAGTAGAGCGAGAGAACGCGAGAGCGAGCGAAATCGAGAGAGAACGAGAGCGCGCGAGAGAGCGCGAGAGAATGAGAGAGCGCGAGAACGAGAGAGCGCGAAAGCGAGAGAGCGCGAGAGAGCACGAGAGTGAACGAGAGTGCAAGAGCACGAGAGAACGAGAGCGCGAGAGAACGAGAGGGCGAGAGAACGAGAGGGCGAGAGAACGAGAGGGCGAGAGAGAACGAGAGCGTGAGAGCGCAAGAGAGCGCGAGAGAGCGCGAGAGCGCGAGAGAGCGCGAGAGCGCGAGAGAGCGCGAGAGAGCGCGAGAGAGCGCGAGAGAGCGCGAGAGAGCGCGAGAGAGCGCGAGAGAGCGCGAGAGAGCGCGAGAGAGCGCGAGAGAGCGCGAGAGCGAGAGAGCGAGAGAGCGAGAGAGCGCGAGAGCGCGAGAGCGCGAGAGCGCGAGATCACGAGAGCGCGAGATCACGAGAGCGCGAGAACGCGAGAGCGCGAGATCGCGAGAGCGCGAGAATGAGAGATCGCGAGAGCGCGCGAGAGAGCAAGTGCG